>NW_006437736.1:9722456-9764001 GCF_000325575.1 Pteropus alecto | reverse complement strand
CCACCCTGACAGTGCCTGTCTTTGCCTGCACATTCCCCCAGGAGGGAAGAGAAGGATGGCGGAGACAGCTGAGCGTCCCCACCCCCAGCCACTTGCCAGCTCTGAGGTCATTGTTTCCTACCACCTTCACTTTCCTGTTACTTAGCTTCTTTGATCAAAACAGATGAGAAAGATGAGAAGGGCAGAAGTCTGTCTTCTGACAGTATTCTCTAGCCAGCTATAAAGTAGGAGAGCATTGTGAGAAACCTCCTAACTGGAGTCCCTGAATCCGTACCTCTTCGGTCTGTTCTTCTCAACACAACTGCTGGAACTCCCATTCACTTTATCCTTTAAAATATGTCAGATCACATCACTTCTCAGCTCAAATGGTCCCCTATTTCCCTCAAGAACCAAAGTCTTCACAATGGTCTGTACAATCCTATGATCTGGGCTTCTACTCCCACCCAGACCTTATTTCCAACTGGTATACCCCTTCACTCCACTCCAACTTCCTCACTGTTTTTCAAGTAAGCCAAGCATGTTCCCACTCCAGGGTCTTGGTACCAGCTGCTCCTCCAAATTTGAAAGCTCTCTTCTGAACAGATATCTGCATGGCTCATACCATTCCCACCTTCACATTTTTGCTCAAGTACTACCTCATCAGGGAGGCCTTCCTTGTCCCCCATTTGTCCCTAATATTTGCCTGCTCTCTTTTACCTTGCTTCATCATCTTCTTACTTATCATCTAGAACTCACTTGAATAATTTACTTACAGATCATGTTTATTGTTTTAATTCTCACTAGAATTAGAAAAGAAAGAAAGAAAGAAAGAAAGAAAGGAAGGAAGGAAGGAAGGAAGGAAGGACGGAAGGAAGGAAGGAAGGAAGGAAGGACGGAAGGAAGGAAGGAAGGAAGGAAGGACGGAAGGAAGGAAGGAAGGAAGGAAGGACGGAAGGAAGGAAGGAAGGAAGGAAGGACGGAAGGAAGGAAGGAAGGAAGGAAGAAAGAAAGAAAGAAAGAAAGAAGGAAAGAAAGAAAGAAAGAGAAAGAATCTTCAGGAGGGCAGAGAATTTTTGCAATTTTCCTCACTTTTTTATCCCCAAGGCCTTGAATAATACTAGTGCACAGTGCTGTATTTTATTCATTTGTTGAATGAATAAAAAGTGGTTTAAATAATGCATTTTGGTTACACAGATCTGGATCTGAATCCCACCTTTATCCTGTATAATCTTCGCTAACTTTCAGAAGCTCTCTGAACTCCAGTTTCTTCCTCTGTGAAGCGAGAATAACAATACCTAACTCATAGAGTTCAATACCTTGTATAGCCAATGAATGGAGGCTGTTATTATGCATTGTAGGGGTTTCTGGAAACAGAATATGGATGCAAAAGACAGGCATACACTCTGGGGCAGGGCTGGGGGTTGTGTATTATTTGGGAAACAAGATATGGAGAAAGTGTAGCTCTTGTGTATCTCTGAGTATGTACATATAAAACCAACATATTTTAAAAATAAAAATGGACATAATTTAACCAAAGTAACCTACTACATAGTAGATTTGATGAAATAATGCAGATAATAATTAAGGTAGCTGACTAATATGGGGTTTTAAAGTGAGAGAGTTGCTCCATAGACTTCATAAAATATTGTTGGTCTGCACTACAAAGTCTTTTGCTTTTCAATACTTCAGAATCAATACCTCTATGGAATCTCAAGGTTATTTGGGTTGTCTCCATTGCATGCATTTTAGAATGTCATTATTGAATTTGCACTTGCCATTCTTCCCTGTGTCTGTTAGTTAGACTGGCCTTGGCAGCAAGAAAAGGCCATATGGTACCCATCCATATGGATGGGCTGGCTGGGTTTTAGAATCTTATTCCCTATTGATGTTCCTGTTGTGTGAACAGAATAACTTCTATTTAAGAGTAGAAGATGTGGGATTCCAGCCTTGCATATAGTATCAGTTCGAAAATGTGTTCAACTGTGAGTAGCAGAGACATGAAAAGCAGAGCTTAAACAAATCAGGTGTGATATGGTGGCCATACAACTTAAGCATAGATCTATCTCTCTTCTCCATCTATTTTCTCTGACTTCCTCAAAGCTACCTCATATTCACAAAGTGGCTACTGGAACTCCAGCCAGCATTTCCTCATTCCAGGTAGGAAGAAAGGAAAAGACAAGGAACAAAAGGGAGAGTATAGGATGAGACTTTGCCCCTTTTTAAGGAGCTTTACTGGAAGACCCATCTAATAATTTCTCCTTACATTAGCCAATGAATGGAGGCTGTTATTATGCATTGTAGGGGTCCATTTGACTGACTGGCTAGAATTTAGTCATATACCCTCCCATCTTCTTAGACTGGGAAATCTAGCATTTTTTAGCTAAGCATGATGCTGCTTTAATATCATCAGAATTCCACACCAAAAAAGCGGGGAGGAGGGAGATAATGGATATTGAGTAGGTATCTAGCAGTCTCTTGTCCAGAGAGATACTTAATTTCTGCAAAAAACAGAGGAGATGAAAAAGATGACTATCATAGCTTGCTTGTGACTTTCCAGTTACCTTTGTATCCACCTAAATATTAAAATTCTTCCCTTACTACTCCAAATGGTGATTTATAGAGATTATCTTTAATAAAGAGATAATTCTTATATTGGTGTGTATCTCACGCCACCAAGACTCCAGTTCAGCTTTTGCTGACCAGGTCTCCATTTGACTGACTGCAGAGATGATTCCAATTATTCCTCACTGGGCTCCGTAGTAGGAAACACTTCTCAGAATCCCATCATTAGAATCATCATCACTGTTGCAATGCTCCAGGATCAGAAGCCCCCTTGTATAACCAAGAACCCTGCCTCCCTCTTCTCCCTAAACAATACATAGTGTAGAATTGATATTTGGGGAGCTATATTCATTTTTCACTCAGGAAACTCTCTAAGAATCCTTTAAGCACTCGACAGCTCTTTCGGGTCACCAGGGAGCAATTTTGGTACATTTCACCCTAGCCAACAATTTCTGTGGGTACCATTCCAAGGACTAATTTACTAAATGATCCCTCAGTTGCCTGAAAAAGTTACACAGCTTCAGAAAGTGCCTGACTTACTCTCATGCAGTGGCCCATCCACTGAGAAGATCTGGCTTCAACACTATAGAATTCCTGTTGTTGCTAATTATTTTCTAAAACTACTTAAAAAATGCAAAAGTATGAAAGTCAAAAATTCATTCTAAAGACCAAGTATGTAGCCACTTGAGACAGAGCCATGGGAAAAAAAAGCATGCGTACACATATTCTACATCTTTCCTTCTCTTCCAAGTCCAATGCTTTCCTTTTGTTCTCTAAATAAAATAGAATCTGCATCTACTATGAGAAAGATAAGCATTCGATTTTGGGTCTGAATTTTTTTCCTCCTTCATGGAGATGGCTCCATGGAGCTTTCAACTTGTCAGATATAATCTGTTCTGGCCACACAGTCCTGAGAGAACGACAGCCACGGAATCTGTGGTGTCAGATGAAAATAGCGTAGAATGCAAATACAAAGGAATCACAGAGGTGATGAACACAAAGCTTTCCCTCCTCAGAAGAAATGTACAAGATGCTAGACCTGGAAGAAGCAGTTGCAACAAATGACATGGGCCTCTGTGGACAGAGTGTAGCCCAGAGCCTCATCTGGTCATGTGGATAATTCCCAAAGTCTACATGTCCTCACATCTCTCTTGTCACTCCCACTGAGACATTTTGAAAAGAAGCCCAAATCACCCTTCATCAGAATATGCTGATTCAGACAGACAGCTAAGCGGAGATGGCTTTGGTGAACACACTCTATGGTATGAAATGAGTTCCCCTGTGGTCTTCTGCCTTGTTGCTGTTAAACTGAAACCAGAGGAGCTCAGAGTTGCTAAGAGATTGTCACATTGCTGTGGGAAGAATTTACACGATTGGCGCCCTCAGGCAAGTAGTGCTGAATCTGTCAGTATTCAAGACTGTGTGATTTTTTTCAGCTATTTCTTCATTCCAGGTTGTTTCTCTTCACACGTACAGAGCGGGCACTCACAGCACTGCCAGTTCTGAGGAAGGGCAAAGGTTGGCTACAGAGGTGTGGGTTCAAGGGCTGACCCCAGCAGCAAAAGTAGGAAGAAGGCAAACTGTCAGAACTGGGACTGTGGACAGCTCCAGGATCAGACAAGAAAAGCATCTGGAAGGAGGTGGGCCAAGGCAATGGTAGAAATGAGGAAGTCTCCCTAGGAACCGGAAGTCGTTACACAACTAGGATGTGAAACTCGCTGAGCAGTCCAATAGTGAGTTTGCACTAGGAACAAAGATCAGGGTTAAATGGCAGGGAAGAACCAAGATATAGCATATATGATACTCAGTTTGCCCTTTCCTTTCTCTGCTTAATCAGAAAATCAACACCCATAGGCCCAACTTACAGAGCAGGATCACACCTTTGCTACAGCTCACTGGATCAGAAGAACATCTGACTCAAACACAGCCAATCCATCAGATGACCAGTGACTGACCATCTGATATTCTCCTTCTTTCTCTCTCTCTCTCTCATATTAAACAAATAGATACACTTATTGCAGCTAGTCAGATAGTACTAGGTACTAGATCTCTGAGGTCATAGAGAATTAAGACTAGAGTCAATGCCACAACCACCCAAAATCATGTGAAAGCCAGAGTTGTGGGGGAGACTTTCAAGGAAACTGATGTGGAAAAGAATAAAGATGCACAGAGAGTAGCAAAGGTGAGAGATCATGTGATCCCAGAGGGAAAGGGGAAGGGGAATTTTTTTTCTGAAAGCTTTCCAGTTCCCAAGGAATCTAGAGGTTATTCCTCCAGTCGGATTCTCTGAGATGTGCTGTGTCCTCATAATCTAACTGAAAGCCCTGATCCCATGTGGTCCCCCCACATTCAGTATACACTTCGGTGTTGTAATGGACCAGTTGTTCCAAACAGATTCTTTGAATTCCAAGGAACAGAGACTCACTCACAACACCCTAAGAAAGTGAATTATCAGAAAGATACTTGTGAACTGGCTCCAGAACCAGAGAAACTTCGGAGAACCAAGACAAGTTAGGAACCAGCTGCTCTCTGTCTCTCTGCTTCTCTCAGAGCCTTCACGGTCTCTTTCTGAAGGTGCCTCTGTTTCTCTCTGTGCCCTGTCCAATTCTCCTCTCTATACCAATTGTTTTATTCTTTCCTTCCATTCTGTGTAGCTTTCCTCTACTTCAAAGACTCTGCCCCCTCATTGCTTTTGCGTCTTCGTAACTTCACCCTGCTGGGACCCTTCATGGCCCTACCTTACCTCACAGCTTCTCTTTATAGATTCATTCTGCTTCAGATCCCACTGCTAACTTTATTTTCTAGTTCAGCTTCAAAAGAGGGAATATGATTAGCCCGTCTCATCCTTTTCACCAGTCCATGGGCTGGCCAGCCTCTGGTTTGACTATTCTTGGATCAAAGCCCGCCCCTTATACAACCAGCTCTGGCCAGTAGGGCAGAGTCCCACAGCACAAAACACAATAATGTAGCCCTGCCCATTTAAAAGGAGCTCTGAGCATGGAAGACACTGTGTTTAATATGCCAACCCCTCCTTGTTACAAATATCCTCTCTTTTCCAAGAAACAATTAATAATGTAATAAAGAAATCTATCTTATGATATTAACAATCATGTCCCATTTTTTAAATTTTCTTCTTTTCCTTTTCAGAAGTTACCAAATTTTTCATAAGTAATACGACCTACTTATAAAATCAGAAATATTGCATTAAATATTAAGAAAATAGATATAGCATCATTTATACAACCACGTACTAGGCTCCATGCTAAACACTGCAAAAAAAAAAAAGGAGTGAAAAAGAAAAAGACTTCTTATCATAAAACATGAGTAATCTCAAAATTTATTAGCCAAATCAGGACACTTTTGAGAGTGGAAAGGGGTGCTATTAATAATCAGACCAAGACAAAACTGGAACTGCACTGAGTAAATTGAGGTATATGGTAAATGTTTCCATTTACATGTGCCAGCTAACATTTAAATATTTCTGTGTATTTAAGCAGAGAACTAAGGCTTTAACTCTCCCTTTAAAAATTAATTTCAAAAATCAGGAAATTCAGAGATTATGCCAGGCAGGTAATGCCATTCTCTGAATGGCAAATTCAGAGAATATGCCAGGCAGGTACAGGGAAGCCTTTAACAGTCCTTCGAATCTCAGCATCCTCATTCTATACTCTGGAAAACATTTAGGGTTCCAGTTTAACCAGGAAGGGCAAGAAAAAGGAAGAGTGAGGTACAAGGTGGAGAAGTGTTACAAGCACTTACTAATCACTTTCCATGTGTCAGCTACAGGGTTGGGTACTTTCCATACGTAATCAAAATTAATCTTATGACAACTTGGTGATTGGGTATTATTATACCCATTCTGATGATGAAAAAACAAGGCTCAGAGAGTTTAATTAAGCTGCCCAAGGTAACAGATCTAGAGTTGGGATGAAAATTTGAAACTAGCTCTAGCTAACTCCACTACATCAAGCTGCCTCTCAAAAATTAAATTTCAGACCTTGAAGCACTGAAACATCATAACCTTTAGTTTCCCCTAAAGTAAATAGGAATAGTGATGAGGCTGTTATAAAAAGTCAAGTTATAGTGGTCATTTCTTCCATATCATCAGTCTCTCAGCTCATACCAAGCACAAATGTAGAAAATGAGCTTAACTGGATGCTGCTTCTTGAAGTATTTCTCATGGTCCTCATGTAGGTAGTATCTGAATTTGCCATGTAATTTGAAAATGAGATTTTTTTTTAAAAGCAATTAAAGAAAAACTTCTGAAGAGTGCAGTTAGCCCAGGAAAAACACCTAATACGCTGAAAAGGATTTGGAACTAATTTTCTACCAGTTGAGTCAAAAGAGAATAATTCCATTGATACCAGATTGGTTAATTAGAGAGATATGTCAAATTCTGTTTTGACAAATATCATCACAACTCAAATCTCTGTTCATTTTAATAGGATTTGACCTGCATCAACTTGTTCCAAAGCATGAAAGTGAAAAAAGAAAGTAGATTTTGCTGGGAGGATTTTGCTGTTGGTTTGGGCTTTTCCAATTGCTATAGTCTATACATATTGTCAAATGAAAGGCACTATAGATCAAAAAGATTCAGGGGCAAAAAAAAAAAAAGTTCTTGAAATAAAAACACTTGTAAGAAGTTTTTCACTGCTCTATGTTAGCAAAATTTATTTATGGACTAACATTAAAAGAATGTCAGAAAAACATAAAAACTGCATGGAAAATTATATTGCATCTGTGATTTGTTTCATCTCTGCTTCAGATCACAATTGTACATTTTGGACTAAATGCCTTTGGAGGAGTCGCACTGAAGATACAATTGGAAGACCCTTCTGAAATAGAAAGTCTCTTTTTATCCTAAAATCTCTCTTAAAACGAAAGAGCTTCCTAATGACATATTATAGAAATGCTAAAATTAAAGTTCAAGCTTATGTCCTTATTGTACTTAAAACTGAGAGATGAGAAGATGGAAAATGAGAGTTTGATAAGGAAAGAAACTTTAAGATTTGAATATTTGGTTACTGTACATAAATAGAACAGGTAATTTCACTTAATGTAAAAAGAAAACAAGATCCTTTTGTCCCAAATGAGTAATTGATGTATCTGTTTCAGAACTTGCACTGTTCTTTACCTTTAGATCACAAGGCTGATATTCAAACCAGTGTTTTAAAATACTTAGGGTCTTTATTCTCCTTCAATTTCTTCCATTAGCTGAGAAACACAATTATCTTTCATGTTGTGTAGCTGATAACAAAAACTGACTAGTTCAAGAATGCCCGCTGAATTCACAGTCAGCTTTGCGGAGCTGAATTGTATAGAAATAAATGCAACTACTTACTGTCTCACTGAATTATGGATTTTAGAAAACTGTTTAATAATGAGGAAAACACTTAAGACAGCTTCTATTGAATTCTGCACACACAGAAAACCAAGATGAAACAGGAGCTGATAACAGATTTTGTTTGGAATGTTAAATTGTCATTTTATGATAATTTAGAAGCCTAGATATCTTCACAAAGACAAATCCCACAATTATCTATATGTTAATAATCTTGGAAATGTAGAATTATAGCTTTAAGTGGTCAAATCCTTCTTTACTTACAACTCTAGGTTAAAATTTTTTTATATTTCTGTATCCTTTATTTAGCTTCTAGATCTACGAAAAATAACAAACCCTCCAAATGCTTGTCACTACCTCTCCTTCAATTGTTCAATGTTCGGCAGACTGAACTATGATCAGAATCACTGGTTGTAAGTTCCTCAGCAGAATGTGAACCCCTAAATACTAAAATGTATTCATTTTTATATTTTCCAAGGCACTTTGTACAGTTACAGGCACAAAGCTGGCCCTTAAAAAAATGTTTATTAACTGCTTCAAACTTATACAGTAAGCCCCAACTCACAAGAATTCGTATATTTATTTGTTACTTTTAAATTGTTTGTTTATGTAGATTTGCTGATATAGCCCATCAAATATCATTCTGCTAAGTGATTAGATAAACCAAGCACAGTCTTTATGCTGCAGAAGCTCCCAATCTAGTGCAAGAAAATCAAATAAAGAAACAGAAAATTATAATTCTCTGTGATAAATACCAAACAAGTGGAAGCATATGAGAGAAGCACCTAACTCATTCAGAGGAGGACTCAAAGATGGTGACGTCTAAGCTGAAACCATAAGCAGAAGTAGTTGAAAAGAGAAGGAAAGGAGATTCTAGGCAGAGGGGAAAGCATACTGCAAAGGTCAAGATTTAAGAGAAAAATCATGTATTGGGGAACTACAAACAGTTGCACTACAGAGTGCATGACAGGGGCAAAGTCAAGACAAACTGTGAGCAAGGAAGAAACTGGAGAGCTTTGGGCACCAGGCTAACTCATTCTTTACATACAGCTTTGGAATACAAATTTTTAAATATAAAATTTCTTTGTTCTTTTCTATTGCAAAGAGGTTAAATTTATCCTTGCCCCTCCATATGGAGCCATTACTGGGGCCAAGAGAAACAAATGAGAATTTGCTTTACATCTGCTAATGTAGTTCAATAGCTATTCTTTGATTCTAAATAGTTTTAGCATATGGACACATTATATACTTCTTTTCCTACTTTCACTCTATTGCCTTCCCTTCCCTTCATCCCTACTAGATTCTGATTCTAAGCATATAAATTCATCCTATGAAAGGGGATGGACATGTAAGGGGAAATAGGTATAAGAGGCTATTAATTTTGAAAAGCTAATTGTAGTACACTATACATAAGAGTCTTCCCTTATAAGTCCCCAAACTATTAAAAAATAATTAAATGTATCTGTTCTACGTGCTGGATCCACATAGAACTAACTTTCAGTAAGATTTTGCCAAGTCATAAAACATGATCACTAACAATATTCCTTTTTGATTAAACTAGATATATTCACAATAGGTCTTTGCTTTTGTGCAAATAAAACGTCTTAAACTTTCTGGTGAGCAGTTTAGGAAAACATATCCAAAACTTTAAAATTTTTCATACTCTTTTATCTCAAGCTTTTACATCTAGAAATTTACTCTTAAGAAATAAATAAGAATGTGCACAAAGGCTTGACTAAATATCATCTTTTTTTATTGTTTTTAAGTAATTCTTTTATTTTTTAATTACTGTTGGCGTACGATATTATATTAGTTTTAGGTGTACAATACAGTGATTAGACATTTATATAACTTACACAGTGATCACCTGGATAAATATAGTACCCATCTGACACCATACATAGTTATTATATTATTGACTATATTCCTTATGCTATATTTTACATCACCATAACTATTTGTACCTACCAATTTGCACTGCTTAATCCTTTCCCCTTTTCACTCATCCCACAACACCCCTCCTATCTGGCAACCATCAAAATGTTCTCTGTATCAATGAGTTTGTTTCTGTTGATGTCACCGTGATGAACATTATAATAGCTAACATCATCAAAAAATATTCCCATTATGGCCAATTTCTAGTTACCAACACAAAGTCGCTGGACACAGAATTAGGAAGAAATAAACATATCAGCTCCAACACACCACTGAAAAGAAAGCACATAGAGATTTTGCTCCCTGTTTTCTCTTTAGGAAATGACACACATCTCACTCACGCAGCCCTTCAGCCAGTCACATGGCCAGAGTCAGGTTAACTGCCAGGGAATCCAGAGAAGAAAACTGGATGCAATATTGGTGAACACAGTAATGTTCTCCACAGTGCTCAATCCTTGGGCATTCTCTTTCATACCCGGCAAATCCATTAGAGAATTTTCTTAAACAAAGATTATTCTCTCTCTAAAAGAAATTCTACCACTAGCTTCAAAATAATTATTTGTTCTCACTTATTACATATATGATACATTGATAATAAAGAAAAAAATAAAATTATTTCTGGGCAATGGATTTAAGAATTTTTTCAATTAATTTATACTTTGTAATTTTTCCATGTAAACATTGATTGCTTTATAATAACAAAAAGCATTTTTATGTTGTGTGTGTGTGTCTTCCTTGAATAATTCCTGCAAATTCTTATTTTGACTCAAAGATGAAGTGGGGAGACAGAACACACAATCATTTAATTATCAATTTTCTGGTCATTCCCAGCACATGTGGCAATCTTCCTTTATCTTTAGCAGTTTCTCTCCTATTTTGCCTTAGCAACTTTACTTGGCACTGACTGGCAAAATTCCTTAGAATCTAGATGTTCTTATAGGTTTCACTTTACTCCGGTAAAACACCACAGGCTCCTCCACCTCACTGTGCCTCAGGCAAACCTGATTAATGTCCTTTCAACTCCTCCCATGGCACTGATTAGTATTAAAAATATATATATATATATATAAATTATTCCAGGAAAATATTTACTGTCTATTTCCTCCATTAAATTGTCTGAAGAAGAATACTTTAATTAAAAAATCTGGTAGTTAATTATTTGATTTTCTTTTTCCATCTCATTTCCATGATCTGAAATTTAATCCTCAGGGTACATAAGAAGATTTTCTCCATCTATAAAAACACAGGGTGGAGGGGATTGCTCAACTGAAAAAAAAAAAATACTCTAAATGAGCAACGTGGATGAGTGCACTTACAACATCTAAAGCTCTGAATAAATATAAGGTATTATTACTACATTATAGTATATTTAATATTCGTTTATACTTAACATACATGACTTTTCTAAAAAAGATTGTTACTTATGCACAAACTTCTATATATTCTACTATTCTTCAGCATAATACATTTGTTATTGATTGCCTTCAGTATTGGAATAATAAAGATTTGCATCTATATTTTTAACCTGGAATAAATGAATTGCAATCTCTCTTAATTGTTTACTTGTAACCCAAGTTATTTTTCAAAGTGGATTCTAAAATAGCAAATGCATAAATCTAAATTATTTTATTGAAGGTAAAAATAAAGTATGAAAACAAATTTATAAACACTGTAGAGGATGTTTGACACAACTTTATTATCACTACAATATTCTCCTATATATCAGGTAACCATATTCTAGCACTGAGTGTTTTGTCAGATAATGGAGGAATATTCATCGAATTGAAAAGAGCTAGAGTATGACATTAGATTACAACTTTTATATACTGGAGAAGTACATCATAGCAATGCCTTTTCTTCCTTTTATCTGCTTTCCCTTTCCCTTCAGGCAAAAATATAAATGAAAAATGCCTTCTACCTTCAATCAAATATCAAAGATAAAATGTTGCCTGCTTGCTTGACTGCTTACAATGGAGGTATGACAAATGTTAATCTATTTCTGCGGCCAACAGAGAGGGGAGGCTGGAAAGGGGAGAAGGAGATTAGAAGAGCTTTTCCTCGGTGGCATTTTTGAGACTTCAAAATGCTCTTAGAAGCTACTTAACAACAAAATCAGTTGATCCCATTGTTGTGGCTCAGAATTCTGTTTCAGTACATCGAAGCTGAGTGAGGAGGCTAAGGTGATAGAGTGGCATTAATGCATTGCCCATGGATATTTCTAAAATCTTTTCATTATAGCACTTTAAAGAAGCCTTATGAAAATCCTCCAAAGTGCCACAAGACCTGTGTCTCTGGGGCCAGGCCATCCATGGAGAAAATCCAAGCCCAGATCACCATCTCAGAGGATCTCACCAAGTTTATTTCTGAAACTCTAACTCTGCCCAGCTTCCACCCACCATCCATACTCTGGTTTCAACTTCTCTCTTAATGGTGGGAGTGTGTGTAGGACACCCTTCCTCCTTCATCATGGGTTCCAAATGGCTCTTCATGGTGCTGCTGGTTTCTGGTCTCACTCCTTTGCTGCAGCCACAAGTGCCCAGGCCTGCACACTAACATCCACTGGGGCAGCCCTGACCCACCACCACTGCTGAAAGTTCAGATCCTACTCAGCTGCTGGTGAGGAGAGGAAGAAGAGGAGGAATGTGAGCGAGAGCAACCTTCCTCTCTTCCTGTGATGGTTATGTATCAACTTGACTAGGACATGGCGCTTAGTTGTTTGCTCAAACACAAATCTAGATGTTGCTATGAAGGTATTATTTAGATTAACATTTAAGTCAGTAGGCCTTTAATAAAATAAATTGCCCTTCATAATGTGGGTGATCCTCATCCAATCAGTTGAAGGGCTCCAAAGAAAAGACTGAGATCCCCAGAAAGGAAAGGAATTTTGCCTCCACACTGCCTCAAGACTCAATAACCCTAACCTAACATTAACAGTAACAGTAACCCTAACCTTAACCCTCACACTAACCTTTGCCATAATTCTAAACCCTAACTCTAAATATTTTAGACTTTCTAGCTCCCACAATTACATAAGCCAATTCCTTAAAACATATATATTCTTAAAACATAAAACATATTCTGATTATATATGTGTGTATATACATATATGTATTACACACACACACACACACACACACACACACACACACACACACATATAGATACTGTTTAACCTATTGATTCTGTTTCTTTGAAGATCCCTGGCTAATACACTCTCCCAGGAGCTTTTTCCTCTTCGTGGGACAACACATAGGGCCTAAAAGATGGACTTGTTCACTGAGCATCCCAATCCCTTCAACAAAGGGATCATCCAACTTTCAGTGTATAGGTTGTGAAGCTTATCACATGACTCCACTCCAATCAGCTTCCAGAGCCTTTTACACTGACCCACATCCTAAGGCTTGAAAGGAAATCAGTAGGAAGAGAACCCTCCCTACTTGCCACATGGCTACCTCAGACCCACTGACCAGGGGACTGTGGCTCCTCTCCCAACCAAAGGACACACTTTTTTCTCTCTCTCTCTCCCTTTGGCTCCCAAAGAGAAATAGCCCTTTCATTTAGTGAGAATCTGCTATCTGACAGACCATGGAACTAGTGGGTAGGCCACTTTTGGGTATGTGTCTATATCTATTTCATGATGATTGAGACTCAATACAAACAGGCATTTCTTTTGACCTTACAAAAAAGGCGAGACCCCTATGGGTACTGTAAGACCAAATTTCATGATTCCATTTCTCTGCTTGCTGTGGAACAGTCATTCGGACAAGAGAACAGACCCAAATTCTACCCCGAGGCTTTATAGTCTTTCTGGTGCTTAAGTCTGAAATCTAAGTTATTCTCTACAGGCATAAATAAAACTCAAGTATCATTTTCTAAATTTCACATTGGTAATTCTGAGTCCTGACTTTCCAAACCAGGATGAGTCTTCCTTACCCACAGCCTTTCCATGTGAGTTTAATGTGTTTTATTACACTTCATCTTTTAAGAGTCAAAACTTTCATATGCTTTGTTCCTCACCTTACCCTCTTCTCTCTTCACCATTTCCCTTTTCTTTGTTCCAACAAAGATTTGACCTGAATCTATGGTCAAATCCAACATAGATTTGACCTGAATTATTCCAACAACTGCATTTTCCTTCTATAGACATCAACATTATTTCTTCTCCAGTCACTATTCTGGATTTTTTTCTCTCATACCATGAGTTTATGGACAATCTGAGAAAGTTTGAATTACAAGTAGCCAATTGATTTATCTACCTCATCTATATTTATTACTATCTTTATTCATATAAACGAGGTACCAAAATTCTCTGGGGAATCAGTTCTGCTACTCGTGAGGTATAAGAAAGAAATTGTGTAAAAGCCCCTGAGAGATTTAAAGCTATCATCATGGTAACGTGAAAATAACCAACAACTGCTCCACTAAGGCCAAAGACTCAGTTAATTACCCTGCTTAATTAATCCAAGAGACTCTTGGAATCCCAACTGGGTTGTGAAAATAATCACTAAATAACCAAAAGCCAAGAGAATAGAACTTGGGTTTGCCTGTAAAGGCAGAGATTGTTTCCTTCTGCTTCACTGGAAAGCTGGTTACCCCTAAGGAGAAAGGGAAGGAATAGGATCTATGAACATAGGTGCTTCACCCAGAAATAAGACTCTCCCTAGAGAGTGAGCCACATTTCCTAGAGAAGACACAGCAGCTCAGGAATCACAATACAGAAAGATCTGCAGGTAACCAGTGTCTTGGCCCAGAAAGAAAAGATATCCTGGTTAATTACTCTGACAAAATCTGTGGAGGTGCCCTAACAAGGCTAAAAGTATAGTTTACTGTTCAGCAATGAAAAACAATTTTTAAGAATGCAAAAAAAAGATGGCCTGAGTCCAGATCCTGAGTCACCATTTACTAGATCTGTCATCTTGTTAAACTTCTCTAAGCTTCAGTATATTTATCCATAAAGTGGGAGTGACCATAGGATTGTGGTGAGGATTAAATAAAATCATCTAAACGAAGTACTTAACTAAATAAGTTACACATGGGAAATGCTTTTAAAATGTTACAACTGATAATTATGTATAAAGCAATGGTCCTCAACCTTTTTGGCAGCAGGGACCAGTGAGAATCTAATACCTGATGATCTGAGGTGGATCTGAGGTAGTGATGCTAGCGCTGGGGAACAGCTGCAAATACAGATGAAGCTTCACTCGCTCACTGGCCGCTCACCTGCTGTGCGGCCAGGCTCCTAACAGTCCATGGACCAGTACCAGTCTGTGGCCTGGGGTTGAGGACCCCTGGGTAAAGGATACCATTAGCAGCTATCCCATGCCCCAACCACTCCCAAATCTTTCTGAGTGATTTGGAAAAGAACTGCACCATTAGAAAAAGCCTTAGATCTCGAGATACCTCTGAAGAGTAGGAAAAAAACTAAAAGAAGTGAGGGGTAATGGTGTTTCCTTCCCACGTCATGGTAAGAAATTTTAAAAATAAAAGAGGAAACAGAGTCCAGTAAGTAAGCAGCTGATATTATTAGATGGCTTCAGAAAATGGGTTTTGGCTTCCTGAATGACTGTGTAAGATCTCAGAACAACATATACCTGGCTGGGGATAGGGTTGGTATATGGAAAAATCCAGTGTCCATCACCAGGATGAATAAACAAATGGCGATTTAAAGAATTAAGTATTAAACACACATTACATGGATAAACTACAAAAACATTATAAGTGAAAAAAGCCAAGTACAAAAGTATATACTGTATGATTCCATTTCTATGAAATTCTAGAAGAAACAAAACTAATTTAATAATGACAGAAAACCAGAATAGTTGTCTCTGAAATGGGATGGTGTGGTGGGTGTCAGGGAGGACTTGACAGGAAGAAGTAATTTGAGGAGTGATGGAAATGTCCATTGTTTTGTTTTGGTGGTAGTTTACCAAAACTTGTTTAACTGAACTATGCCTAATTTTACTATATCTTAATTATCACTCAAAAATAGTATAGTGAGAGCAAAATAAAGACATTTCAGATTAACAAAGACTAAGGTCAACAGAATTTACCATTCACAGGTACTCTTTGAAAAATGTACTAAAATACATTCCTCAGGAAGAAATTAAATAAAGAAATGGAAAAATTAGAGGAAAGAAGCGAAGAAACTTGAGACGCATCAACTGTATAAAAGAATTCCAAAAATATTTACTAATCTTATGTGTGTGTTTAAAGGATAGAATTAAACACTACATAACAACATAAAAGGCAGGAGTTACTGTTTTATCATGAAAAGAGCAGAGACATTCATTAAATTTAGACCTTTTAGGTCAAGTACACACACACACACACACACACAAAAAAGTAATGTAGCACCTAAAAAGTTAAACTAGTGTACAACTTCTGGAATAGAAGGGGATGTAGAAAACTGCATAGGGATAAAGAAAGCTCAATGAGTCTAATAAATCCCATCAAACACATACATAAACACATACGCACACACCGAACACACATACACTAGAGAATGAAGAATCAAAAAAAGTGTGATTATATGAAGTGCAAAAGAAAATTGTAGAAATAGTAACATCAGTAATCACAATAAATATGCCCAGACTAAACTCATCAGTTTTACATTGGTTTTTAAACACAAATACTTTCCAATTACACACTGCTTAAAAGAGACACACCTAAACATAATGACAAAAAGACAAAGTAAAAAAGTGAAAAATTATATAATGGAAAAATACTAATAAAAAAATTGATATAGTTATATTTTAAATTACACAAAAATATATTTAAGGAAGAAAACATGATTAAAAATATTACTGTGTAGTGATAAAATAAATAATTTTTCAGAAAGATATAATAATCTAGAATCTGAATATACTTAATAACATAGCTTCAAAATATATAAAGAAAAACAAAAAAACTCACAGAGAAATGAAAAAATCTACAATCATTAGGGGAAGATTTTAACATCTTGTAGTAACTGCTATAGAAATAGCAATAGAGCATAAGCATTTTAAATAATATAATTAATAAACTACACCAAATGGACTACGACTTATATCTTACACCAAAAATTAAAGATTACATTTTATTTTCAAGAACACATGAGTAATTTATTCAGAATTGACTGGGTACTTGTTCACAAAGAAATATTCAATAAAATCAAAAGATTCCATAGCATATAGACAACATTTTATGATAAAAGTACTATGATTTAGAAACTAATAGTTTAAAAATAAACCTCAAAACCATGAATGTTAGAAAGTTCTTAAATATCTTATAAGTTATAGAACCACAAATGAATCATAAAGAAAATTATCACTATTCAGACCTGAAGGCAATAAAAATACTACATATCAAATTGATGTATGCGACTTAATTCTCAGTACTTCAGGAAAATCATAGCTTAAATTCATATATAGAAAAAAAATCAAAAGGTTAAAACTTTAACATTTGATTTTAAAAATTAGAAAATGAAAATCAGCAAACTCAAATGAAAGAGTAGAAAGAAGAAAAAATAAAAACTATAAGGGCAGAAATTCATTATATAGAAACAAAGAACAAAATAAAGAGAGTAAACAGAACCAAAGCTTGGGTCTTTGCAAAGACCAAAAACAAGTCAATTCTCTGGCAAGACTGAATGAGTAAAAGAACTAAGGTAGAAATTAGCCACATAAGGTATGAAAAAAGATACATAATTACAGAGATAATAAAAATTTAAAGCATCTTAATACTTGAACAACTAGATGCCAATAAATTTGAAACCTAAAAAGTCATACATTTTTTTTAAAAAAAGAAACTTGAATTACCAAACTCTCACATAAAAAATATAGAAAACCTAAATAGACATATGATTATTTTAAAAACTTGAAAAAAAAAGTTGAATCGGTAATTTAAAACACATACTTTAAAACACTTTCAAAAAGTGGAGCCACATGATTACATAGGTGGATGCCAAACCTGCAAAGAACAAATATTTCCTATCTCATGAAAACATTATCAAGCATACACAAAAAAGAAAACTCCCTGACTCGTTATATGAGGCTAATGTAACAATAGTTCCAAAACTGGAGAAGGATAGTACAAGAAGAGAAAATTAGAGGCTGACTCACTCATGAACATAGGTGTAAAAGTCTTAAATAATTTATTAGCAAGCAAATGCAGTGAAGTATTTAAAAATAAATACTCCATGACCAAGTAAGACTTTTTTCAGAAATTCAAAGATGATTTAATATTAGAAAATCAATAAAAGTACTACATAATCTTAATAGATAAAAAGAGAAAACCCATGTGATAATCTCAAAAGATGCAGAAAAGTGTAGATGAAATTCAACATCTGCTTAAGTAAAATCACTTAATAACCAGGACTGAAAGCATATCTACCAAAAAACTTCAACATATATCATGCCGAATAGTGAAGTGTTTAAAGCTTTCCATTTTAAGGAATAAGAATGCCCCTTATCACCATTTGTATTCAGTATTTTCTTGGACATTCTAGCTAAAGCAAAAAGACCAGGGGCGGCAGGGAAGGAAGATGTAAAGATTGGACAGGAAGAGTCAAAACTGTTATTATTCACAAATGATATGATTATCTACATAAGAAAATCTATGAGGTTATATAAAGAAACTATTCAAAGCAATAAGAGCTTCGTGGATACAAAATAATATACAAAATCAATAATATCTCTATACACCAGCAATGTACAATATAATTTAAAAATCATATCAATCACAGTAGCAACAAAAACATAAGGTACATAAGAACACAGCTGACAAAAGATATTCATTAATATTATGGAAACAGTATAAAATTTTATTGAAGAATAAAAATTTTTTAAAACTGAAAAAAGGGAAAATGCTGCATGTTCACAGGTAAGAAAGATTCATTATTTTATTTTTTTATTAAGTTTATTGGGGTAACACTGGTTAATACAATTATGTAATTTTCGGGTGTGCATTATCATTTGACGTCTGTATATTCTATTGTGTGTTTACCGCCCAAAGTCCAATTTCCTTCAGCTACCATATATTTGATCCCCTTTACCCACTTCACCCTCCCCCTATTCCCCTACATTTGACCCGCTTTAGGACCTGAACAGACGCTTCTCCCTAGAGGACATACAAATGGCCAAAAATATAGGAAAAGTTGCTCAACATTGCTAGCTATTAGGAAAATGCAAATCAAAACCACAGTGAGATAACATCTCACACCTATTAGAATAACTATAATCAACAGGACAAGTAAGAACAAATGTTGGAGAGGATACAGAGGAAAAGGAACCCTCATACACTGCTGGTAGGACTGCAAATTGGTACAGCCACTATGGAGAACAGTACGGAGGTTCCTCAAAAAATGAAGAATTGATCTACCATATGATCCAGCAATCCCTCTACTGGGTATTTGCCCCAAAGACTTGAAAACCCATATCAGAAAAAATATTTGCACACCAATGTTCATAGCAGCATTATTCACAGTGGCCAGGACATGGAAGCAACCGAAGTGTCCTACGATAGATGATTGACTAAGGAAGCTGTGGTACATACTTACAATGGAATATTACTCAGCCATAAGAAGAGATGAAATACTGCCATTTGTGACAACATGAATAGACTCTGAAATAACCATACTAAGCGAAATAAGCAGACAGAAAAAGTTGAAAATCACATGATATCACTTGTATGTGGGATTTAAACCTAAAATCACCAAATGAACAGGACAAACAAACAGATTCATGACATGGACTATAGACTAGTGGTTGCCAGAGGGTAGGAGGATGGGGTAGGGGGGTGGTAGATGGATTAAAGGGGATCACTATTTTAAAAAAGCAGTTTTCTCCAAATTAATCTATTAAAGTCAATGCATTCCAGTCAAATCTTCCAAGAAGGTTTTTCATAGACCTCATCTACCTAGTGCTAAAATTCCCAGAGAACAACAAAGGGCAAAGAAGAACTAGGACTATTTTGAAGAAAATAAATGAAGGAGAATACACACCCAGAAGGTATCAATATTTATTAACTGTAGACCCCCAATGGATGCCTGAAAACATGGATAGTACTGAACTCTATATAGACTAAATTTTTTCCTATACATGCATATCTATGATAAAGTTTAATTTACAAATTAGGCACAGTAAGAGACTAACAACAACTAATAATAAAATAGAGAAATTATAATAATATACTGTGATAAAGTTATGTGAATGTGGTCTCTCTTAGCAAACTAGCAGAAATTTATTTTTCCTTCTTCACAATTTCATATATAGAAAATTCTTACACTATTAGCAACTTCAGCATGTGATTTTTTTTCTTTCCTTATTAAGTGGAGAACATTTGCCTTTTCGGGAAGCACTTTACGGCTTCTCTTTGGCATTTCCAAACTGCCAGCATCACTGCTCTTGCACGTTGGGACCATTATGAAGTAAAATAAGAGTTACTTGAACACAAGCACTGCAGTGCCATGACAGTCAATCTGACGACCAAGATGGCTACTAAGTGACTAACAGGTGGGGTGCATCTACAGCGTGGAGACACTGGACAAAGGGATGACTCACACCCAGGTAGAACGGCACAAGATTTCATCATGCTGCTCAGAACAGTGCACAATCTATTGTTTATTTCTAGAATTTTTCATTTACTAGTTTCAGACTGCAGTTGATCACAGGTAACTGAAACCATGGAAAGCAAAACTTCAGATAACAAGGAGACTACCGTAAGGTCAGATCATAGGGCCAGGTGAGAGAGTGGACAATTGGAACAGAATAGAGAGCCTAGAAACTATCTATGATAAAGTTATTGGAACTTAGTACATATTGGAACTTAGTACATGACAAAGAAGCTTTAAAATTGGTGGGGAAAATATGATCTGTTTTATATCAATATAAATAAAATCTTTTTTAAAATAGTAAATCTATTAACACAAACTGTTGGCAAGTATGCGAGAAATGGAAACTCACAAGGGCACTCACAGGAAGGCAAAATACCTAGTAAATTTGAAGCGATGCACACACTTTCGACCAAGGGCAGTTCCACCCTTGCTCAGCTATCCTAGAGAAATCTTGGCACATGCATACAAGGAGAACTGTATAAAAATATCCATTGTGTTATTTGTGAAAAGCAATAACTGGAACAAAGTGCTCATCAGAATAGACTATAAAATGCAGTTTATTCATAAAACAGCATATTTAAGCCATTATAATAAACTAAATTTTGATAGACTATTTATGGAAAAAAGAAAATTGCAAAATTTTATTTGCACAATATATACAGGTTTGTCACTAATGAAAACTTTTTAAACACACGAAACAATCCTACATGTTAGTAAAAATGTAAAAGTAAACACGGAAATGACACCCACTCACCTCAAGATTTTATTTTGTCATTCCCTTGAGCGGTCTAAGATAAAAATATAAAATGCAAAAATATATATCTAGATAGATGATAGATAGACAGTTAGATAGATAGATAGATAGATAGATAGATAGATAGATAGATAGATAGATAGATAGATAGATAGATAGATAGACAGACAGACAGACAGACAGGTAGATAGATAGATAGATAGATAGATAGATAGATAGATAGATAGATAGATAGATAGATAGATAGATAGATAGAAGATAGATGTGAACCTCTGGTAAATTTGGGTGACGGTACGTGAGTGCCTGATAAATTATTTTCTGTACTTAACTTGTGTGTCCGAAATAAGTGAGACTGAACCACTGAAGAAGTTAAGTCAAGAATTGTCTGAGAAGATGTGACTGAGAAGACCTAAATTCAGTCAAGGTAAAGTGGAAATGAACGCAGGGTGGGGCAGAATGGGAAGGTAACTAAGTGAATTAATAGTTAGGGAGTGGGGCTCAGAGAGTAGGAACGTGGCTGGGGTCCGGCTTCCTATGCAAGAGAGAGAAGCACGGAGTTCCACCCTTTTTTATGGAAAAGGGATAATTCATTGGCCGTTGCCTTATGAACCTTCATGAACTCATGAACTACTCCATCAAAACACTTTCCCTTCCTTTTCTCAATTTCACATTTAGCTAGCCACCTCTGGTATTAATCAGCTTCCCATTAACCCTAACACTCTGCTATGGGTAGTCTGAACAACAATCACTGGAAAGGAATATTCCTGGCATTGAGAGCATGATGAGGCAATTATGGCTCAGCCTTCAAATCAGGATCCAGAATCCCCCAAGCTCAGATCCTGCTCTACCAGTAGCTGCCTGACAATGGGCAAGTTAGCTAATCTCTCTGGACCTCAGTTTCTTCATCTTCAAAATGGGTATAGTAAGAATACTTGCCTTGTTGGATTACTCTAAAGTTTAAAGTAATATGTGCAAAAATGTGTTAGCGTAATGTATTGCCTGCCAAGTGTTGATGGACCAGCAACATCAGCATCACCTCAGAACTCGCTAGAAATAAAAATTCTCAGCCTCGCCCTATGCCTACTGAATCAGAAACTCTAGGGGTGGGGCCCAGGAATTCGTGGGGTTTTTGTTTTGTTTTGTTTTGCTGTTTTAGCAAGCCCTCCAGATCATTCTGATGATATGAGAGTTTGAGAGCTACTGCGTTCAAATAATCAGGATTTCCCCCAAAAGGTCGGTTAGTCTCACATGAGGCACATGGGCTGTGTGGAAGAGGAATGAATACCTGAACAAACTTAACTTGCTTTTAGGAAAGAGGAAGGGAGAATGCTAAGTACACAGTCAAATGCGCGCTAACATTCCTTGTGTAAATACTACAAACCAGCCTTGGGTCAACCATTTTGCATATATTATGTAACAACTTAAAAGGCAGGCGGTATTTTTATACACGTAATAGATGCAAAACTTGAAGCTCAGAGGGTTTACACAACTTGCCCAAGATCACAACTAACCAATGAACCTGGATTCCCATCATTAAGCAGTCTGACTAGAAATTGCCTTCTAAACCACACATGGGTTTGTTTTCTTTTGTTGTTGTTGTTGTTTGTTTGTTTTATTATGATGACATTGGTTAATGAAATCCAGTAAGTTTCAGGCATACAATTCAACAGTAAGGCATATATATATTGCATTGTATGTTCACTACCCATAGTTAGATTTCTTTCTGTCACCATATTTTTGTTTTCAAAGTTTCTCTACTTGCAAAATGGTAGCTAGCTCCAGATCCATGCTGACTCCACCCCACCTGGAAAAAGCCAGCTGCCCTAGATAACATCTGGAGCTTGCCTGTCTCAAACTCACTTTACAAAAAAGGAAACTGAGCTAAGAGAAGCTAAAATACTTCCAGAAGCCACTGAGTCAGTCGGCACCAGGATGGGAACTTGAAATTCAGTTCTCTTTGAATAAGACTTATGATATTTTAAACGTATGTCTTTGTTTTACCATGGGAAATTTGCTTCCTTTTTTCTATTTATTTAATTTGTTGGAGTTTTTGTTTGTTTTTTGTTTTTTTTTATGGTGACATTGGTTAACAAAATCCAATAAGTTTCAGCTGTACACTTTAACAGTAAGGCATATATATATTTACATTGTGTGTTCACCTCCCATAGTTAGATTTCTTTCTGTTACCATATATTTGACCCCTTTTATCCCGTCTCCCTCCCCTTAACCCCTCCTCCTACCCTCTGGTAACCACTAGTCTATAGTCCATGTCCATGAGAATCTGTTTGTTTGTCCTGTTCATTTGGTGATTTTAGGTTTATATCCCACATACAAGTGATACCATGTGATTTTCAACTTTTTCTGTCTGCTTATTTCGCTTAGTATGGTTATTTCAAAGTCCCTCCATGTTGTCACAAATGGTAGTATTTCATCTCTTCTTATGGCTGAGTAATATTCCATTGTAAGTATGTACCACAGCTTCCTTAGCCAATCATCTATCCTAGGACACTTTGGTTGCTTCCATGTCCTGGCCACTGTGAGTAATGCTGCTATGAACACTGGTGTGCAAATATCTTTTCTGATATGGGTTTTCAAGTCTTTGGGGTAAATATCCAGTAGAGGGATTGCTGGATGATAAGAGTAGATCAATTTTTAGTTTTTTGAAGAACCTCCATACTGTTTTCTATAGTGGCTACACCAATTTGCAGTCCCACCAGCAGTGTATGAGGGTTCTTTTTTCTCAATCTAGAGTTTTAAACAATTGAGCTATTAGCAGCTTTTTGACTGAAATATAAAATGCTGCAAGATCCTAAATGAGTAGTTTCACTTAGAGAAGAAAGGTCCCCTTTTCCCTTCCTAAACCCTCTAAAAAATTGCCATCTGTGCTGCAGTAGCAGCTGTTCCATTCTCATATTTTACTCTATAGAGACTAAGTTTGCGCTTCTTTTTTTAAAAAATTGGAAATCAATGTCAAATCAGGTGCTGGAGAAAGCCAATGAAATTCTTTTGTTCATATTTCCTTGCTATGGGACACAAACCCTTTTGGCCAGCATTGATCTGAGAGCAGACAACTGCCTGTGTTTCTTATGCTGGCATAAGTACTCTTAACCTGGCATAGGCTGGACTTTCTTTGAACCAGAAAAAAGAAATCAATATTTCTTTCTCTAAAACTTTTACTTGGGACAGTATTCAGAAGCCTCCTATTTCTGCTGCTTTGGTCAAAATAACAGAAAGATTCAGTATGAGACATATGCTCTATTTTCTATAAGCTGCTGCTCTTAAATTCCTAAATTAAAAGAAAAAATTCCTAAATTGACCAAGAAGTGAGCAGAGTCAGGACAACAGTCATCCAAAGAGAGGGTCAGAATAACTGCATCTTCTCAAACTACGACCCTCTGCAATGTGGGTACCTAATATACCATTGGATCGTTTTCCAGCTTAATGACACTGTTTTTCATCTTTTCGCCCTCTTGAGGTAGATCCAATGATGAGTTCCAGTTCTTCACCCTCCCTTGCTATTGCTTTCTCATGGCCAGGATGTACTTCCTGTCCTTAAAGTCGGTTTCTACCATGTGGGTTGTTTTCATCGGTGGCAGTAGGAAAGAAGCATTAGCCCAAAACTCAGGCAGGAATATTTCTTCCTGCTCTGTTATTGCCATGACAATAACTTGTCACTTTAGATACAGCTAGATGGCTGCTCCAAGGGGGACGAGAGACATGGAGCTAATTTAGCCTAGACCTCCAGTAAGAAGCAGAGTCACCCCGGAGACTGCAGCTTGACAATTGACACCCAGCTGAGCCCAGCCCAGATGAGCTGACCTTCACCTAACCTATACATCCGTGAGCTAAACAGGTGCTTGCTATTGTTTGCTACTAAGACTTATTGCTGTGCTGATGCAGCAACAGTTAAAATTTTCTTTTAAAAGAAAATTAGATAATTTCATGCCTAAAATTAGCCTATTAAAAAATGTGATTGCTTTTGGAACATACATACAGACATGGTCAGATCCATGAATTTGTCCACTTTGAAGGCCTCTTTCCAAAATAGTTTGGGGAAATGCTTTTAGGAATTGCTTTCTCGATCTAGAGCACAGATTTTGAATTGTCCTCAGTAATAGCGAATTTTCAGACCTTGAAAAGTCTTTGATTTTTTTTTTTTAAGCTAAAAGACATTAGGGGGTATTTGGATTTCTAAAGATCAACCAGAATTATTTTAATTTTTATTCGGGAGAAATAATATAAATATAGTTCAGAAAGTTTAGCAAATTAAAATGTTTTAAACTCACGACCATAACTCAATTGTTCTGGTATATTCAATTTCTTTTTTTTCTCATATGCATGTGTTTTTCTAAGATGTCTAAAGTTCTTTCCCAAAAAGGGATGGGATTCTTGTTAATAAGTTTGCAAAGTAAAATTTGAATTGAAAATAATTTGGTATCGATTTGGATCATTTTTAAAACATCTCCAGCCAGAGGAAATTGTGTTAAACTCATAGAATATGCTAGACTTCATTGACATACTGGAAGTAAACAATGTATATGGGGTAAATAACAGCAACACATGAGTTTCCCAGCCACTCAAAAGTAAAACTATAGAACAGTGAGCAAAGTTTAAAAGTGGTAGCTGAACCCAGTGTCTGTGTTGAGAACTTGCCCTTGGGGCTCAGTGCCCCCCAATGCTCAGGTGAGATTGGGCCTTACAAGGGTAAGCTCACATTCACTTTTTGGAACACAGATACTGAGTGGTGTCCTTGGACCTGCAAACAGATATGACTCATAGTGAGGACAGTGACAAGGATCCTGAGGGGACACACAGTGGAGTGGTTAAGGGACAAAGGTTTGGTATTAATTTCTACGACCTTCTAGTGCCCTCGAAAATATGACTTCCTCTCTCTAACCCTCAGTTCCACACAGGAAACACAAAGGCACTAACCATGCTTATCCCGTAAGACTGAAAATTCAATGAGACAATATTCGGAAATTGCTTAGCTCAGCGTCCAGCCCAGATTTAGCTCTCAGTGAATCTGATTTACTGAGTAATTATTATTAATTGTAAAAGAAATTCATACATGAATAATATTTTAGAATTCTCTAAAAGACTAAATGAAATTAAGAACAGAGAATTACTAACAGCCATATTTGCCCGGTCTGGCCTTGTATCTGTGATCTGCCTAACCTGCCTGCCCCTATATCATGCAGCCAGCACCCAATAAGAATACATCCATGGCAGTTTGAGATTATTCCCAGCCTATTTTGAATCTCACAACAATGAGTCATAATTATATTAGTATAGTATTACTATACTAATGTAAATTTAACAGTAGTATAATCAATATTAATTACTAATAAAAATCTTGATTACCCGCTAAATGCTATTGTGCCAAGCCCTGTATTATATGGTACAATAACACTGTAAGGTGAATATTATTATTCAGTGTGGAAAAATGAATAAAAAGGATTGTTTTAACAGCTGGTATCAGAGGACCTCTTATGAAGGAGTCCGCCTTAGTTAATAGCCACTTCCATAAAAGATAAATAGTATACACCTTTTTCTCCTTTTTCTTCTTCCTTCTTTTCTCCTTTCTGCTGCTTGGAGCTTGGAGTGATAATGAGACTGCATTTGGGGCCATGAGAACAGGCACTAAACCCTAGAGAGGGTGGGGTAAAAGCAGGAAGCAGTCTAAATCTCTAGTGGATAGAGCCACCATGCATGCAGCCCCAGGCTGTCCATCACTAGAATTTAATGGGAGAGAAAAAAATTCCTCTCTCTTTGAGCTACTGTCTTCAAGTCTCTATTAATCACAGCTGATCCTAATTCTAACTGATAGGGGAGGGAATTGGACTTTACTCAGAAGCCAATCTTATTTAGGGTCAAAGAATAGGATGACCTCAAAGGACATCTGGGTCACAGCTATTTTCGAGATGGGAAACGGAGGGTTAAAGAAATTAAGCAACCTGCCTAAAGTTCAATACATGGCAGAACTAAATTTAGACGGAGGTCTACCTGGCTGTAACCCTGTATTCTACCTTATTCCTTATCTCCTGATTTCGGTCCCTCCCTTGGATCTAAGTTCCGCTTTTGAAACATTGAACTTGCCTCCCTTCTCAGCTACAGTCTGCACTCCCACTCCTCCCTGCCTCCACTGGTGGTTACCCTCCAGACCCTCGAGAAAATTGACCATTTCCCCATTCTAGTTGAGACTAGCTTCCTTGACTCTCTCGCACGGTAAATGCATATGACCAGTATCCCCGCTGGAGCTCCCCAGTAACAGGGAATTTTAATTCAGCCATATTTTCCATAAGATTTTTATTAAAGTTAGGCACACATGCATTTTCTCCTTCAAGTTGAGTCCTGGCGAAATTCAAGAAGAATTTCCAAAAATATGAGGATAGTACATTCAAATCGATTATTAAATGAAGCCAGAGGTGTTTAGGGTATGTCCTTCAGCCTCCTGAGATTGATATCGGAGAAAAACATGCCCTTTCAAAAGATATTCTAGAATGCCACTGTGAGAGAGAGATACTAAGCTAGCCTGACCCTTTTGGCATTTCTTTGAATCAAGCCTAATCAACTGATTCTTAAAATAGTTTCTTGTATTATGAAAGTAGTTCCTGTTCATTATAGAATAATTACAAAATAAAGAAGGCTTATAACTCAATGAGAATTACCATCAATATTTTGGTGTTTTCAACTTACAGTTTCCGCTTCATAAATTTTTTAAATCCTTGCAATTATACGGCACATAAAAAACTTATATAGAGTGACTATTAAAAATAACTTTTTATTTTTCAAGTTATAAATACAGATTGCAAAAAAAAAATTGGAAAACAGAAGTATGAAAAAGTAAAATCACCCAGAATGTCAATGCCCAGAGAAAATTAATGAAAAACGCATTAGTGTTTGTCCCAGCAGCCTTTCTGCTATATATTTTTACATGATTGAAATCAAACTGTAGAGGCTAGATTTTTAAGTGATTCAACACTGAAACACCCAGGTTCTATATAGAAGTGTTGCAAAGAGCCTTTCCATTGGAAACCTAATGCCTAAGGTCATTAATATGAATTTTAAAGAAGCAGAACATCATCACTCATGTTTTTCGGCAAAGAAAATGGCTAATATATTGCTCTTTGGAACTTTGATTTTGTGTAAGAAAAACAATATGATTTGTTTAGTAATTTTTCTGGCATAGTATCCCCAGCATGAAAATAGTTTTGTCATTCTTAGTAAGTGCTTGCAGAATAACACCAATTATTGTTTCAAGTGGTTTTTAAATGTGACAACAACATCCATCCGAATTAGGGTGGGAAGAATATGGCTTCCCAAAAAATATATTTTCTGATATTGGAAAAAGAGCAAAAACAAAAAATAAAGAGCTGAGAGACCCACTGCCTTTGCTTGGGCTGCTATAACAGAATATTATTGACTGGGTGGCTTAACCAATATTTATTTCTTACAGCTCTGGAGGCTGGAAGTCCAAGATCAAGGCACTGGGAGATTCAGTGTCTGGTGAGAGCCCACTTCCTAGTTCATAGATGACCATCTTCTCGCTGTGTCCTCACGTGGCGGAAGGAGCAAGGGAGTTTCCTGGGGCCTCTTTTATAAGGGCGCTAATTCCATTCGTGAGGGCTCCACTTCCCAAAGCCTCCACCTCCTAATACCATCACACTGGGGATTAGGTTTCAACATATGAATTTTGTGGGGACACATTCAGTCTGTAACACCCATTTCCTTCCTTTTCATCTTTTTTCCTCATGCTATCCACTAATACATACGCTGTGGTTGTTTACAGAGGACATGAATTTTTGTTACATCTGTGTTTTCTCCTCACATTTCCTGTTCCCACAATTTTCTAGGGACTGTCTCTTCTGAATAAATGAAGACAGATCAGAGAGGCAGCATCTCACACTGTAGACCCATACAGAGGTATAACTGAAACCCTAGCACAAAGATTCTCAGAGTTCCTCAACTTTGGAATTAAGTTACTATGAAAAGGAGTCCCAAAAAAGCCATGTGACAACAGCCTGCCCTATGGGGTAAGCCATCACAATCATAATGCACATAAAGCCATACATTATAACCTCAGAGCAGCATTGTGTTCAAAGAAGAAAAAGCCCAGGAGCTCCTAATCTTCACTCTTGTCTCCTCCTAATATTAAAGGGTATCCAGGAGAATGCATTGAAACTCCCAAGAATGCCTCTTTCCGCTCCAAAAGATCCCCCTCTCTCACCTATGTCATCCATCCCTACCAGCCTGGTGCCTCATTGGCTTCTCTCCTCTTTGGCCTCAAGAAACAAGCTGTTGGCACTCCTGTCTCCCACTAGACCCCAGGGGAGTTGTCATTCTGCCAGGCTTCTGATTGTCATTCTCATTAGATTCCACCTAGAGTTTCTGGTCTTTTTTTGGATGGAGAAGAGGAGGGCAGCTAAGACAGCACAGGTGAAAAAAAAGCTGTGATTCTCATCCCATCATATAATATGGTCCAAAATTGGGAGAAATGAAATGTTGGTGGTATGCAGAGAGAAAACTAGACTAGAGCTTAAAGTATCACCACTCCAGAGACACAGTAGAGTACAAAACAGGCTTCTAAGATATGTCCATTCTCAAGTTCCAAAACTCTGGGGCACACTGGAGAACAAGCTCATTTCATGTGCAAAGTTCCCACATAGGGTATGTGAGAACTTATCACACTGGAGGCATAACACTAACAACCTCCACCAACCCTCCACACCTCCATTTCCTCCACAGCTGCCATCAGCCACCGCCACCAGCACCACCTGCACCACCACCTAAGGAGAAGCTACAATTTTTTCCTTTTTAAAGAAATTTTTAAAACATGAAAATATAGAGAATAAACATCCCATTGAGAATAGATCATTATCAGCATATTGTCATGTGCTTTAGAGTCTTTTTTGTGATTTTATTGATGCTGAGTTGGTAAGAGATTCTCATCATTCAAAATACAAAAAGTAAGAAAGGATATATAATGAAAATCTCCACGCACACAAATGCACACACACACACACACATCCGCTGTTGCTCACACATCCGCTGTTGCTCGGACATCCAGTTCTCTACTCTCAGAGGCTACCATGTTTCAGATATTTTTTAAATAAAAGAAATAAAACATTACAGCTATAGTTGAAGTCTCCTTTTTCCCATTCTCCTTTAATGCTCCCTAGAGACAACCATTATGAATTTGATGCATTCTTCCAATGACTTTTTATGGTTTTTGCATACTTATGCTTGTATTTGTGGACCACAGAGTGTTCTGCTGTGTGCGTTTTACAATTCACATCAATGGTATCACACCTTTAAGCACTCCCCTATGCTGCCAGTTCAATCCTTTTAACTACTTTGTTATGTTCTAGTGTTTGACGATACTATATTTTATTCATCCATTTTACTTTTTATAGGTAGGAAATTCTTTCCTACTTTTCAAAAAGATAAACAGTATTACCATTTTGGTGTATTCTAAATTAAAATAACATTTAGGGCCATTTCTCCTCAGATGAATCTATAAATTCAAAATAATCAAGCCAAAATCTAATAAGTATTTTATGAAAAATGATAAGTTAATTCTAAAGTTATTCTGGAAAACAAACAAGAATTGGCAAATATTTCTTTTAAAAGAGCAGAGAAACTTGCCCTTTAGTTTTATAATCTGCTTTTTTTTTTTTTTCATCTAGTATCTTCTGCTGGAAAGGAAGGCTCAGCTGGGCACCTATAAGGAAGAAGAAATGGCCCTTCTTCCCCTGGAGATTTTTCTATCTAGTTGGGATACTGGAAATGGTGCCTGAGAATGAAGCCAACACAGCAAGTTCCAAGCAAGAAGAGTCAAGAGAAACTGAGCTAGACCAGAAAACGCTCTGCACTTGTTTTTTCAACAATAAGTGTCCTCATCTGTACCTACTACTTAAAAGGAACAGGGGAGTGGGGATGATCGTTTGATTTGTACCCAAAAGGGTGCTGACTGATACCCTGTCTTATAATGTCCGATTTAATCATTTCCGTACCATTGGATTTTTAAGTTATTTTCAATTTTTTCATGCCCCACCCCCAAACAAAGTAGTGCAAGGAATAACCTTGTTGCTAAATCTCTGTGCAGGTCTATGATTATGTTAGGATAATTTCTATAAAATAACTCCTACTCAAGTGGAACTACTCAACCCAGAATACTGAAGGAAGAGGGTTGCTTGGTTAAAAACAAAAAAAAACAAAAACAAAAACAAAAAAAAAAAACAGTGTAACAAATTCTAATTCAATAAAAAAAATGGAAACCAAAGTATGTCTCCTGTTTCACTTACCATCTCAAGAGGGTCAGACATCTTCCTGCCAAGGACCCCAAGCCCTTTACTCTATTTGCTGCCAAGAGAGTAACAACAGTAATAATGATAATAGTTAAAATTTATTAAGCATTTATTCTGTGTAGCTGGTGCTCATATATTATCTCACTTAATTTTCATAACAATCCTATTAAGAAGGTGCTGTTATTACTCCCATTCTATAAGTAAGGGAATGAGGCTTAGGGAGAGTTAATGACTCCCAGAACCACGCTACTGCATGAAGGAGCTGACTCTAACGTGGGTCTGACTGCTCATGTTTCTGCTTCTCTGACCTCTCCCAGTCTTTTCTGAGAGCTCTGCTTCCAGATCTTTCCACCCAGTTTTCTAATTTTGTCTTGTGTTCTTTTAGTTATCATTAAAAAAATATAAAAGAATAAAGGCCAGACTTGGCAGGAGGCAAGTAAACAGATGTGTTCCCAGCAGCCTAACCTGCTCGCTCAATTGCCCCAGAGGTGGAGGCTCACCTGGAGGGATGCCTTGTTCTTGGTGGATCTCAGCAAGAGAATATGTTTCCCAGTAACATTTCTGTAGCATCTCCATCATGATCTTTCTTTCTCTTTTAAACCTAAGTCAAAACCTCAGCAAGTGCTACCAAAGGCCATGAACAAAGACCCCCTGTTATACCTGTATCGTTGCTTCCCCAGCATCTGTTCCTTCCTTTCTGCTTCCACAAAAGTTCTCATTTCCCCTGGAGGTCCATGTGGTTCCAGGGAATGTGGTTTCACCCCCAACTTGAAGACTAAATGTGCCTTAAGGTAATCCTACAGGAAGTGAGTGATTCAGAGTTGGCCTGTGGCCTCAGCTGGTCCAATCAGAGCATCTCTTGACCAATACAGCCTTTACATTCCCCTCAGCTTCACTAACCTTTAGACAGGCTTCATGACTCCAGGCCCCTGACCTCCTTTTCTTAGAGTTTTTCCTTAGAGTCTTTTTGGGTTTTTTGTTTGTTTGTTTGTTTTTGGTTTGTTTGGGGGGGAGGTTGGTTTTTTGTTTTCGTTTTTGTTTTTTTGCTTTTGCTTTTTCTTCCCTTTCCTTTGCTTTAAAAGACTTGCTATTGTAAATTCTTTCTCTGCCCCTTCAAGATGTAAATCTTCTACAACTCAGAAATGTCTTTCTGACTGACCTGGGAGCCATCTCTTTGAAATGTAATCATCAAGATAGAGTCCCTATCTCCCAGTCTCTGTGAGAAGATAGGAGTCTAACTTTGATAAGGGCCAATTAGCAAACACAGATGCCTTAATCACACTGAGCAACTCCCTAGTAACTTCCTGCAATGCATTTCCAATAGTTCATCCCAACAATTAAAAAATTCTCCTATCTTTTGTTTCAGCAGAGCTGAGTTCAACCTCTCTCCCCTATTGCAGTTTTCTCTCTTTAATATTCTCGGCGTTCTTCCTGGGACCACTAAGATGAAGACAATCTCCCATTGGATGTGAATGAGGAAACATAGGGTCATGATGGCTGCCAATAGCCATCTTGGAATCCAGAGACAAGGTAGGCTTGGGATGAAGCTGACACCACCATGGATTGAAGACATGGAGGAAGAGAAGTCTTATTCTTTGAGGACATCACTAATATACTAGATCAAATCTTACCCCAAACCTGTTCTCCCTCTCAGCTTTTCAAATACATTAGCTAGTAAATACTCTTATTGTTTCAGCCAATTTGAATTCAGGTTTTTGTTAATTGCAACCAAAAGTGTCCTAACTGGTTCCTCTTCTATTTAGAGCCTTTGAGCACAACACTTGGTTTATAGTCTCCCAATAAGAGCAAAGCTAATAATTACCTAGCACTCACTATGTGCCAGGAACTTTCCTGAGCACGTTACACATTTTGATTTATTTAACCCTTACAACAGCCCTATGAGCTACTTGGGTTTTTTTAAAGTCCATTTAAGAAATGAAGAGAGCAAGGAACAAAAAGAGGTTAAATAACTTTGCCAAAGCTAGTAGGTAGCAGAGCAAAGATTCAAACCCAGTCACATCCTCTGGCTCCAGAATTCTTGGTCTTGGCCAGGCTACCAGCAGCTCACCCATTTGATGATTACATTTCAAAGGGGACCCAAAGGCATCTTATCTGACTGGGGAAGTTGGGAGTGGGATGTGGGTAGGGGATACGCAAATGTTTATTTCCCCATTTTTTAGGGAATCTGAAGGTACACATTTTCATTATCCAAAATCCAATTGAGAATGCGACTATGTCACTCTCCCAAGTCACTAATGAAATTTCTGCCAGGTTATTTCTCAGCTGCTGACAGTGGTTGTCTATGGCTGAGTCGATATTTTCATGTCTACTCATAATCCTGTGTGTCAAGATCACTGAAAAATAAATGCCAGGGTTTTTTCTTCATGTTCTAGCAGCTGCTTTGATTTTAGACGCAAAGTCTAAAGTCTATGTGCCAGGTATTATGTGCGTAGAATTCAAGAGGTATAAATTTATGTAGAATTTATTCACATAAACACAGAAATGTTCTTGACCATTGTGCTTTTAAAGCAAAGCAGCCCATACATCACTTTCATTTTGCTGAGGTGGCTGTGGAAGTTTCAACTGATGACACTTGGGTTTCAAACTATGCCTTTATCTCCAGGCCAAATACTCAAAATTTTCATTAAAAAAGGTAGAACCAGAGTGCTACAAAAATTCTCTTTGCCATCAGGAACTAAAGATATTTTAGATTAATAATAATCTTTAATGTAACTAATGGGCACCATTTTTTTTATAACTTCGTCTCTCTCTTTCTTTTTTTTTTTTCCTATTTATTAGTTCAACCACAAAAAGGACTCAAGAAGCAAAAGAAAAGGAAATGTGGGCAGTATTTCCAATTTCAAAGACCAGATGTTGGGAAATCACAGTTTATAAGAACTAAAAGTTTGAGCTAAGATGTTTGAATATGTACATTTGAAAGTGAACCAGAAACCTTTCCTCGGGAGTCAGGAGAAAACAAGGTTTCTGATATTCTTGCCCTATGCAAATGATTCTCAGAGTGGTCTATGGAATTAATCATGCCACTGCAAAAATATATAATTTAGCCACAAGCACATATTGCGAACCTACTTTTTGTTTAGTAAAATAAGCCTTCATTTTTTTCACACTTATAATTATTTCCTTTCTTTCCAGTTTTATGGAGATATAATTAACATATAACATAATTATTTCTTTATCATGTTATCACAAGGTTTCTCCCTATATGTCTCTATTTTAAATGAAGCTGGAATCTATCTGGCAAATACAGATTTATTCTGCACAGTAGGGTGGGACAAAATGTCACTTGTGAGAACATTTTTCTACTCCTCAGTGTCCATATGCAGGTCAAACATAAATGGACACATAAAGTGAGACCAACTATTGAATGTCTACTAAATGTTAAGTTCTAAACAAAGTACTTTAACACTCTTTATCTCATTTAAACCCATGAAAGCTCATGAAATGTTAGTCATCCCATTTTAAAAAGGAGAGAACTGAAGAAGCTTAAGCTCTATTGCAGTGAGTAACAGATACAGGCGTGTAACCTTTCTGAATGATGTAATTTCCACCACCATGCTACTTTTCTGGAACAATTAAGAACACATATACCTAGGGCCATTGACTTCAGAGCAATGGACAAGCCAGTATGAGATCATTTTCAGTGTGGAGATTGTTCTCTCCAATCCTCAGACAGCCATAAAAGGCAAGCATATTTGCAAAATGGGAATTTACCGAAGTTCTAGCATTACATGTGTTAATGCAGTAGCAAATAGGAACAGGACTATAACTAGTGTTATGGAAAGTCAGTTGATGAAGACCTCATGCTTTAAATCTAATAATTAAAAATTTATCGACTGAAAGACTGATAAGTCTGCTTCACATATCAGTTTGTATATGTGCGACACAACTAGAGAGAGACACAAAAGTGACAACACAGACTCAAGGTGCCAACAGAAGAAAAAGACCCAAGCAGAACCAGGATGTTTCCCTTAGGTGTTTTATTAATACCTTAGTATAGAGGATTGGTAAGAAATACCAATAGCTCTCGACTATAGTGCTATGTTTATCAGTATAATTTATTTGCAGCTTAATGTACTATTATGTAGACTGTATCATTCTTTCCTCAGTGTAGATTCAGCCATTCTCAAATAATTTTGGTGATATTTTAGACTTCCATGGTAAAAGAACCACTCCAAATAAGAGAGAAGTACCAGAAATTGGAGATAGTCCTTCTAGTGCTATTGCTAATAGTGATCACACCCAATTGACAATTGCTCTTAAAACTCTGCTTTCCGAAGGAGAGACAATGTAGGCAGCACGAACTCTTCCTGAGCAAGTTTCATTTCTGTTTGACTTCTTGAACCAGTTTCATTACATATTAAATAAGTAATATTTTTAAACCTGCACTGCTGAATATAAAAATTATCATAAAATCTTCACTAACTCACTAAGAAATATTCTTGAAATCTTATTCTTCTATAGATAAATCAAAGATTAAAATGTGTGCCTTTTCATTATTCTTTCAAAGCTTTGTGAAATGCTGGAAGAAATTATATAGGAATGTATGGATGTCAGAGAACATCTTTCACCATGAATGACTGGTGACAAAGAAGATTCCAAATTTTTCTGAAACTTACTTCATCTTAGAAAAGTTTAATAGTTTGTACATATACATTCTTGGATTCCCCTTACGAAAAATGTATTCTTTCTGAGGCCAACTCCAGATATGTTAGCCCCATGCTTCTCGCTGGTTTTTTGACACGTTCTCATGAGTCACTTGCACACTTTCAGAGTGTAAGCCTTGGAGAAAGACACTTTGTTTTGTTTTATGCAAACCTTTGACTCCTATAATGTGCAGATCACACCTTTGGTGTCAGATAAATGACGAATAATCATTGTTAGAGGCGACAACACATTCAGATGTGAAGTTTTACAATACCTGTTCCCATTGAGCTGCTAAAATCATTAAATTTATGACATTGGTGGATAAATAGAACTGTATGTCTCTCTTCTATTTACTTAGTTTTTTAATTGACTGGAACATACTTTTACTGTGGAAACTGTATTACAATGTTCATATATCTTGTGCTCTGAACAAGATTATTAGCCATAGAAACCAAATGGGATTTTACCCATTGTCATTGTCCACTATTTTCCTTGACATGTTCATCTCCTACTGGCAAAGCAAATTTGATTTCAGAATCCACTCTAAAATACCAACAACGTGTTTTGTAATTGCAAAGTTAATACCTACCAATAATAAAATTGCAAACAAGCAGAGCAACATCAAAAATTCAAGATGATTATTTTTTAAGGATTATAGTAGTTCCTGTGGGTGATAGTATACAAGGTACAGGGCATTATCTTTCTGAAGATTGAATTCTAGTGACAATCTGAGCCTGAGAACCATGAGCGCAGAGTCAAAATTTTTTCCATCCAATAGCAATGCATATTTTGGAAAGCATCACCTTGGGTAAGGGAAAAGAATTCCTGGCTCATTCCTCATCATCCTTCAAACACTTTTAAGCTAATTATGCAAAAAATGAATGAAATGTTAAATACTCTTTGCCTCTAGTGCTAGTTCAGGGATGAGAAGATAGAATTGGAATTCTAGCCCTGTCATTGATCTGTTGGACTTATTAACATATTCTTTAAAATCTGCCTAAGTTGATCCTAGAATCATGAGATGTTAGAGACAAGCTCAGTTAGCTTAAGGGACTAGCCCAGAGCCATGCTCCTTGATTCTCTATGATTTGTTTAAGCTCAGATCCATCCCCGTGCTACACATTTGCCTCAGGAGTCACTATCTTGGTTCCAAACTACCTTCTCTGACCCAATTGGAGCTCCACATCCAACTCATATTCAACCCATGGCCTTTCCTATTATCATATTTTCTTCAACTCCAACAGCAGAATTAGTTTCAAGTTGCTCTATTAAATTTTAAATACCCTGAGAGGTGTAATGCCTTATTACCTGACAATATCTACCAGGTATTGGATGCTTTTTAGGCCCCAGACACTGTATCAGGCAGGCAGTAAACACTCTCCTATTTGATCTGCACAACGCTATGAGATTAATATCATTATATAGATGGGAAAACCAAAAGTCAGAGAACATAATTAACATGCTTAAGGTCACACAGCTGATAAGTGGTAGAACCAGAATTTGTACCTCTGGCTGGTGCTCTTAACCACTGTGCTTACTGACTGTCTTTTCATCCTAAAGCATTTGGTCATCCATCCAACACACATTTTTCAGAAATCAAATATATGTTGATGGGGGCAGGGGGAAGGCGAAGTGGATAAAGGAGATCAAATATATGGTAGCTGAAGGAAACTGGACTTTGGGTGGTGAACACACAATAGAATATACAGATGTCAAATGATAATGTACACCTGAAAATAAATTATATGATTATATTAACCAATGTTACCTCAATAAACTCAATTTTAAAAAAATTATATATATGTATATATGTGTGTATGTATATATATATAAATAAACTCAATTTAAAAAAATTATATATATGTATATATGTGTGTATATACACATATATACATATATATACTGGGCACAGTGCTGGAAGAACAGAGAATGCAGAGATGAAAGAATAGCTTGGAGCATCGGAGCAGCAGTGACACTTGAGATCCTGAACTATTATTCCCCAGAGTAGTGACACAGTGCCTGAGCCTAGACACACCAAGGGGCTTACAAAGGGGCAGATCCCAGGACTTCCAGGCAGTAATAAATTAAACCTGGTCTGAAGAGGGCATTCTTCTAAGGCCCATATACTCAGGGGCCTCTGCGAATGCCTAATGTTTCTGAATTTCCTCCCAGCCTAGTTGCTACTCCCTGCGGCTCCCTGATATGCAAACGTTTTCAGGCTCTTTTGGCCGGGGTCTGTAAGACTGAGGAAAGTGTGAGGTTTTTTTCTCTGGCATACCTAGACAGGATGTTTAGGAATTTGCTCTTCTGTCTGTTTTTATTTGTGATGCACTTGCAACTCTGTGAGTACTTTATAAATCACTAATGTTTGCAGATTTGATTCTCTGGCTGCTTCTCCGCCTCTTCCCTGGTTCCCCAACTGCCAATGTAGAGGCTGTTCTTCCCCTCAAATTTGAACATTGGCTCAAGCTTTCCTCTTTTAAATTAGTTCTGCTGTCAGCTCATTTTGAGACATTGCTCATCCACAGGTTTGGGGTTCGCTGGTTTTTTTAAGTTTCTTCCTTCAACAATGTTTTTGAAGACAGGGTACCAGGCTCCTCACACTGCATTCTGGTCATTTGGCACTTACATCTTGAAAGTATTTCATTGATCATATGCTTTTTCTACTTCCTCTTCATCACCTCAGATCTGTGAACTGTTTGTAATGCGCTATACAAGATTGGTGGGGGGATACCTTGCCTTTGGTTCGGACTTCTCATTTGAGTTTCCACATTTGTCTTAAGTAGGTTCATTGAGCTTGGGAAAAACAGAAGTCAAATCAACTAAGCATCCGCGAGCATATAAGCAAAGTGAAACAATTAAACCCTACAAAGATGAACTGTATTAAAAAAAAAAAAAAATCAGATGATTTACTCATAGCAAAAAATTAAAAAGTCCAATAGAAAAGAACGAACGAAGTGTGAGAAGGAAACGCTGACAAGCTAAATTACCCTTCAAGTAAAGAGAGATAATCTGCCTCCCAGGGTCTAGACAAGGGGGCATTTGTGCCAGAGCTTGAATTTAAATTCCAACTGCCCTGTATGGGCCTTTAGGCCATTATTCTTTTTCCTGTATTTAGCTGTCCGTTCTTTCTTCATTGCAATAAATGTTTGGATACATTCAGCCAGAGGCGTTTTGGATGATGAGCACATTTCTACAAAGCAGAAAAAATAAATATGATATGGCTGCTGCCTATTTCAAGAACCCCATATGGCCACTTTTATACGAGGCTGTCCACCTCTGGAGGCCAGCTTCCCATCTGAAAGGGTATTTGGCTCATCCTAAAACCAGCTTTATAAATCAATTACAAAATCTCAATCTCATTCTGTCACTCATTTCAGCTGCGTAAGAAAAGAAAAGGGGAAAATTTTAATGATTCCGGAAGCTTCCATATGTGCAAAAGCTGAAAGCAGCAAATATTCATTTTCTTTTTTGGCAGATGATTCTGGTAATTAAGGTAAACTACTAATAACCCTTTTCAGAGTGTGGGATAGATTGTTCCCAAACATACTGAGCGGAATCATATTGAGCAGCTTGCCGCCCAGACAGATCCTTAGAGAGAGCCCTGCCAAGAACAACAACAAAAAATTTCCCACAAAGAAAAAAAAAACAAACCTGTAAAAGTCAAAACCCGAGTCTGTACCAAGGTTTTAATCTGCCGGTTGTATTCTAGGCTACACCCTTTTATGATAATTTGCTTGTGTCCCAATGCTATTCCCAATCCTTTTTTAAAGCAGGCATTTTAATGACTGCGTTTGACAAAGAGTCTTGAGCAGGGGTTGGCAAACTTACGCTGTAAAGGGCCAGATAATAAATATTTTCAGCTTTAATGACCACACTGTCTCTCTGGCAACTATAACTCTGCCACTGTAGCGAGAAAGCAGCCACAGACAACAGTTAACACATGAGTGTGTCTGCATTCCCGTAATTTTTTTCTTTTATAAAAATGAGGTGGGCCATATTTGGCATGGGGGCTGAAATTTCCAGATCCCTGCTTTTGAGGATAAGGTACTAAGGTATGACACAGAGCAAGCCAGCCACTTCCTCTCCCCGGAGTATACACTTCCTGCTTCCAGACACGAGCTGTACTTCCTGGGGGAGATGAGCTCAGTCTATGGGGAAAACAACCCATTTGGGGAGTCTAGACTTCCTGATCCCCGTGACAACTGTGACACATCACAGCATTATTTAGTCTCTTGCCAACTCATTTACAATGAGTCACCGCTTGATTTGCAAGATTCCTTACTTCAGTGATAATATTGAAAGCCCACTAATATTAGTCACAGCAAGAAGCTGCCCCTAAAACTGGGAGAGGAAATTACTTTACAGTTTTAATTTCAGACTATGAACTAAAAGGACTATATATCAAATGGTTTTTAATGCTGCCTTCAGTACTAATACAAATAAAAATGATCATTTTCAAGCTATGTTGTTTTCCATAGCAGAATATTACCTGGACTCTTGAATCAAGAGACTTGAACAGACGTGCCCTTCAATATAGAGGATAAGCATGGGCTTTGACTCAGACAAACGTGGGTTCTAACCTCCACTCTGCCATTTACTATCCATGGAACATGGACAAGTCATTCAAACTCTCTGAATTTGTTTCCCTGATTGCAGAATGATGCAATTAGCCCTGCCTTGGCTTCAAAAGATTATTGGCCACAAAATAGAGTATTGCAAGCAGAGAGCTGTGAAATGATATAACGGCTAAAGAATGCCTTTGCCCAGTGTACAGAGCTCCTCTCACGGGCAGGGTTATAATTTTTGAGACCGGAACCAGCCACTAGACTTGAGAGTCCTTCCACTTATATTGCATCAATTTATGACTCTGGTGTGATCCTCAGAATAAATCTATCCACTGAAAATCCATCTGGTCTCACGGGTTAAGTTATTGAGAAGCATCCTGATGACCGGGCACTGACACTGAGACATGATAGAACTCAGTCCTCTTGCATCATTTCCTATCAGCTTTCAGGGCAAAAATCATTGAATAACTCTACAGATAGATAAACAGGCAGGAAGATGATATAAGCTCGAAGAGGGAGTCACCTCTTCCTCCATTCTGAACTTCCCTGTCTTTCTCATACATTCTTCCCTAGAAATTCTGCAAAAAAGATAGTGCACCCCACCAGTATATAAGTGACTGACATCTCTAGGACATCCTTATTCTCACAAGATTTCTCCTCAATTCAAGATGTCCCATCTTGATATTTCCATCTCTCCTGATTATAAAAGTCAAAAATACTAGTTTATCTCTTGCCATGATATTGTGCCTTTGCAATGACCAGAGGTAATTGGTCAGTCTGAGATGGGCCCAGGGGATGAAGCAGCATTTATCAAAAACATCCTATGGAGAAGAAAATGTAATT
>NW_006437736.1:9709176-9722419 GCF_000325575.1 Pteropus alecto | reverse complement strand
GTTGATAAAATTAAACATTGTCAAAGTATTTATTTCTTACCCAACTAATGTCATCTCTATAATTTATATAATTCTATAAAATTAAACATTGCCAAAGTATTTATTTCTTACCCAACTAATGTCTTCTCTATAATTTATATAATTCCCAATCAAAATTGCAATGGAAGCAGGGAGTATTTGTTTTATATACATTGACAAGATTAGTCTAAAGTTCATGTAGATGAATAAACAGATGAAACCAACTGGGGAAAGTTTCAAAATGAACTGATGAATAGATGCTTAACCTAACATTCCTAATTTTAAAACAATGACATTCACATACAAAATAAAAATTAAAAGCCAGATCAATGGATATAGTTTCCAAGTAAAACAGATTCCAGTGTATTTATGGTACGAGATCAAGGATACATGATAAAGGGGAAAAAATAAAGTTTACGAACCACCTCCTATAGGAAGCCTTCCTTAGTTATCTCAGTTCTGGATTAAATGTCCCTTTTTGGTAATTATGTCGTATAATGAGAATACATCTTTTTAAAATATATCTAAGTATGCCACACAGTGTAGTGCAACACATAAGTGTGCATCTCAAAATTTCTCACACGGCGAACACACCTATGTAGCCAGCACACAGGTCAAGAAATAAAACATTATCAGAATGCCCGAGCCATTCCCCCTCCAGGGACCATCCCCACCCCCCACCACCAAGGTCTCCTATGGTCACTATTATTCTGACTTCTAACAAAGAGATTCGTTTTGCCTACATTGTAACTTTCTATAAATGGACTCATGTAGTACATACTCTTTTGGGACTGGCTTCTTTGGTTCAATATTATTTTTGTAAGATTTATCCATAGTTTTGGAGTTCATTTCTTCTCATTGCTGTACAGTATTCCATTAAGTGAATATACCTTGATATATTTTTCCAATTTATCATAGATGATTTTTGGCTTGCTACCATTTGGGGGCTATGTGCTACTACGAACATTCTGGTGCAAGTCTTTTGGCTGAACGCCTGCACACATTTCTGTTGGTATATGCCTGGTGACAGAGGTGCTGGGTCATAAGGTATGTGCTCTTTTGTCTTTAGTAGACGGTGCTGAACAGCTTCCCAAAGCGGCTGTACCAATTTACATGCCCACCTGCAGTATATGAGCATTTTCTTTGTTCAAAAGCATCACCAACACTTGGTATTATCTGTTTCATTTTAGATATTCTGGTGGGGTCCTAGCACACACCTAAAAGTGCACTGTCAAGTAAACTTTATCTGTTTACTTGTCTATGTCCCTAACAAATTTGCAGAAATCCATTCTCTGAAGAAATCAAGACCCAGAGAGATTGAGAGATATGCCCAAATTACAGCATAGAAGTCCCTAATGGACAATGTTCACAAGACCAGGGAAGACAGGCTGCATTCTTTAAAACAGCTGAAAAATCTACTTCTAGATAATTAATGCAACTTGCTCATATAACTAGAGAGTCGCTCAGACACATACAAGTGCTTGTGCATGCATGCATGCATACACACACACACTCACACTTCTTCAGCATTTCTAAATGGAAGGTTTAATTTGGAAGCACACTGCTGTTAGTTAAATGATCCTGCAACCAACAGCCACGCATCTCTCCCTTATCTGCCTTTGGTTAAATGTTTTGAAATGAGTTTCAAATGGGGTTGGCTCCAATGACAGCTCTTTATTTCATCTTGTTTCTGCAGATGCCATTTATGGGAATATTTTATGATTCCATTAATTACCCACATCAAGAGGTTATTCTGTTGTTTCTAGAGAAGTAGAGTTATAAATGTAAATATTCTAAGGCAAGGAATTTCTTCAGCAAACTAAAATTAGTTCTTCCTATATGAATCAATACATACATTTAAAACTTGAATTATTTTAGTTATTACTGCTATCCTAAAATATTTTTCAGGCACAGGTCTATATGGGGAAGAGCAAGAGCAGATGTTGTGCTTTAAAAGCAGATGAAAAATCGAAAAGAGTTGGATTCGAGTTCCTGCGGAAGCATTCGGACAATACCCTTAACTTCTCTGGACCTCAGATTCCTCTTCTCTGGAATGGGAGATTATAATACTAGTTATCTGGTAGTATTGTTCTGAGGTTAAACAGACTCTTGCATAAAAAGACCAAAGAATAATAAATGCACAATTATTGCCTACTGATGACTGAGGCCTGAGGAATTCTGTCAACGATGAGTGGCATAAAGAGCTTATAGCAGAATGACTAAGAATTGGAGTCCTGGAGCCATACTACCTGATCAAGTAGTCTGACTTCACCACTAAGCATCTGTGTTACTTTGGGCAAGTACTTAACCTCTCTGTGCTTCAGCTTCTGCATCTATAAAATGGGTAACAACAGTACCAGTTTCATGGTGTCGTGAAGACTGAATGAGATAATCCATAAAAACTACTTAGAACAGAACTTGACACAGAGTCGAATGAATAATAGATGTCGGCTGCAAACAGGTGTGTATCTCAGGGATGATCATTTACATTTGCCTTCAGGACCTGATAGTGTGGAAATAAGGCTGATTTCCTTTGTTGCATTTCACTTGTCCCAACCCAGCCAAAACTCTTCTGGTCTAATTTCTCCTGCTATGTTCCTCGAAATGGAAAATAAACTCCTTAATTATGAATAAAAATGAAATGTTTCTCTCCTAGGTGTCAATAAAAATGATTTTTGTTCCCGAGGAAGAAAATACTCTTAGCCCTCCTGGTAAATCCCAGCGGTCAGAGCCTTGCTGTGCTCAGCACAAGGGCTTGGCACTGCTAAGAACTGCAACATGTACATGCCTCAGCAACTCCTGGCACAGTCAGGGGCCTCAGCAACTCAGCAGTTGGTGGTGGGAGCAGCTCAACATTCTGACACAAACCAGTGCCCACCACAAGCTCGTACAGGAAACGTGCCAGAGAGGACAGCCTCTCAGGCCATGGCCACCAGGACGTTCCTTCTCACGGAAAGGTGACCCCATCACATCACTGCCCAGAGAGGACAGCCTCTCAGGCCATGGCCACCAGGACGTTCCTTCTCACAGAAAGATGACCCCATCACATCACTGCATTGTTCCAGGAGAGATGCCTCAATTCCAGCATAGGGATAAAAGCCTAGATTTTGAAATCAGTCCAACCTGGGTTCAGTTCCTACCTAGCTCCACCATTTAAAACAGCATGACTTAGGACATGCTGAGCATCAGTCTCATCGTCTATAAAGTAGAGGTAAGAATACTTACCTCAGAGGTAATCGTGAAGCAAAAAAAAGATAAAGTAGGTTTGTTAGACACTTCTCCCAGTAGCTGGTCCATGATAACTATGATTATAATTTTCCAAACCTCAGCACTGAGGTATCTGGCCCATTCCACATAGGACCTCGCTAAGAGCAATGAAAGAAATGGGAGGCTCCTGAAAAGAGCTTGCACTGCATCTTATCTCTAGCTCTTTGGAGTACAGATGCAATCGGCTGTTTCAGTCCTGAAGGGCCTCACGTGATCAGACCCTCGGTCATTTTAGGCTACAGGCCACAGGAAGAGAAGGCAGAGCCTTCCTTGGCACAGCTCGAGTACCTGTCATCTTCTCTTACAAACTGGTCAGATTTTTTCTCATGGAATTTTGCTAAAAATGTCAAGTAGCAGCCAACGCCAATATTCAGACCTTTCTCAACCACTTTCCCTAGAAGAACAGGCTCAGGTGACACACAGTCTCACTTTCCAGGTTGTCACAGGCAATAGTTTACTAAATGTTTCACTCCATCATAAGAAGGGTCACCAACTTCCCAGCCTGCCATCTCTTCATTCCTGGTGCCCAAAACTCAGCACCTGCCAGGAGGCCAAGATCACATATCTCTAGGGTTTTTACAGCAGCGTTTTATTCCTAGTTCCAATTCCAGATTAGAAGGATTCAGTTTCAGCTACTCTGACATACCAGGCACTGAAACACAGTGCAGGCGCTGAAGTCAGACAGTCTGGTAGCAATTCAAACTCCACCATTTACTCCTGCATGGCCTTGGACACGTTACTTTAGGGCTCTGAGCCTCAGTTTCTTCATCTGAAAATGGAAATGGTCATCACAGTACTCTTCTCACGGGGTCGTTGTGAGGATTAAATAAGTTGATGTACATAAAGTCCTTGGCACCAGGCAAGCTCTCAACAAATGTTTGCTCTCAGTATTATTAAACACCTACTGTGTTCTGGGCTTTATGCTAGTTACTGGCAAGGTTATGGATAAAAGGCTATGCATTGTCCCTGGTCTCACAGAGCTAACAGTATAGAAGTAAAACTATTAAACATATATTTACACAGATAATTATTTATATTGCAAAAACAATAAATGCTATAAAGATGTTCCTTGGTAAACTGAGGCCTGTGAATTAGAGGGAGATTTGCTGAGGAAATCTAACAGAACCAACATTTATAACATTCTACATGGAAAGCAAATCTAGAAAAAGTCAACTCTGCTCACTTATTCCACTTTATATAATCTTCAAAGTAGTCTGCATTGCATTTTCGTACCTGTATAGAGGCGGGATGGTATTGTGGTTAAGAACAGCCTCAGCAATCAGAATGCCTGGGTTCGAACTCGAGCTGTACCATGGACCCACTTTGTGACTTTGGATCGTTTCCACACCTCTCTGTGCTGCAGTTTCTCATCTGTAAAATGGACATGATCATAGTTCCACTATGTTATTGGAAAACTTAACTAGTTTAGTGGATACCTATAAGTTACTTAGGACAGTGTTTACCATGTAGTAGGCACTCAATAAATAGTAGCTCCTATTATTATGGGACTTGAACTTCTCAACAGCCCTACAGGTAGGGTAGTTATTGCCTCCATTTACAGGTAAGGAATCTGAGACCTCAAGAAATAAGGCAGTAATTCACAAAGCTGGAACTCAAACCAGGTCTCCTGGCTCCATATTCACTGTTATTTCCCCTACTCCCAACAGCCTCTTAATTGGCAAAAAAAAGAAAAAGAAAAAAAAGTTATCTTTGAAAAGTCAACATGTAAAGGGTGTAGGTTAAAGTGTTTCACAAAGAGGGAGAGTGTTGTGACATATAACTCAGTAAAGTAGCAAAAGAAAGCTAAAAGAAGCCAAAGGTTTTATTTTAAAAGATAAATGAGTAGCAAGCCAGCTGACTTAAAATGAGAGGGGTTAAGAATATTTTCCTGCATAATTAAATCTCTAAAGATTTGGTTAGAGTACCATAGTTTACATCAGGTTAAAACGAAAGATCACATTAGCAATTGCACAAGCCTATGCAGTACTTTATCCACAGAGCGACATTAATAAGTCGGTTTTAGAGAGTCTCATCAGCCTGTTACTGTAAGATAAAAGAAGCAGGACATTTAGGGAGCAAGATTTTTCAATACAATACACACACCCCTAAACAACCTGCATTTATTCTATCGTTAGCACTTATCTAGGAATTATAATTTTTAATTTTTTTAATTTTTTTAATTGTGGCGAAATGCCTATAACATTTACTTTACCATCTTAATCATGTTCAAGTGCACGGTTTAGTAGCATGGAGCACACTCACGCTGTCATGCAACCATCACCACCATCCATCTACAGAACTCTTTCTATCCTGCAAAACTGAAACTCTGTACCCATTAAACAATAGCTCCCCACGCCCCACACCTTGAAATTACAATTTTAAATTCCAATACACTTTGTTAATCAGGATCATTTTCTTTCAACTACTTAGTTTTTGGAGTTTTTTTTTAAATAAAATTTACTACAATTTAAAGCTTTTCAAGAACTCAAATACTACGTAATTCATTCTTATTTTGATTTTAGGAAGTTGAACAACAGAAGACAGCTGTTTGTAAATCCAGGCCAGATGACAAAGACAGAAGTTTCTAAAATCTACCGTAAGAACAGCTTATCACTTGATGTCAGTCCCATTTCCATTGAATATATAAAAAAGAGAAAGTCTCCTGCATACACAAAACTCACTGACTATGTGGTCAGTCTGGAAGAATGTGCTGGTCACCCCAGCCCACACCCCACAATTATGCCATCACACTTGTCACAAGGGACAGAATATTCTATTTGCTATCAGAGTCCTCAAAGAGACTTCATAACATCCAGTTCAACAGATAACAAGTCACAAGAGACACTATACAAATGACAAGGTATTTTTCATCTTAGGCTTTTGAAGTGTAAAAATATATATTTATAAGGAAAAGCTTTTATGATAGCTAACCAAAAGCAGGGGAAGGGGTTTAAAGTGAAAAATTTATCAGGACTTTCTTCGGGACAAACAGTGTGACCCAGGCTTTGTTCCAGGAGATTGTGTGTCCTTGAGAACAATAGAAACTGCCTTGGGATTGTTCGATTGTCCCCTGCCACCTGTCGACACCAGGCAATTCTTTACAAGTGGACTCCAGCCCACTGTGGACAAAGTGATGAAAATAGTCAATTGCCTCACATTTATTTCACACCATGTGATCCCCCAGGTATCATTTCTCTGCTCTTTGTAGACGCTGCTGTTCTGCTTGCTAATGACATTAACAGAGTCTGGTACCTCCTCTATGAGCAGTGGCCATTCTTAGCAAAAGCACTTGGTCTGGAAAGGTCCAAGTTCACTAAATGTACACATTCAAAGGTAGATTTCCTTTTTAACAGACTATTTGTACCAAACTTGCCTTTTTAAAAAATGAAGTAGAAACATATGTGCATGTGTGCATGCATGCCCTTGAGGGGAAAATCATGGAAATCCACTATTTACAAAAAGCAGACATTATAAAGAAAAAGAATATAGCTATGTTAATGAACTTTACAAGGTTGACTTTCTTGGTAATTATATTAAAATTCTGTCAAGTATGGTGTGTGTGTGCGTGTGTGTGTGTGTGCGAACACATGTATCATCCTGTGAGCCCTGTTTATTGATTATGCATCAAGCGCTTCAACTCCTTTCCCTTTTCTTAAGAAAATTAGGTCAGGGCTCGGGGTAGCTTGACCAGCTCCCCTCTCTGGTGAAGCTGGCTTCCTCAAGCTCTAGCCACAGTAATTCTTTCTGTCTGCTGGCCTCAAAGATTCGGTAAAAATAAAAACATCAGAAGCAACTCAGTTCAGGCAAGGCTCCTTGTGAAATGTTCCCTTTAATGATACTGTAACGTCGCGCCCCTTGGTGTGCCATTTTATTGTGAGACTTAATCAAAGGCAAAAAGAAATAAAGATGCCGGGCTCGGGTGCAGGTGCTCCTTTGTTGGAGTGCATTCCTGGGGAAGCGAGGAGTGGTCCACGGTAGCTGGGGCTCGTGCACAAAGGCTTGAGCTTCCCAGGGTCTTAGCGGTTGTTTTTATATGAGTCCAGAGGTTTGCTCTGTGTCTGTGTGTGTGCTTTGTGTATTCCCATATATATAGACCCCAGGATTAAGAGAGAGAGAGAAAAAGAGAGAGACAGAGACAGAGAGAGAGAGAGAGAAACAGAGAGAGACAGAGAGAGAGAGAGAGAGACAGACAGACAGAGAGACAGACAGAGAGACAGACAGAGTGACATGGCATATGTGCATGCATGTGGTAGTGTGTGTTCCTATGGTGGGTGTGTGAACACATGAATGTATACTCACATGCCCATATGTACATATGATCTGCAGAATCCTTGATAGACTCTGAGATTTGAGTGTGTTCATTTCATAGAAGTGTCTTATATTCATGGGTACATGTGCTCGTTTGAGCTGCCTGTGGCCCTATACACTGTATGGGAGCTAGCCATGGCTATTTAAAAGAAAAGACAAAGTACTTAAGTGCCACGCTCATGGTGGTCACTCAACTTGGTAAACTTTTTTAAAAAATAAAAGAGAGAAGAAAATTCCAAAGAATCTCAAAATTGGGATTTTTACCTTGACATGGATGTTAAGAAGGGATTATGCTAACTAAGCATACCTCTTCCCTTATGGGTTCTGAACCATTGAGAAGATATACCCAGACTAACAGAGCTAAAACAATCAGTTTTATTTTCAATAAGGCTATCTTGGAGAACTTGCATTGACCTGTGACCAGAACCAACTTCCAACAAGAACACCAGCCCTCCCTCCGAAGGGCAGAGCCACTCTGCTGGCTTTATGGACCAGAGGGGCAGAGTATGGGCACATGGTAAGGACAGGCTGCTGGGCAAAAGAGAACCCAAAGGGCTAGACTTTCATACACAAAACTCTCTTCCTACCCAGGGAAAGGAATGAAAAAAAAGACAGAGGTTTTCTTCCTCCCAAGTCTTCCATTCTTCCACAAGGAGAAAGTTCCTACTTTATGGACCAAGGCAAAAAAATAAAATAAAACAAAATAAATTTAAAAGAGCAGAAGAAAGAAAATGCTTTCCTTTGTCATTCCAAAGATTTTGCTCTCTTAACCCCCAGGTTTAAGCATCCTATGGTGCTCAACAAAGAGTGTGTGACATAATTATGGAATCCCCCCCAGGGGAGCTGATCAGCAGTTAGCCAGGACACCCTCATGGGACCACTTCTTTCATACCAATCACCGATCCTTTGTGTTTCTCCTTGAAATTGTTGGAGAGCACTTTAGATTTTGCCCTTAAATAGGCAAAACCAGTTCATTCAATAATTCCTGTGGAGCAGTCAAGGCCACAAATTTCACTCCCGATTCTATTCTCATCTCTAATCATGTCCAGAAATGTTGGGGAAATCACTTCTTTCTTCTTGCATATCTGCACATTATTGCACCCTTTGCATCAAGTAAAACTCCTGACCTGTCCTACCCTTTGCTTGTTCCTCTCCAAATGGGAAGTACTGGTACATCTGATCTCATTGGATGGTGAGGAGGATGCCACATTTATTACCTGGGTGGGTTCCTGCTTGTATGGTTCCTCTGCCCATAACATCTAGGGCTCCACAGCTGTCAGGGAAGTTGCTGATCTAGACTCTCCCTGTGGTGGGTTGTCCCAAGGTCTAGATAGGAAACCTGTTTAGCTATGGTCCAAAGTGAAGTCCTCTGCTGCAGCAAAAAAAATCCAAGATTTCGCCTTCATCTACATTCTACATTTATTTCTCAGTTGGTTTTTAACTCAGAGATCCTCTTCAACCTCAAGAAAAGGTTCCTGCCAGTTACGTGGACTTTAGGGAGAAAGAGGCAGGTCTGTATTTATGTAGGTGATGATGATGCGATTGTTCCCAGTGCCACTCAGGCTCACAGAGCCCTCCCGATTCTTCATAACATCTCTCTCGTGCTGGTTCCTATTCTTTTCCATCACCATTTCTAGGCCTTAATTGCTTCTCAGTAGACTTTTGCTACTACCTCCAACTGGGCTCCCAGACACTAGGCTTGGGTCCCCAACCAAACCAGCCTACATATAATTGTCATGTTTAGTCTTCCTGAAATTTTTCTTAAAATGGCAATCCCCTGGTAAGGCATACACAAAGACATCCAAATGTCACCCCAGAGGATTGAGCCCTTATCCTTATCCTATATATTATGATCTTCTACCATCTGGCCCCATTCCAAATTTATCTCTATTTCTCCTCAGATCCTCTTCTCCCAACAAACTCAGATATACCCACATAAATTCACATCTTTCTACTTTTACGCCGTCGTATCTTAAGTTAAACTTATGAGAATTCAGCATTATGCAATCTTTCCACTTCCCTGGTCATTCTTCTATTCCATTATTTGGTATTTAGGACATACACAGATTGTATCTCCTTTTAAGTGAAATTCATTCCACTGCTGACTGTTCCTCCTCCTCAAACTGAACACCAGCACCTCATCCTAGCTCCTGAGTATTTGACATGCTTTCATATCAACTTAGCTTGGGCATCAGAAATGTAGATGTGATCATTTCTCCATCCTTGGGTTCACTTGGGTTTATCCTCAGCAAATTGAGATAGAGCTTAGAGACACCTAAGAGCTGGCCACAGAGGCAAGGGAACACCGCCACCAACCTTCAGTTCCCTTATATTTCTGATATCACAAGTATCTTTCCTTGCCAGTTAGACTCTCATAATTTAAACAAGACTATTTGTGTTCAACACCATCACAAACACAAGCTAACTATAGAAAATTGAAGTCTGGAAGAGTCTCTGTGGTCCAAAGAAGTAGCAATCCAGGCTAACTCTGCAGGAAAAAGTGACTGTGCTGAGCGTGCTCCCAACAAAATGAATACAAGAGCCTATATTTGTTATCTATTTAAGAGAGTTTAAGAGTAAACTCTGATTTTCCATGAGTTTATGTTTATGTGCCCCTCTTTTGAATGTAACTCTGCATTAGACATGACACTACTGTGCCTAATCCGAGTGACCAACCCTATTCTGTATTTGTTTCAATGTACAACTGCAGTCTCAACCTACTCCTTGGTGTTGCCTCTGACCACTGAGCTCCCAGTAATCTCTCCCTCCTCTGAACTCACTGGATACCTGCCTCATTTTCCTGAAATGTAACATTATGCATCTGGTGATGGGTGGTGTATGTGTATGTAGCCAGTCTGTCTGATGGGATTATAAGCCCCTGGAAGACAGAGAATTTATCTCTTAGTCTTTGCACTTCTAGCATCCAGCCGGAGTAAATTCTGTGTAAACATGTGTGACATCAGTGAATGGATTAAAAATATGTTTCTTTGGAAAGACCTCAAGGTTGAAGTGCCAAGAAAAATGTTTACATATCCTGCCCACCTACAATATGCCTGCTTATCCTTAAGGATGTAGTTCAAATGCCAGCTCCTCTTTGGTGTAGTTGAAATGAACACAGGCTTTGAAGTCAGCCAGACAGGAATCCTAATGTCTTCCATACCACAACTGGCTAAGTGACTTTGAATGGTAAGTTGTCACTGAGCCTTGGTTTCTACTTCTATTAAATGGAAATAGTGACATCCACCTTAGAAAGCCAGACAGAAATAAATTAACATATACAGTGCTTAGAAAGAGGTATGCATGGAATAAATAATAACTATTAATATGGTCTTCAGTGTCCTCTCTCTCCTCTGTGCTCCCACTGTACTTTGCACATGTTGCTGTCAAGGTCCTTATGTACTATATTGTGAATATTTGGGTCCACTAGGCTGCAAGCCTCTCAAGGACAGGAATTATCCCACATTTATGAGCACGTATTTCATTCAGGCCAGGCTCTGTGCTAGTCCCTCTACATACATTATCTAGTTAATCTCCACAACAACCTACTATTATCCTCATCATGAACATGAGAAAACTGGCCTTTGAGGGTTTAAGAAACTTGCACACAAGTTCACACGGGTAGAAGTAATAAGGATGGTTATTGCATGAATGTCACTCCAAATCCAAGTACATATCCTTAATCTTCACTATGTTGGGACCAAGGATGTCTTAGCCATCCTTGTGTCACCCCTCCAATACTTACTAGTACAAGTGGCATGAATAAACATTTACAAAATGATTATTTAGTAAATAAAGTGATTCTGATTTGATATAAATGAATATCTATGTTCCACTTTGAAATGATCCTACAACTGAAACAGTGCTTGAGACATGATTGCAATGGAATAAGTAACTTTTTTAGAAAAGGGCTCTAAATCTACTCGTTTCCTGTTTCATAGGGAGAAAACTTTTAGTATCTAAAGGAGAATTCTCCCACAGGTCCTGAGGGAAGATGTTCATTACAACATTATTTGTAGAGGCAGGAAATTAGAGTATCATCACTAGAGAGTCGAGAGGCAATATGTGATAGATATTCACCCTGGGTACAGCCATTGGAAGAATAGATCATAAGAGGACAAAGCAACATAGGTTCTTCTTAAAGGCAAAGTGCTGGTCGAGGAAAAATGGCATAGATGATAGAGGCTTTGTTCGTCCCTCTTGTGACCAAATCAAAGTTGTGATGGAAACGTGGAGCAAACAGCAAGCAGAGTCACCTTGGGTCTAGATGAACAGAAACCCTACAACTAGGGAGAGAAATAAGAAATCACCCTGCAACTGGTAGAAGGTAGGAGGAGGTGAAGTTATGAGGCTGCCCAGGCCCAAACAACTGAATTGGACAGAAGCTGCGGCAGCTGCAGACACCTCTTAAAGGGGCCATGTCCCTGAGCGGACTTTTGCGGTGACAGACTTGCTTGCTCTGAGCACCAGTGCCCAGTTGGCTGCTCAAGGCAGCACCAGGGACTTACAGAAGGACACTGAGTTGTTGGAGCGAAGGCCAGAGGTGAGGCTTTCTCCCAGGCAGAAGTGCTGGTGGTACCCACTGTTCCTCTGTTGAGCCATCCTCCTTCCCAGTGTGCAGACACAGCACTGTCATAGCTTAGACGTCATCAAACAGGATAACAGAGGTTGCTCTACCCAGAGGATTCCCTGAAACTCTATCTCCCCCAACTTGTGGCCCCGCCCAAGACACATCCATTGTATTCTCTGCCATCTCATGCTCCTTGCTGAGCCAACTCCAAGACTCACACTGGTGGCAGCTGACCATGATTTCTGGCATAACCTCTTGAGGCAACTATAAGCTCAGCATCTGTAGATTGCTTGCTGAATCTTAAAAGGTGGGGCACAGGCTGGGCCTAAACTTGGCCTGAAGCTGAGTCCCTCTTAGGACCGTGCCACTGGATACCTACTACACAAATCCACACTAATAAGATTGGGAGTCTTAGGAGCTTTGCTTAGTACATACAAATAGACACAGAAAGGCAGCCAAAATGGGAAGACAAAGAAGCAGAAAGCATATGAGAGGACAGAATAGAGATCCAGAAATAATAGAGTCAAGCAATCTAACAGACGCAGAGTTCAAAACACTTGGTATACAATAAAATGCGTAGAAGAAAACATAGGAACTAAACCCAAGGACCTTGGACTTAAAAAAAACTTTTATGAATTTGACCTCAAAGACAAGGGAAGTAAAAGCAAAAATAAATGAATGGGACTGCATCAAACTAAAAAGCTTCTGTTCAGCAAAAGAAATTGTCAGCAAGGTAAAGAGACAACCATCTAGATGGGAAAATATATTTGCAAGCAACACCTCTGATAAGGGCCTAATATTCAAAATATACAAAAGAACTCATATGACTCAATAACAACAAAAAAACAAACAATCCAATTAAAAAATGGGCAGAGGACCTGAGCAAACACTTCTCCCTAGAGGACATACAAATGGCCAACAAATATGTAAAAAGATGTTCAACATTGCTAGCTATTAGAGAAACGCAAATCAAAACCACAATGAGATAACATCTCACACCTGTAAGACTAGCTATACTCAACAGGACAAGTAATAACAAATGTTGGAGAGGATGTGGAGAAAAAGGAACCCTCATACACTGCT
>NW_006437736.1:9700785-9708745 GCF_000325575.1 Pteropus alecto | reverse complement strand
CTAAACGTGGTCCACAGCTGAACCCCTCTCAGGACTGTGCCACTGGACACCTACTACACAAAGCCACACTAATAAGATTGGGAGACTTAAGAGCTTTGTTTAGTACATAGAAACAGACACAGAAAGTCAGCCAAAATGGGAAGACAGAGAAGCAGAAACCATAGGAGAGAACAGAATGGAGATCCAGGAATAATGGAGTCAAACAATCTAAGAGATGGAGAATTCAAAACACTGGTTATAAAAATGCTCAATAGGGGAAGTAAATATGAACTCAGTGAGAACTTCAACAAAGAGATAAAAAAAAAAGCATAAAAATGGAAATGGAAATTATAAAAGGGAATCAGTCTGAAATGAAGAACATATTATCTGAAATAAAGAGTATATTAGAGGGAATCAACAGAATAGATAAAGAAAAGGCTCGAACCACCAATATAGAGGATGGGGAAGCCAAGGACACTCAATCAGAATGGCAAGAAAAAAGAAGCCAAGACTATAATAATAATTTAAAGAACCTACGGGACAAAATTAAATGTAAAAATATCTGTGTCTTAGGGGTACTTGAAAGAGAACATGAAGTTGAAGAGCTATTTGAAGAAATAATGATGGAAAACTTTCCTAACCTAATAAAGGAGACATACAACCCCAGGAAGCTCAGAGAGTCCCAAAAAAGATAAACCCAAAGAGTTCCACACCAAGACACATCATAATTAAAATGTCAGAGGTTAAATACAAAGAGAAAATCTTAAAAGCAGCAAGAAGAAAGCAGTTAGTTACCTACAGGGGAGCATGCATAAGACTGGCAGTTGATTTCTCAAAAGAAACTTTGCAGGACAGAAGGGCTTGGCACAAAACATTCAATGATGAAAACCCAACCAAGAATACTTTATCCAGCAAAGTTATAATTTAGAGTCAAAGGACAGATAAAGAGCTTCCCAGACAAAAATAAGCAAAAGGAATTTATCAACACCAAACCACTATTACAGAAAATGTTGGAGGGACTTCTTTAAGAAGAAAAAACATGTATCAAAAACATGAATAATGAATGGTAATAAATACATTACTATCAACAAGTACCTCAGAAAAGAATTAAGTGCTCCAACCAAAAGATAGAATGGCTGAATGGATATGCTGCCTACATGAGACTCACTTCAGATTAAAAGACACACACGGGTAAAAGGAAGGGGATAGAAAAAGATATTGCCTTGATGGACCTAGAGCGTATTGCACTGAAATGAAGTAAGTCAGAGGGAGAAAGATAAATATCATATGATTTCACATACATGTGGAATCTAAAGAACAAATAAACGACAACAACAAAAACGGAAACAAACTCATAGATACAGAGAACATTTTGAGGGCTACTAGATGGGAGGGGGGCTTGGGAGGATGGCAAAAAAAAGGCAAAGGGATTAAGAAGTACAAATGGATAGTTACAGAATAGACATGGAGATATAGGGTGTGGCATGGGGAAGATGGTAAATAATGTAATAAATACGTAAGAGGGAAGAGGGGTACTAGATTTAGTGAATTGATTACTTTGTGAGTTATGTGGATCTCTGATCACTGTGCTGTACAACTGAAACTGGTATATTATTGTATGCCAACTATAATTGAAAAAAACCATTGAATTGTACAATGTAAATATGAGCAACTAATTGTTTATTATATTTCAAAAAAGCCAGGGGAAAAAAAGGCAAAGTGTTGAGTAAAAGACATAAGAAATGAAATGAGATTTATAGCAGAACCATTTACACAGTACCACTTACATAAATTAAAAATGCATACACACAAAGCATAGTACATGTTTTGGTGGTATGGTTGGTAATAAGAGCATGATTGAAGAGCTCATCTGCCTGGGTCCAAATCCCAACCTCATTGCTTAGTAGCTGTGTGACCTTAGGCAAGTTACTTAACTTCTCTATGCCTCAGTTTCTCAACAAAGTGGGTATAAAGGGAGCATCCTCAATATAATAAAGGTCATACATGACAAACACACAGCTAACATTATAGTCAACAATGAAAAGCTGAAGCTTTTTTTATGATCAAGAACAAGAACATATCCACTTCAACTACTTTTATTCAACATAGCATTGTAAGTCCTAGCCACAGCAATCAGACAAGAAAAGGAAATAAAATGCATCTAAATTGGAAAGGAAACAGTAATATAGTCATTATTATTAAAACTAATAAATGAATTAAGTAAAGTAGCAGAATACAAAATTAATAATCAGAAATCAGTTGCATTTTTATACACCAATAATGAACTATCAGAAAAAGAAATTAAGAAAACAATCTTACTCACAATTCCATCAAAAAGAATAAAATATTTAGGAATAAATTTAACCAAGTAGGTGAAAGACTTATTACACTAAGAAAACTAAGATACTGAAAAAAATATTGAAGAAGATACAAACAAATGGAAGGACATACTGTGCTTATGGATAGAGTTAACATTATTAAAATTTCCATACTACCCAAAGCAATATGTAGATTCAGTGCAATCTCTATCAAATTACCAATGACATTTTTTACAGAACTGAAAAAAATAATCCTAAAATTTATATGTGAACATAAAAGACCCCAAAAGCCAAAGCAATTTTGGGAAAGAACAAAGTTGAAAGTATCATGCTACTGGATATCAAACTATACTCTAAGACTATAGTAATCAAAACAGCATGGTACTGGCAGAAAACAGACACAAAGATCATTGGAACATAATAGACAACCCAGAAATAAACCCATGCCTATGTAGTCAATCAATCTATGACAAAGGAGGTAAGAATATACAATAAAGACAGTCTCTTCAATAAATGATGTTGGAAAACTGTTAAAATACATGCAAAAAATGACCACTTTCTTGCACCATATACAAAACTAAAGTCAAAATGGATTAAAGATTTACATGTTAAGACCTGAAATCATAAAACTCCTAAAAGAAAACATAGCAAGTAAACTATCTGACATCGGTCTGAGCAATATCTTTTTAGACACATCCCCTCCCCTTGAGCAAGGGAAACAAAAGAAAAAATAAACAAATGAGATTACATCAAACTAAAAAGCTTCTGCACAATGAAGGAAACCTTCAACAAAACAAAAAAGCAACCTACTGAATGGGAGTATATATTCGCAAATGATGTATCCAATAAGGGGTTGATATCCAAAATGTATAAGAAACTCATACAACTCAATAACAAAAAAATAAATAAATAATCTGATTGAAAAGTGGGCAGAAGAAATGAAGAGACATTACTCCAAAGAAAACATACAGATGGCCAACAGACATATGAAAAGATGCTCAACATCACAAATCATGAAGGAAATCCAAACTGAAACCACAGAAGATATCACCTCACACAAATCAGAATGGCTATTATTGAAAAGCACAAATAATATGTGTCAATGAGAATGTGGAGAAAAAGGAACCCGTGTACACTGTTGGTGGGACTGCAAACTGGTGCAGCCCCTATGAAGAACAGTATGGAGATCCTCCAAAAACTAGAAATAGATATACCATACAACACAGCAATTCCACTTCTGGGTATTTATCTAAAGAAAATGAGAACACTAATTCAAAAAGATATATGCACTCCTATGTTCATTGCAGCATTATTTACAATAGCCAAGATATTGAAGCAACCTGGGTCACATGTACACGTGCACACACACACACACACACGCACACATACACACACACACAGAGGAATATTATGCAGCAATAAAAAAGAATGAAATCTTGCTATTTGCAACAATATGGATGGATCTAGATGGTATTATGCTAAGTGAAATAAATCAAGCAGAGAAAGACAAATATATGGTTTTACTTATATGTGTACTCTAAAAACAAAAACAAAAAACAAAAAAACAAAAAAAAAAAACAAAAATTGACTCATAGAAACAGAGATCAAAGGTATAGTTAACAGAGAGGAAGAGGTGGAGGATAGGTGAAAAGGGGAAGGGAAATATAGCCAATAAAATTATGATAAGTTTACATGGTGACAGATAATTACTAGAATTAGTGGAGCGAGTATAAAAATGTTGAATCACTATATTGTACACCTGAAACTAATATAACCAATATAAGATTGTATACTAACCATGCTTAAATTTAAAAGTAAATTTAGAGAAAAAGTGATGTATATGGAAACAACCTAACGGTCCGTTAATGGAATAATGGATAAAGAAAATGTAGGATATTAGTCAGCCATAAGAAAGAGGAAAATCTTGCCATTTACAGTAATATGGATGGACCTTAAGGGCATTATGCTAAGTGAAATAAGCTATATAGAGAAAAGCAAATATCATATAACCTCATATGTGAAGTCAAAAAAAAAAAAAGGGCTCTTAGGTACAAAAAACAGATTCATGGTTGCCAGAAGTAGGAAGTGGGAGAAATGGGTGAAGAGGGTAAATAGTACAAACTGCCAGCTATAAAACAAATAGGTCATGGGGATCTAATGTATAGCATGGTGACTACAGTTAACAATAATGTATTGCATTTTTGAAAGTTGCTAAGAGAGTAGATCTTAAAAGAGCTCATCGCAAGAAAAAAAATGTAAAAAATGTATAACTATGTGTGGTGATGGATGTTAACCAGACTTATTATGGTGATCATTTCACAATATATACAAATATCGAATCATTACGTTATATACCTGAAACTAATACGATGTTATATGTCAATTATAGCTCAAAAAAATAAAATAATTTTTAAAAGAGATGTTTAAGCTACAAATTAACCAAGAGCTACACAAAAAAGGGAAGATTCATAACAAAGTAATTCTAAGTGACCTTAGCCTCCAGAGTAACTAGAACTCTGTGATATCTGGCACTACAGTTAAAATGGGCTCATCCTTTAGAAGGTGAGCCAGCAACTGCACTATGGACAGCAGATAAACACGTGGGATGTTATTATTCAAGAGACTGGAGAGGAAAATGTTTGTACACCAATTTCTTTTGAATCTTATCAACTTATTAATAACACTAAACTATCAATACTAAGATGTAAGTGCAAAGTGATATGACGTTGTGGGTGGGGTCTTACTTTTTAAAATGTGTATTTTAGTACAAACATCAAATATACATAGGTATGATATTTTGCACTATTACAAGGCAACCCTAAGAGCCAGTCTAAAGAGAAGTCTCATTGTTATAGCCTTACTCTGATCAGGATTCTTAGTAATTCTCAACTGCCATGGTCTAAAATGATGCAGTTTACAAGACAGTAACATCTTCATGCTGACATGCTCTATGTCTTTTTCATTGGTGAATAATGTAAAATGAAAGCTTTGATTTGGCCAGCCTTTATATCAGAAACCAATAGGCTTGACTGGTTTCCTTCCTTATTTTGATGGGATGGCATTTTTAAAATAAGTTCTTTTAGGCCTTAACTTTGTCTCCTAAAATGTTCAGGTCTCTTTAAAGGTATGTCTCTCTAGTACTGTATCAATAATGACATAAGTATTAGGATCGCATTTTGCTGCAAGTGACAAAAAGCCCAAATAACAGTGGCTTTGAAAAGAATGAAGTCTATTCTCTCTCCCTTGAGCATTGGCAGTCCAGTGCAGATGTGGTAGCTCCACAGTCATCAAGCTCCTTTCTCCTCAACTGAGGCTCGTACCTCAGAGTTCAGATGATTGCAGTTCCAGCCATCACATCAACATTCCAGGCAGCAGAGGAAGAAAGGCAAGGAGGGAGCCCATAAACACTCTTTAAGGAAACATCTGGTGGAGTGCACACCCCACTTTCCCTTACGGCCCATTGTCCATGACCACACCTCCTAAAAAAGAAGCTGGAAAATGTAGTCATTATTCCATGCAGCCATGGGCCCATCTAAAAATGAGGGATTCTATGACAGCAGGAGAAAAGGAGAATGAATTTGGAGGGATAATCAGCAACCTCAGCCACACCATTCATTTCCCATCTTGGGATAACTACTCTAGCATACTATATGTACATTTTCCAAATGTTACTTTTTCTATCACTAGAAAAATAAAAAGAAATAATATTTGATTATTTCCAGTATTCAAGAAATGTTGGGCATTGTGTTGGTGTTTTCATATTTGTTATCTCATTCAACCCTTACAAAAGGTATGAATCTCATTTTGGGAAATTAAGAGTCACAGTATTGATATGTGAAATGAGACCATTTCAGCTTAGAGTCCTTTAGTTTTCTCCCCTATGAAATGTATTTAATTAATGTCCTCTTCTCAGAAACCATCAACAACCCCTGTTCCATTCTCTCTACAACCAAGACCCTTTTTCCGAAGCACCGGCAAATAAATGAGGATTTTCACAAAGAGCCTGTGGATGGTTGATTGCCAATATTTTTGATGTGGTACAAAAATTACCAATGTTTCAATCCTCGTTTTAAGTCATGAATCCATGTTCTCTGTGCCCCTGGAATTAACTAGATGTTTTATTTCAGCATGTGCTGTTCATGAGTACCACATAACGTTATCGCCTGCTCTAGTGCCACATGACATTGGAATGGATTTGCTTGGCTTGCATCCCAGAAAAACGCCCAACTTGTAGGATGTGCTCCAGTAACCCCTCCTTCCTCTCTGCTCTGGAGTATGTATCATCTGTATCACTGGACTTTCAACACAATTAAATTCGTAATTATAGCAGAAGATATTTATTGAGTGTTTAATATGTGTCAATGATGTAGAAATGATGTATTAGGTAGAATGGATTGCTATGATTATGATTATCCTCATTTTATGGATGAAAACACAGGACCTTAGAAAGAGCTAAAGAACCTGCCCCAGTTCTCATAGTTAATAGTAAAAGAGCTAAGACTTGAATTTGCTTCTCTTTGACCAAATAGCTCAATCCCTTAACCTACCTACAATAAAACAGGTACCGGCTGAGGTGTTGGTGACACAGCAGATGCACAGAGTCAGTTCCTGTCCTTGACGAGTCACAGTCCAGTGGGGTAAATGGAAACATGCCTTCAATTGCCCCGCACTGTGACAAGTACTAGGACTGACTGAGACCCGTGGTCATTGGTGCTGATAGAGAGGAATAGCTAATTCCACACTCAGAATATAAGATCTTATATTGTCACCTGTCTTCTATGTTGCTCTACCAGGGGACTAGAATCTCATAGGTCTTTGTTTCCTTAGTCCTAAACACAATTTCTGACACATAGTAAGTGTTCATGAAGTAGCCCACACTATAGAACCAGCTCTGTGCAATCCAGAGTGAACAGTGGGTACCTTGCCAACTAAGGCAATTTAAGACTAGATCTACATTTTCTTGCTAAGATGTTACCTGCTCAGGTTTATACCAGTTTTATTTTTTCACCTACAGGTATTCGAAGACATGAACTAGTTGAACATAAAAATCTCAGAGTGAGCAGCATCTGGACTGTTTCTAATCTCTGGGACAGCTTCTGGCAGAGTGAGAAGAACAGACATTGGTCCTGTGACTGAGGAAGCAGCCACAAGGCAGAGGCTTCTGAGCAGTGGAAAGAGACCACAAGTCAGACTCATGGGGATTCAGAACACTAACAACTGATCCGGGAGCCGAACAATAACCCCGGTAACAACTGGGCCCAAATAACCAGGACTTGATTAATAACCAACTGCTTCCCTGATTTTCATCCCCACTTCCAACTCAGAACCCACCAAAACCAACCACTTCTAATTATCCCAACTACAGCTTCCTCATGCCAATAGCCAGCCTTCAATCGGGGCATCTCCGAAGTCTTCTTCTCCTTCTACTCTAAAGCCTTCCCACTCCTCTACCTGCCTTTGGGTCTGACAATGCGAGTGGTGGTGGCTGACTCCCTTGCTATGGCAAGCTCTGAATAAATCGCCTTCGCTTATCCTCATTTGATTGATCTGCATTCATTTTCACCCTAGTCACCATGAACTTTCTCTGGGCTATGCTAATTCTCTTTCATGTCCTACACCAATCTGCTTACCATGCCAATTTACATGGGTTTGTGTTCAACTCA
>NW_006437736.1:9685504-9700772 GCF_000325575.1 Pteropus alecto | reverse complement strand
TTTTTTTTTTTTTTTGGTATCTGAGTTGACATTCCAACTGCAGAGAATTTTCAGTCTCTCCATCTGAAATTGCTCATTGTGCAGACTTAAAGCGCTGTGACTTCAACAATTAACCAGTTGTATTTCTATAGCTTTTGCTTTTTTGAAGAAGTGCTAGCTTAGAAATTGAGGAAATTTCTCTTTCAATTGGCTACTGCTGTGACCTAGCCTCTAGTTCTCTCAAACATCCACTTGGGTCATTGCATAAAGACTTCATCTTTGCTGCTGAGGAAACAACAAAAGAACACAAGATAGTAAGAATCTCAGGACATCCTCTGAGATAGGCACCGTAATTATGCCTATATTACAGACAAGAAGATTGAGGCAGAGAGGGGTTATAACCTGATGGTCACAGTCAGGATCCAAGGAGAAAGCTTAGCAGCTAAGTAAAAATTTGCAACAACAACAACAAAAAAAATGGATCTGGATGGTTCTATTAAGAATATATCACAGTGTGATAGGTGCTTAAGTAAAGATGAACCAGGAGGGTGAGACAAAAAAAGTTTATAACTACCATGTTCTCTTTTCGAAATTTTCCCACTTATGAAATGCTGGCATCTTCCATTTTAGCACTTAGGGAACCATTGTGTTTAGTTATATTTGCTTCCCACATTCTGCATTAAGTTTCTCTGAAGCGTTATTCACTTTCCTGTGGGAGAAGATGCTTGAAAGCAGCAAATTATTCTTTTTTCAACAGGATCTAACCTTCCCGTCTCTCCTTTAGCCTTAGCCCTCAAGGTTGCTAGACTCTCATCTAAGCAGCCAACAGTAGGGCAGGCTTTGGTTCAAACAGCCTGAGTTTATACTGTAAGAAAAGTAGAGGAGCAGCCAGTAAAAATGTTTGATTTAACGAGGTAGTTTGTACCTTGCGAAATGTACAAGTTATTAATAAATTGCATTTCTTCCCTTTTTTATAGAGTACATTCCTAGTATGGTGTTTTGGTTTATGCTTTATGATAGGTGCTATAGTTGCAGAATTTGAATATAGGTTCATTAATCTTTAATTTGTGCCTCTACCAGAAAAAAACTGAGTATTCTAGACTGTGCACACAGTGCCCTCTTCTGGATGAAGTGACTTCTCCTTTCCTGATTTGCAAAGCTTAGAGATAATGAAATGGCTGCTAAAAGACCAGGGAAGGCTCCAGGAGCCCTGCATGGTGGGGATCGTTGGTTTCCCCAAGGTACACAAAAAGGAGTGTTCAAGGTAGTCAGCAAGACCCAGGCCCAATCCTGTCCCAGTGAAAGGTGAGAGAGCACCTGACTTCTGTGGCCATCAAGAAAGGGGGTGGGGAGGAGAAAGTCAAAGGGAGGATGTGGTCACTTCCTAGATTCCAGACCTATAACCAGAAATCTAAACACCTAAGAATGAATTAGAGGAATGAATTTAATCTCACTTCAGATTGGTGCAGGGATTCAAACAGAACCATGGTGGGCTTAAAAGAAAAAATGTCACATCCTTAATGCTTAAAATAACTCCTGGAAATTAGATCCTGTTCATCTTCTAAATTTGTTTAGCTCCCATCAAAGCAACTGAACTACAAAATATATATTGCCTTTAAAAGATATTTTTTGAAGTTCTAGCCTAGAAGTTGAAGAAATTCTGGATTCTCTGAAAAGAAAAGGGGAGAAGTGTGTGATCATTGGTGCTGTTCACTGATATTTCCGGTTCTCCTTCTGGGCGGTACTTTCGGTACCTCCATGAAGTTAGGCGTGGCCATGTAGCTTGCTGTGGCCAAAGAAGTGTAAGTAGAAGTTAAGCCTTAAAGAATCAGTACAAGATTCGCCACCTTTCCTTTCTCTTCCTACTAGAGAGTGGGCAACCTACAGCCCACGGACCAAATCCAGCCCACTGCCAGTTTTTATAAAGTTTTACTGGAAAGCAGCTATGCCCATCTCTTTACAGATTTGTCTGTGACTGTTCGTGTATCATGATGGCAGAGTTGAGCAGCTGTAACAGAGTTCACTTGGCCCACAAAGCCTAAAATATTTACCATCTGGCCCTTTACAGAAAAAGTTTGCCAACTCTTGCTCTGGTTGTTGGGGTCCCCAAGAGAAAACATCATGGAGCATAACCCATGATTTTTGACATGTGGCATGAGAATGAAATAAACCTTTGTTGTTTTAAGCCACTGAGATTTTGAAGTAGTTTTGCTGCCCCAGCATGACCAAATCCATCCTGACTGACACACAGGGTAAAGAAGAATTTATAATAAAAAGAGAAAAAGAGAATGTATATCCAGAAGCTAAAATATCTTAAAAGAAGTTCTCTAAACATTAATGATGCAAAATGTACAAATTCAATGTCATTAACATTGTTCTTTTAACCAGGTAGGGAGTAAGCATGGTCCCCACATGCAAGTAAGGCTATTGATCAGGTAAGCCAGACAAAGGCATGATATTTTCCCCTAAAAACAAAACGAATTAATTTCCATATCTAAGTAAGGCCAGCCAGTAGACACTGGTTTGTTTCATGAGAGGAGTGAAGAGGCTCATTACAGCAAATCCCAGGCACACATTGATAAATTCCCAAACTCGGGCTCTTACAAAACTCAGAAATACACTTCCTGTTGCCTTCCACACTTCTCAATCACTGAGCCGGAGGCAGCTGCCTGATTGTGTGACCTTCAGCCGTCCACCATCCCTCATAGATCATTTCCACCTAATAGAGACTTAAAATTGTCATCATTTTCTTTACTTCAACATTTCAAAGAAATGTTAAAGATTGATCTACCACTGGGTTGGCTATTTTGCAACTTCCCCCAGCTGGGTAAGAAGGAAGTCATTGTAAATAAATGCAGCTTTTCTAGACATTTTAAATGGTAGCAATCACAGCAATTTCAGCAACACAGAGAGGAGGAGAAGAGAGTAAGGAGAGGAATGGATAAAAGGGGCCACAGGAATGCATTTCACCCCTAGGGAACCAGGCTAAAGCTCTCCCCAGTTCCCCTAGATTAAAAATTGTAACCACCTATAGCCTGGAGCTTGGAGAAAAAGGAGCGCTCCCTTCCTGTTTTCTATCAGCCTTGATGTCACATCTGCCTAAATCTAACGGTCCCTCTGTGTCCCAAGGCAGAATGGTGACCACTGAAGAGGCCTGGCTACTGATTGACCCATTGGCAGTTTGGAGGTGGTTCCACTGGACTCTGGTCATAAGAGCCAGCAAATACCCACACAAGATCACTGCAGATAAACAGAGGGCTTCAATCGGAAAGGTATCTGGGGACCTATGAATCAGTCTATCTGAAACTGGGAGTCGGGGATGGGGATAGCTCCATACTGTAGTGGTTAGCACGTCTGCTCTACACGCAGAAAGTCCTGGGTTCGCACCCGCGCCAGGTCCCCCTGAGTGCGCCAGGGGTGACGGCAACATCCATAGGTCAGGGGTGGAAATGGGGGGTGGAAAAAATGAAACTGGGAGTGGCACAGAGGGGTGGCAGGAATGATGTGTTAAGTCCCCGGGCATTCTGTAAAGTAGCTCTCTTCCCTTGATGCTATGAATTGGTGCTGCTCAAGACTGCTTGGTCCAAATTCAGCTCAAAATGGAAATTTTCTAACTGATGCAGAACTCCACACTCTCTCAGGCCGTAACAAGTGTTCTCCACAGGCCCAAAAACTCAGAGGAAAGAAAAGAAGGGGTTTGGTTTGGGGAGTGTTAGGGGTTTTTTATTTGTTTTGTGTTGTTTTGTCATTAGTACCAGCCTTCTCTGTGAGCCTGTCTGATTTTTTCCAATATATTCCAAGACAATAAGTAGCAATGAGCTTCTCAAGCCCTGCAGGGCAGGTAGGAGCCATAAGAATGGAAATAGAGCTCGGGGCCTGGGTTGAGGTGATTGAATTGGGTGCCGCATTTTTGTTTTGTCAATTGCCTGGGGTTGCTTGTTAAGTTCACAGATAATTTGCAACTAGGGCAGCTTCTGAACACACTGGAAAAACAAAAATTCAAAACAACCTCACTAAATTAAAGGTGCAATCCAAAGCCACTAGCAAATAAAGGTTAATAGAGGGCCCCGATCACACTTTAGCACTAAGGGAAGAGCAATAAAACTAGATTAAAACAAAACTTAGATTAAGGGAGGAACAATAAAACTACCCAAGTACAAAAAGCATGTGAAAGTACTGGCCATGGGTTACATATGGCAAAGGAAGATCTGAAGGTCTTAGTGGACAAACTCATTGAGCCAGCAATTTAACATAAGTATTAAACAAAAATATAGAAGACAGAAATTATGAAATAATTTTTATAGATTCATGCAAATGCCTACTATGTACCCAGCATTGTGCTAGAATCTAGAGCAGGAGTCAACAAACTAGCACCTACAGGCCAAATCTGGCCTACCACCCACCTATTTTTGCATGGCCCTTGGCCTAGGAATGATTTTCACATTTCTATGATGTAAAACAGAAAAAAACAGTATTAGCCTTTTAGAGAGAATAACTGTTCAAAACATAGAGGACATTGCCTCTTGGCCTACAAAGCCTAAAATATTTATTATCTGGCCCTTCTGAAAAAATATATGTATATTGCTGACCCCTAAGGAGTACAAAGTGGAGTAAGAAATGGTCCCTGCCCTCAAGGAACTCACAATTTGGCATGAACTCAATAATCAGTATTAGAGTATTTTGTTGTTTCCTGGCTTTGCAATTTAGTAGCAAGGTAGAAAATTTGAAGAAAACTCATGGAAAGTTATAAATATTAATAAAAGAATGAGAAGAAAAATCCATGAGAAAAGTATAAAGGAATTTGGATTATTTATTCTCAAGAAAAGGAGTCTGTAGGGAGACTTAAGAATAGTCTTCAAATATTTGAGGAGATATTATTAAGCAAAAGGCTTTTCCATTGTGGATATAAAGATTAATAGAACGTAGGCTAAAATTTTTTTATTATAGAGATGGCAGGATTTCCTGGAAGGCTTTTAAACTTCTACTATAAATTGAGAAATCCATTTTCTTTAATCCTCTGAAACTAGTATATTTTCTCATCTGTCTGGGGGGCGTTAAGTGTTGTCTGAGTGTCTTCTGAGCTAAAGGTAGAGGTAGACCAGATGCCCCGTGTTCAGGCTCACTCTCTGATTCTCCCATTCAGAAATTGGGGCTTTTCAGGAGAAAGTCTTTTCCCTCTCTGAGCCTCAATTTTCCCAACTTGCAAAATGAGAGCCTGACATATTCTGAGCCTGTGATTTCGTGGGCCAAAACTTTGAAATGATTCAGCAGCCAAGGAAAACAAAGGATCTTTAATGATCTCATCTCACAAGGAAGATGCTGCTTTAGTTTTAATGTGAACAGAGAAATTTAGACTCGGTCTTTGTTTTAACTGCAAGGGAACTACTAGTTGGAAAAAAATGAATATGTTCTCTGGAGGAAAAAGACCAAAGAAAAGTTTAAAAATGACCAAGGATCATAAAAAAATAAAAGAGGAAATGTTAAAGAGGCATACACAAAGACATAAAATAAGAAGACAAGTAAGGACTGACATTCCACAATCACAATCAATGGGATGGGGTTATAGGCTCCTCTTTAAAATAGGCTCCTCTTAGATTAGAGTAATTCAAAATTCAGCTACATGCTGTTTACAAGAGAGCCACTGAAAAGCAAATAATCTACATGTGTGAAAACTAAAGAGTTTAATGTGAAACTTGGTTAATGATATGCATACTGAAGTCTTTAGAGGTGAAGTGTTCTGATGGCTGAAACTTACTATGGAATGCATCAAAAAAAAATGGACCAATGGATGGGTAGAGGGGTGAAGGGATAGATATGTAAAAAAGAAAATACACGAAAATATTAATTGTAGAAGCTAGGAGGTGAATATATGGATGTTTATTGAACAGTTTGTTATGTCTAAAATTTTTATAAGAAAAATTTGAGGGAAAAATAAAGTTGTGGCAAGAAAACAAAACAAGTACATAGACCAAGATTTCACTTTTTTGTTAACTTTAAATATGAGTAAAGAAAAAGAAAGTATGTTAAAAAAGTGATATTTGGAGTAGGCAGAATCTGAGTTGTTAGGGCTTCTTTGTTCTGTTCTTTTCATGACTTTGATAATAATTCCAAGTGCCAACTGGGAGGTCAACTTATTTCGATGTTCTCTGTGCCTCTGTCCAAATGTGACCATCTCTTGCTTTTTAGGGAAGGTCACAAAGAAACACAGCTTAGACAGTTTTTAGGAAATATTGCTATTGGAGACTTCTTTCTTTATGTTGATTTGTATCTAGACTCTCCATCAGCAGAAGGACATTGGTCTTAGAGTCACACAGAGTGTGATTTCATCCCAGATCCATCACATCATAGACATGGGCATGTTAATTAAAAACCTGTTGTCGAAGATATGATATAACATTGGAAATGTTATATGCTACATGATATGCCATAAGTGCATCTTCACGCAAATGTGTAAACAGCACCTTAACATATTCAAACCAGAACTCCTGGTTTTTCACCTTAAACCTGCTCTTCCTATAGTTTCCACATCTCAGAATGGAGATGTTTTTCAGGCAGAATGCTTGGAGTCATCTCTTTCACTCTCTTTCTCTCATACTCCACATGTGATGCAAATTTCTGTTGGCTCAACCTCCAAAAGATACCCAAAATCAGATGGATTTCACCATTTCCAATGCTATATCTCTAGCAACGATGGTTTCCTTTCTGATGATTACAACAGCCTTGGAATCGGTTTCCTGGCTTCAACTCGTAACTCTCCAGTTTAGTCACAACACAGCAGCAATACTGATTTTTTTTAAAGACATTGGTTAATAAAATTATATTGGTTTCATGGGTGCAATTCTATAATACATCATCCGTATATAGCACTGTGTGTTTATCACCCAATGTCAAATCTTCTGTCACCATATATTTCTAAGTAGAAAAAGGTAAAGGCAGACTGACCTTTTAAAATTACATCTGATCACATCTCTCCTATGCTCAAAACTCTTCCGTGGCTCTCCAATGCTATCACAGTAAAACCCAAGTCTTTCAGAGGCTTACAAGGTCTCCCTTGTGCTACCTCTGAGAGCCCATCTCTCTGACTCCCCTTCACTCACTCAGCTCCAGCCACACTGGCTTTCTTGCTGTTCCTTGACTTTGGAAAAAAATACGCCAGTCCTCCAACTGATAACCACATGATTCACTGTCTTCCATCCTTCATGTCTCTGCAAAAATACCACCTTACCTTTCAGACCTTCCACCCCACACTCCCTATTAGGCTTGCTCTGCTTTATTCTTTTCCATGGCACTAATCTTTTCTTGGCATATTATATACTTATTTCCTTGTTGTCTGTATCCCCTGCCCCTCACACATAAGCTCCAAGAGGCCAAGAGTCTTTGTTTTGGTCACTACTGTGTGCTCAGAACTGGAACGGACCCTGACATTTATTTTCTCCTCAATAAATATCTGTCGAAGATATACACAAATGCTTTTTGAAAATTATAAAGCACATGAGGTGGGCATTATTATTACTTACATAGGTAGGCGAAAAGAGAGCCTTTTTTAAAAAATCCCTAGTTCATTCTTCTCTTCAATGTATCCTCTTTGCTACATAAAATAAGATTCCTCCCCTATCACCTACAGATTAAATACTGCCAGATTTGGTCATTTGACACCAGAGGTGGTATTCAAAATAGTTAAGAATCTGCAGTGGAGGAACCCATCGAAATGGACACAATAACCAATCCAAATCATGCCAGCTGAACCTAGCCTGTACCACAGCAACATCAGCCTGGAGAAACTTAGGATCAATGACAGTTCTACTACACTGCTATTTTTATTGTAGGGAAATAAGCACTGAATTTGGAATCAATAACACCTGGGTTCATTGTCATTCCCTCCACTTCGGGGTTTCTCAACCTCAGCGGTGTAACTCTTTGTTGGGGGAGTGGGTGGGGAGTGGGGTGTCCTGTGCATTGTAAGATGTTTAGCAGCATCTCTAGCCTCTACCCGCTAGATTCCAGTAACATTTTCCCCAGGTTATGAGAACTAAAAATGTCTCCAGACATTGCTAAATATCTCCCGGGAATTGAGAACCTCTAATCCAACTCTCAACTATGGAAACTGAGAAAAATTAGTAAACTCCTGTGGAGGTTAATTTCCTTGTTTGTAAGAGGATTAGTAATACCTATCACATAGGGTAGCTTTAGGGACTAAAAGAAATAATGTACATAAGAAGTACTTAGCAAATTTTACTATATTATTATTTATTGTACTTATTTATTGTTACTCCCGACAAATAGCTATTTATCTTGCTCTAATAAATGACTGCTTATGTAGGCTACACTGATGATGGGCATACTGCATTTTTACAACCATAAAGTTGAGCTTTTTAGTGCCTTATCGGGTCACACCTGCAACATACAAATTATCTCTAAATCCATTCCCCAGTTGGTTTCTCCCCTTAAAGAGCATGCTCTTTACAGAGTGTATTTAGAGGCAGTCTGCTCACCCATGGTTAAATTTATGGGCTGTTTATCTACAGTAGGATTTACTTGAGCCTATCTTGGGAAATGTAATGAAGTTTAGGTGTGCTTTCATTAGGATGTGAGGTGAGGCTAGGGAGAGCAGAGAAAAGTCTTAGGCTAGTTTTGGAGAAATGTCATTTCAGAATCACTTAAATTGGAAAAGTTCTAGACAGTTCTAAAAGAAGAGCTCCAGTAAACAAACCTATCATAACAAATAAGACAGACAACCCACATCCCCTCTTCAGAGGCAGAGAACAGCTCAGCATGTGGTGTGGATTCTGTCTTGGAAACTATTAATAACCTGCTCTGCCAATTTTTCTACCCCCACAAGGACTAAACAACTACACTGTATGGACTATATCCCTTGCGATATTAATTTATATCTTTCTTTGGTGAAAAGGTTTCAATGGGTGGTAGGAAGCTGGAAAAGATGGAGAGAATTACCATCATTTTATAAATGAAGAGACTCAAAGAGGTTGGGTAGACTATCCAAGGTCATAGAGATAATAACTAGTGCAGCCAAAACGTGACCTCGAGGCAGCTACCTTCAGATGCCAGTCTTTTCATTAAGCAGCACTGAAATAACTCAACGTTCTTGGAGATCACTACCTGCTCTCCATTATTTTACCACCTGTCCCACTGAAAGCAATGGCAGGATGCATAAGTGAATTTTTAACAAGAACAGCACCTTTACAAAGGACAAAGTCCAAAAACGGAAGGAAAGAAGTTAGGTTAATGACAGGAAAAGCTATCAGCCCCTTTCTGAAGCAACTAGTGATGAACACCAGGATGAGCTTATGAATCTGAATGCTCACACTGGTGCATACATTCTTTTACAGCATGGTTAGGCTTATTGAGCCCTGGCCTGCCAGGTGAGATGTGTCGTGAAAACTACCTCCACCCAGGATGATATCCAAAATATGTGCACCTAGTTCAGCAGAGGGACCACTCAATGAAAGCAGACACTGACCCCAAAGACCTGCTGTACTAACCCCTCTTTAGTTGGTTGATTATGGGGCAATCTAGGGGGGTCTCCCGGGTGTACAGATGTACAGAGAAGCTTGTAATGACTACTTACCCACTAGAATAGGAAAATTTCAGTATTTTAATGACTTCTCCAGATGTTCTGGTACATCCAAATGTTTATCCCTGCTTCACACTTCCTAGATATGTGAACTTATACAAATTACTTACTTCTTCCAAGCCTTCGTTTCATTTACTTATAAAATGAAAATGACAACAACAGTGCTTACCATCCAAACATGAAATGAAATGCAAGCACAGTGCTATGCACTGTTCCTGACTCATACTAGATGTGCAACAAATATTAACATTCATTATTATTAATGAAGAAAGCTTGAAACATGCAACATATCAATTAATTTTGGCAAAGCTGAACCTGAGTCTCCTGTATCAAGAGTGACGATTTCCTGAGGTCAGACAAACATGTGATAGTCTGCCCCTCACTGCTTCACACCATCCAGTCTTACTAACTGAGTCAGCTTGATTCCCTTTTGGCTCTATTCCAGGCACTGGTACTAATTTTGTCCCCACATAAGATAAATAGGATGACCTCTCTGTCAACGGGATGCCTTATAAAGTTAACCATAATTCTTTCTGTTTCTACCAGTAGCTGAGATCTCATCTTGCTTCTCAAGTTTTCAACTGCAAAGTCCCAACCTGCCCAGTAACTGAACACAGAATCTTCTACCCTAGCCCTCAATGGCTGTTGTCTGCCAACATGCTCAGAACTCAGCCTCTTCAAAGTTGTGTGAGTCTTGGCCAAACATTATTTTCCAATTCTTAGATCTTCAGTAGATCCTAAATTAAAAGGTTCAGGAATCCCACATGAACATGGTGCTAGAGTCGCACAAAGAAGAGTTCAAATCCCAGGTCTGCCACTTACTAGCTATGAGGTCGTGAATAATTCCTTATGCTTTCTGAACCAAATTATGAAATAGGGAGAAAAAATATATACTTCCCAGACTTGCTGTGGAATTGAAAGAGGTAAATTAGGCTCAGTTACATAATTGGCACATTGAAACCTTCCATAAGCATTATTTTTGATGGAAGGTAGCGCTCATTCTCTGCACTGCAACTTGATATCCAGCCATTCTCTATCCATTTAAACTAGATTCTTAACAAAACTGCTTAGAAAGTACTCAAAAACCAGATAGCTGCTCACACTAATACTTTTAGGTCTCTCAGTCAAAATTATCCAAAAATTAAATTTGGACAGTACATCGTTTTTACCATTTCTTTACAAGTTTGTTCCCTCAACAAATAGACAGTGAGCATCTAGCGAGTACCAAGCATTGAACACGTAGACAAGACAGATCGGATACCAGCCCTCACGGACATTGCAGCCTGAAGGTCCCAACCAGGATTAAGGGAACTTGTTTTGTGGAAAACCCTTTACTAATCCAAAACAGTGTCTAGCACAGTGCTAGCCTGTGAAATAATTCTTTCCTGGTACTTTTCTTTTCCGATATTTTAAATGGGAGCATATTTACTCTTATAATTTAAAAATTCATTAAAATTGAAAACTGCTTGCTGACTCTCTGAGAATCACATGAAAGTAATCTGTAAACCACCTGAGGAAACAAGGAGGTCCTGGCCATCTCATGGCACTAGTGTTTTGTTTCTTCCAGGTAAAGCCTTAAAGCCCTGAGCTATGAACCAAGCTGGTTCTTCCTCTACTACCCAACATCTACTCTCTTCCTTCCAGGTACTTTGCCATTTTTCTAGGCCTGAACCATCCAGTATTCTGCAGTAAATACTGTGTTTAAAATCCAACCAATTTCCTCCGGAAATTTAGAACACATACCAGTTACTTTATCTGGATTCTGTAAACAAGAAAGGACTCCAATTGCTACAGTCTTAGAAAAGCAAAGAAACATCTCTCTTTGGGAATTGCTATGTATGACGCCACCATGTTTTAAAGGGTCTTAGATAAGTCTTCAATTTTGTGAAGTTTAGAGATTAATAATACCTTGGGCGGGGGGGAATGCTGAAAGGTAGGCAAGTCTTGTCACAGTAAAAGAAAAGATTTTTTCCTGCTTTGCTGTGATTAGCTGCATAAATTGTAGTGCGAGTTCCAGGGCTAAATGAATTAGCATGCAACCCACCCAGAGTTCTTTATTTGTTGGAGTAAAATGCTTACAATCTTTGCTTGGGGGAGAAAAAGAGGATATGTCATTGAATGAATATGAATTAATCAGTACTTTATGGACAGAACCCATAATTTTAAAGCAGCGAAAAAAGTGAAGCATTTATCAGGGTCCCACCCAGCAATCTCCCTCTGTCATTGCTAATAAATCTTTTATGAAATAGTGTTGCGCAATCTTTGCGGGAACATTCCCCCTCCCCACCTTTCCTTGGAAGGAAAAAATAAGTTAGCATTCGTTTCTAATATTTTCTCCTCTCTTCCCTATTTGAATTTCCTGTACTCAGAAAATCTCCAAAGCTCTTTATTTTTAAAGCCTTTTTTACCAAATTTATTAGCTCAAGACCTCTTTCATCAGAAGAAATAATTCATATATTCCTTCTTCCAAGACGTTCAAGGAACGAAGCCGAGTTTCTTGTGAGGGACATGATATTTTAGTAAGTATAATATCGTAAACCGCTAAACAATCAATATTTATAGGTGGAATGATACAGTCTACTGTAGGTCAAAGGAATTTGGAAATAGATAAGAGGATAATTAAAGGGTACAGCATTCCAGTTCTAATGCTTTATAATTTTCCTATAACTACTCATAGGGGCAAGATTCTGCCAAATTATAAACAGCCTGCCAATAACCTCACAATGCCCTGATTCAATTAGTATTTTATGCTCCTACTTGAAAGTTAGGTTCATTAGCTGTGAAATATGCCACTGGATGTCTGGATTAAGATTTAAAGGAAACCCTAAATATGGAGTGGCATGTAGCCAGTTTCTAGCCGCTTAAACTGTACAAATGAAATGTGTGATCATTCTCCCCGAGGTTGGTAACTTTTTATTTTTAGCCACAAATCCACAGGCCATCTCTCTTGGTTAGGGTTGGGGCCTGATGGCTGGTCGAAAGCTTAAAAAGGTACATGACTGAGAAACAAGTTGTTAAGAGGCTATAATGAAGACCCGGCGGGCGGGGGGTAGGATGCCCGTAATGATTTTGCCATTAAGCTTGCATTCCATTTTACAGCTTGGATTTATTTATAACAACAGGTGGTGGTATTTGTGGGGAATTGCTTGTTTTTTCATTTGAGAAGGGCAGCTCCATACATCTGCTAGAAGGCGAAACAAAACCTTTTCCAAACACCAGTTTCCTCGCTTTCTGCATCACTGTTAGGAAGGAAGAATTTGTAGCAAAAGGCCACCCTGCCATTATTTCTTCCTGATGACACTCATTTAGCAGCCATTAAAATGCAAATAGAACTATGATTTTTAGATCACAAAATTAACATTAACGGTTGGATGATTGATTAAAGGTCATGGCAACGGTATAACTTAATTTCTTAGATAATTGTGTTCGGTTTTCTGCAGACTGTTTGGGTTTCGGAATTAATTTTATCTGTTGTTGAACACTGACAGGTGCAGTAATTGGCAGAATCTCCTTTGGGCTCTTTTCTTCCCGAGTACCACGCCCTCTTCTCTTCCGAGAAATCATCACCTAAAACACAGGAGAGAAGGCGGAACAAGCCCGCACACAACCGCGGATTTACGAGTCTGGCTGAGGTTACTGGAGGGGTTATTCCAGACCTGCAAAACCCAAATAGAATTCAATTCTATGCCTAAGAAGTTTCCTCTCTAAGAACTTCCTTCAGCGGGCTCATGGTGGTATAAAATGACCCCTGACCCTCCCAGGAGGCTGAGGCAAGCCTCCTCGGATTCCCCGCTGAAGGATCCCATCTCAGACCCATTTTTCTTTAAGGGATGCAATAAACCATGGAGAGAGGTAATAATAACGCCGCTGGCTTTTCATGTCACTTCTGTATGTGAGAGTTCAGGCAGTGACCCAGGAAGATGAGATGGGAAGTGGCAGGAGATTATGTCTATCTGCTTTGCTTCTCAAATGTCAAAAAATAGATAGATAGATAGATAGATAGATAGATCGATCGATCTATATATATGGCTTCACTAGTAGGCTAAATAGCTTCTTTAATTCCAATAAATATGGAACTCAGTATTATAAAGTCAGAAATTCACAGGAAAAGCACCACAGCACTGAGAGAATTGAATTGAAACTTTTTATCACCATCATCATCATCATCATTGTTATCTCTTATAGTAATTTCTCCTGGAAGTTTCAAAGGACTTTATTTTATCATGATGGATTCTATTTTGCAAACTTCTGTCCATCAGCTACTGGATTGTGACTTGAATCATATCCTTCCGTTCCTATGAGTTCTTAGACTAAGTCTGCACAGATGATCCTTAACTGACCAGTCCTGCCCTCTAAGAGCTTATAGCCTAGTGGGAGACACCTCTGTGTATGAAGCAATTAAAGAATAATACAAAGCAATCTGTAAAATAGTTACCAGACATAAGCTCCTTAAAGTTACAGCCATGTTTCATCAGGCTTAAAATTCAACACAAGTATTCATTCAACAAGTAGGTATTGAGCACCTAATACATGCCAGGCTCTGTTCCAGGATCTAGGGTACTCTAATAAGAGGACAATCACTTCAGAATATAACGTATAGCCTCTGATGAGGTACGGGGAAGAGAAAACAAGCAACGCACAATGCTTAAAAGTTGACCGAGCATTACAAAAGGGAAAGGAAAAAGTTTTAAAAAGTACTATGAGAGTTTATAGGAGGCTTTACATTCCCGTTACCTTTTCACAGCACATCATAGGTCCTAAATGAATGCTTGTCGAAGCCGTCAATCTCTTTAAAATGAACCAACGAGAGGATATAAGGATATAATTCTGAGGCATTCTGGAAGAGTCCATGGAAAGAAATGAGACTTTAGGACCCCACCCTGTTCTTCAAACATCCCGTGCTTCCTCTACCCCGGGACCTTTCTACGTGGCACTCTTACTGTGTGACTCTCCCTGCTGTCCTCTATGCCTAGTTAATATCCACTCATTCTTCAGACCTCACCCCAAAGGCCAGGACTGAAGGGAAGGTGTCCCCGAGCCTCCTTTCCTTCCCCAACCCCAGATCAGGTCCAGGGCTTGGGGATAGAGGCCAGGTGCAGTTCCCACAGACCCCACCCCCAGCCCCTACTACCATACCCCTTGCATGCTGATTTGGACGATCATCTGATGGATGTTTCTCTCCCCACTCTGGACACCGGGCTTCATGAGGACCCGACAATGTCTGTTTTGTGCCATTGTAGACCCTTGATAAGTAATTGTTCAATTCATAGGTGAAATTTGCTGTATTGGGTGTTGAAAACTGACAAGGATTTGAACAGACAAGGACGAGAAAGAGCAAGCATGGAGAATGGGAAGAAAGCAGAGTGGGTCCCACGGGGCTGTGCAGGGTGAGCGAGAAATGTTTTACCGGCTGTGTAGCCTGCACTCAGACCAGCAGGGCAGATGATGCCGAGGCCGGAGCTCCCAGTGTGGTCAGGCATTAACCTTTCAGTTCCTGGTTTGTGGAAGCGTGGGCGGATCCTAGGAAAAGATGCACCTGGGGTTGGAGGGTAAGGATGATCCTCACAGCAGCAGCTATTTACCAATATTTTAACAAGCTGAGGATTCTATCAGAGGATATCAGCTGAATGAGAGTAATCTTAGAGGTGAAAGGTGCCCCCAGGGGATGAGGGGTTCACTTGTGGTTGGAAGGGAAGA
>NW_006437736.1:9626333-9685351 GCF_000325575.1 Pteropus alecto | reverse complement strand
ACTAGATCTCCAAGAGAAGGAGAAATGGTGAACGGCATATTTTTAGGAGGACTTATTTCAAAGTTTGAGCCAGATGCTGTGCTAGGTTCCAGAGAACTAAAGATGATACGTAGACATCAGGCTTTATGAAAACTAAGTCTCTCATTTTTCAATGCTCAGAGGAGATTCTGAATTTCCTGAAGAGTTAAAGTCTCTATGCTCAATCAGCTGCAATGAGGCAGGTTTCTGTGGTTTCCTCTTCTCGTCTCTGAGCCATCTAAAGGCAACTCCTTATATTCTCAGCACTGAGGATGATGGCTAACCCTCGGGAATGTTTATTGAATAAATAAATGAATGAATGGCTTTATTCAAAACAAAAACATAAAAGGTCACCCCCTCCGAAGTCTGTGCTACTATGCAAATCCTCTCTCCCCTCCAACTGTGTATTAAATCAGTTTCTCCAGCTAAGGCTTGTTTTCCATCAGCTTTATCAAAACCAAAGAAAACTTAAGTTTTCTCCTTTCTTGTCTGTAATTTAATAGAACCTCGTTTGTGGGTGAGATTGCCCACTCCTCTCTGAACCCGACCCAGGTCCCCTTCTTGGCAAACACTAGCTTGGTAAGCTGTATTTCATGAAGTTAACCAGGCTCATTACAGAGAACATATTTCCAGGAGGAGAGATGTTAATTTCTTCCTCATACAAAGAACAAAAATCAATATCGTAAATCCAGGAAATCTTCCCCTAAATGTCTCCCCCGTCATCATTCTCTCTCGCACTCTGTGTAAATACCATTATGACAGGTTAGCTATATTTCTACTCAGGCAATATGATATTGAGGTGACTATAGGACAAGTCACGCTGCTGAAGTAAGGAGTATTGGCTGAGATGTTATTCCTCAAGGTAGTTTGTGACATTGCAATTCCATCAAATGGAGCTGAATGTACCTCTATCTTTTAAACGAGCCTTAGTTCCAATGTTCAGTCTGCTTGGAACATGCCGAACTTGGATGGCGACCTATGGATTTCAACGTGAGTTAGATATGAGTGAAAATAAAGCAGTTTCCTAGGGCACGTTTGCATCTCTATATATTCATTTACTCTAACGAGTGATAAACACCAATTGCACACACCGTATGAGTGATACATAAAAAAAGTGGAGACACAGGCACCAATTTTTCAGAAATTTACAGTCTAAGTACGCAAAGAGCATTTAAACTAAGACTTAGTTTTAATTTTAATACACAGACCTCAGAGCCTAGTAAATTCCTGTGCAGAAATGTGAAATCTCCAGGTAATGTTTTTTCCTACCACCTTCTGAGAGCCCCTTAACCTTGTGCAACTCCAGGGGGAAGAACACAGCTTCATTTTAGGAGTAAACAAGAATCTAATTTTAGAAACCCTCCGAGATGTTGACCTTTGTGTAGGGATCTGTCAGCCTAAGACCCAGAGTCTTGGATGGGTTATTATAAATTAAAATCAAATATTCCGTCCTTCTCTCTGGATCTATGATGCCCCATTCAATCAACAACATCCAGCTTACGTGTGCAATTCGGTTCCAAGGGTTAGACTGCAGAACTTAGTCACTTCAATATCCGAAGGGCACAGGCAAAATTAATTAAGGCATCGCCACTAAATATTAGCCCTCCTGAGCTCTCCCCACCAAGTTTATTTCTAATTATCTCCCATTGAGTCATGTCCCCAGTGAGTCAAAATTTTTATTAGATTTTTAGGAGCCATCTCCTGACAGCTTCAAAGGATTTTTATATTTTAGCATAGCTGATTCACTCTAATATGCTTCCGTCTCTTAACTAATCTCTACCCTGAATCATATTATAAAACCATAGAATGGAAGAAGTCCTTTGAGGTCACCTAGCCCAATTTGATCCAATTATAGGCAAGGAAACTGAGGCCTAAAGAAGTATGATATCTTGAGGAATATGAGTGAGTTAACATTGCAGAAACCTGATGCTATAGAAACCTACTGTTAGGTCCCATCAAGACCAAATTGGAAATGATCTTAGAATAAAGGTCTACATACTTTGACTTTGGGAATATCCCAACAAAAGGTTATCTTACACTCCAATCATCCTCCATAAAGCACACCTCCCCCCATCAACAAGCCCAGCCTACACTCTCAGAGCTTCCAACCAGCCTTTCAGTACTGCCTCTTTAATGTGACAAGCAGACAACGAGCCATACATTTGAGCAAAGATTCCACCATAAGAGACAGTAAAGCAAACTAAAATCAAAACATAAGAAAAAGAACCTAGAGACAACAAAAACTTTGGGAAAGAGAAGAAAGTCTCAAAAAATATATATCCTCAGAGTGATATTTTATGTATAAAATAGGATGCTGTGAAAGGGAATTATTAAAGAACAAGAAAGAGTTATTTGATATTAAAAAATAAAAAAGAAGAAAGCAAATAAAAAACTTAACAAGGAGTTTGGACAATCAAGCCAAAAAAGCTTCACATAAAAATAAAACAAAAATATAAAGAGATGAAAACTAGACCAAAAATAATATGAATGCTAGGAAATTAATCTATAAAGTCTACCATGCAACAAACAGGCATTCCAGAAGTTAAGCACAGAGAAAATTGACGGAAGATAACTACCAGGGGCATAAAACAAGAACATTTCTCAGGACTGCAGGATAGAAGTCTGCCTGAGAGATCTTCCTGAGTCCCCAACACCATAACACAGCTCTGTGGAAATTCAGAAGGCCAGGGATAAAGAAGACATCTGGAAAGCTTTTGAGAAGAGAAGGAGAGTTTTCATTAAGAGGCCAGTATTTAGGATGGCTTTGGACTTCTAGACATTGGAAAAAATAATGGAGTAAAGCCTGCAAAATTCTAAGATTATTCGAAGCCTAGCATTCGATGCCAACCAAATGATGAATCAAGGTGAGGATAAAATATCAACGGTTTCACGCAAACAATGTTCTAAGCATGTGTCTACTATGTATTATTTCCTAGGAAGTCACCGAGGCATTGGGCTTTTAAAAAAGGAGAGAGGAAAAAACAAGAGAGGAGAAAAGATGATATTCAGGAAAGAGACCCAACAGAGAAGTCATAAAGGGAAGTCTGACGGGGAAGGCTATGAAGCAGACCGTGAGAGGAGCCAGCTGAGCAGAGAACTAAAGAGAGAGGTATCCAGGAGGGAAAAAACGGGAACTCGTGGATTAACTGTTTATTTGGGGAAAGGAAAGCACTTTGGCCGCCTACACAACAGCCATTCCCTCTTTGTCCATGCAACTAGATTTTGTTCGGAATGCAATCTGCCCAGCTTCCAGGATGAATTGGGTTTGACCTAAATCAATCACACAGTCCAATTTCCAACTGCCAACAATTCATCTAATACAAACAGGTGACCAGTTCTGGCCTATAAGATATAAGCACAGGGCTTCAGGGGGTTTCTAAGAAAGAATTTGTTCCCTGGTAAAAGAGAGCAACTGAAGGTAAAGTCCCACTTCTAACTCCCACCATCTTTCTTCCTGCTTCTGCCTGTGTGGTACATGCCCCTTGGAGCCGCAGCAGTGGTCTTGGGACCACCCAAGTAATACAGCCAGCATGCTGAAGATGGCAGAGGTGAAAGACTGGAAGAGCAAGGTCTATACCTGCCTCTAAACCTACCCTAGAATGGTCTACTGCCGTGATTCTTGTTATGCAAGATGATTACACGTCTTTGTTATTTAACCTACTGTTTGCTGGTGCTCTGTTACCTGAAGCTAAAAGCATCTTAGCTGGTCTGGAAATATCATAAACAGTTTTGGCAGATATATCAAAACATCTCTTTAAATAAATGAATAATAGGTACGTTGAAATCTGAGCAAATAAAAAATGAGACAATCATTTACAAGGAAGGCAGATAAATGTACAAAAAGATGTTCGACCTCATAAGTAAAAGGAAAATATGAATTGAAATCACATTTACATGCTTAGAGATATCAATGATATTGGAAAAAAAATAATAAAAACCTGACCATTCCAGGAAAACATTCATACAGTGCTGGTGGGTATTTAATTATTTCAACCATTTTGGAGAACGATTGTAAAATATCCAATGCTTATACACCACAATTCAGCATATTTAGAAAACTCTTCCATGTATGCTGAAGAAGACAATTATGAGAATTTTCATTGCAGCGGTGTTTACAACGGCAAAAAAAAAAAGAATAAAAATGCAATTTTGTTTATTAGTAGGAAAATGGATTCATATAGTGTATATAGTCTAAAAAAAGATGAATTCAGTCAAAATGATCTAGTATGGTTATAAAGGGAAGGGATGTATTGTGAACACTTGGAAGAAGAAGCGGTGATAACCAGGACCCCGGAAGTATTTGCTAAAATAAATTTAGTCTGTTTGGCCCCAGAATAATAAATGAATCAGGCATTACTTGTTTAGGTTTTATTATGTCCATTTTATAGGTTGGAACTGAGTAACTTTTCTAAGTTCTCAATGCTAGAGAGTGATACCAGAGTTTGAACCCAGGGATCATTTCAAAGCCCAGTGTTTTTCTTCTATTCCCTTGCTACTCACAGTGTGGTCCTTTAACCAGCAGGGACAGCATCACTTGGGAGCTTGTTAGAGATGCAGAATCTCTGGCCCTACCCCAGATCAACAAGATCAAAATGTGCAATTTAACAGGATCTGTATCTTACCTATATGGTCCTAGGGGGAAAGAATGAGGACCACTGGTTGAAAGCTATAGGAAGCCAGATTTCAATTCAAAGACAATGAGAAACCATTAAATAATTAAAGCTACCAGGAAGGAAAGGGTCTACTTGCGAAGCAGTGAGTTGCCCGTCACTAGAGGTGTTCAGTATCAATGGCCCGCCTACTTACTAGGGATGCTACAAAGATAACCTTGAGGCCTTTTCATTCTGGTGACTGTTCCCCTTGACCTTTCCAGTGCCTGAAATTGCACCATTAGAGACATCCCTGGACATTAAAGCCTTTCTAAAGTCATTGACATCCCACAGAGTAAAGAAAAGTTTGCAGTGCTCTGTAGGGGGTAGGAGTAAGTAGATGATGCTGGGAGATGGGGAGAAGGTCTAGGGTAGGGTGCTGGACTCCTGAAAACCAGTTTATTTGAGGCTGAGGAAGAGCACAGAGTCTGGGCATCTGAACCTGAGGCAACAGGTCGATAGGGAAAGGACCTCAGGGCCACGATTGTCCAGGGCCTTGATTGTCCAGGGCTGGAGAAACAAAATTTGCAGTTTCTTTTGCTCCAAGTAGATGCCACCTGCTGGTGGGTTTGAGGCTTCCTCTGCAGTTTTATCATCCCTGCTTCAGCCCCGGGCAAAAGCTGTGAACTAGAGCGAGCTTTGGAAACATACACACGTAACCACATTCTCACCCTTTTGAATTTAATTCCACAGTATAATTAAGCACATATACTACACACGTGCGGCTATAATACAAGCTGTCTGTTCAATTTGAAAGTGTGCATTAAACAAACCCGAGTGAGGAGCAACAATCTGTGAGCCTAAGAATTTGGAGGAATCTCTTACCTCGCCCCCAACCATGACCATTTCCTGGGACACACTGCCACCCAGTGGCCATCAAAGAAACTGTCAAGACTAGAAAGCACAAAGACGATGCCTTGAGTGTCCTGAGACCCCCAGGGCCTAGCAAATGTTCATAAATGTTTTGAACCAAATTGAATTGAATTAAATTGAGTTGGAATGAAGTGAAGTGAATTAAATGAGCATAAAATGGACAGGGTTATATTGGAACAATGACCAGGTTTTGATGACCTACTCCTGAACCCACAAATGCACAATGTATTTTAGACCAAAGGTAAACATCCTCCCCGTGACTTGCATGAAGAAAAAGGAGAAAGCCTTGTCAGAAAAGATCTCAAAAAGACAGGCTACAGTGTGCTTCAGCTCAAACAGTGATCAGATGTGGTCTACCGGAACTACAGCATAAATCCAGTTTCTGACACTCTACGAATTCAGTAAATAAGCACAGAAGTAAATTTTCATATACAATCTCAAACCCTTAATAAACAGGCCAAAATGGAAATAACAGTTTCCTAACTGCCATCAGTCATAGTAGCTGCTTCCTTGATGTCTGATTGCACTTCAAACTATTCCCTTTTTTCTAGATAGTTCTGCAGCATGCAGTAATGGTGGGTTTAAAGGTCCCGGTCCCCTTTGGGCTGTGAACTTTCAGAGGAGGCTTTCGATCCTATGTGCCTAGCACTATCACTATCACATAACAGATGAGAGAGGGAACGAAATAGGGAAGAAGGAAAGGAAGAGAGGGAAGGAGGGAAGCAAGCATCCTCACCTGTAGCATTGATGCGAATTTCAACAGAAACCATTTCTTCTGTGTTGATACAGATCTCTGGTCTCCTGAATAGCGTTTCTGCCATTACCTTAAAGCTTTTAGGCCCTAGACAGTTTGACAGCTATAATCTCTCCAATTCTTCATGCTATGAAATGAACGTTTGTGTCCCCCCCCCAAATTCATACGCTGAAACACCATTCCCTAATGCGATGTTTGAAGATAGGGCTTTCGAGAGATAATTAGGTCATGAGGATGGAGAAGAAAAATGAGAGCTTTCTCTCCCCGCTCCCGCAGGTGAGGACACAGCAAGAAGGCATCGTCTGCACACTTGAAAGAAGGTTCTCACCAGGAACCTAATCAGTTGGCACCTTGATCTTGGACTTCGCAGCCTCCACAACTGTGAGAAATAAATGTCTGTCATTTAAGCCACCCAGCATTTTTGTTACAGCAGCTTCACAAAGATCCCCCACTTTTCCTTGACTTTGTTTTCATTTGATTCGATCTAGTTTCTTTCTGTTTTTAGGAGGCTTCAGAACACACTATATGATGTAAAATAAATATAGAATGATGTGGAATAATAACACCTCAAGTGCTTTACAGTTTACAAATATCTCGTGTAGGATGAATATGAGACAGGGGCACCGTTTTACAGATGTGGAAACTGAGGCTGCAGAAGTTAGAGCGCTCACCTAGAGTCACACCAAGAATCTGCAGCAGCACAGGGACACAAATGCAAGTCTCCTCTACAAGATCACGCTGCTCTCACACCGAGAAACTTCCCGCAGATGGGGCATAGTAGGGCCCCCTCCAAATTTCACTCATAGACACATGGTTTCAAAAGAGGTTGTTCTGAGCTTCAACCTGGGACTTAACTTGAGGCACTTTGTCCTTGCTCCCTGACAGTCTGTCCATGGGGGCATGAGTGGTCTCTCGTCAGACGCTCCAGTGTGGAGGGCGTTCCCTGCACAGGCCAGGCTTCTCTGTGTCCCATTTGGCCTCTGCTGAGACATCTTTCCTTCTCATTTCTCTACATGGCGTCTACACTGAGAAAGAGCCCTTCGAAAGCCATTTGAAGCTTCTATTTATTTCACCATAGTCATCTAGAAAACTATTTACCAGTGATAAACTCCCAGAGAGAAATTTTGTTAAACCAGGTACGAGTCACAGATGAGGATGATTTTTTTTTTAAAGAAACATAAAACCATTCTGGAGAGAAAGAGGAGCAGAAGAGTCTTTATTGGGAAGAGTATTTAAATTAAGATTTTCATTTACCCCACCAATGATTCCACAATTGAAGCAATCGCCACCATGAGAGCAGGCTATATCTGTATATTAACACTTTCATATTTATCTTACTTTTCTTAAATGATTCATCATGCACATGCACACACACACAAACACATACGTGTACTAACCCCCCCTGTGAAGCTCTTCCAGCTAGCCCCTTAGGTGGGCAAAGGACCCCCTCCCTTCTACAGTGGACCAAATGTTTGTGTCCCCTCCAAAATGTATGTGTCAAAACCTTAATCCCAATGCAACAGTATATGGAAGGTGGAGCCTTCATGAAGGGGACTGGTGCTCTTACAGACCGGAGAGTTAGCTAGAACACAGCAAGCTATGAGGACACAGGAAGAAGACAACTGTCTGTATACCCGAAGAGGGTCCTCACCAGAGCCCAATTATGCTGGCGCCCTGCTCTCAGACTTCCAGCCTCCAGAACTAAATTGTTGAAGCATTCCAGCCCATGGTAATTTCTTACAGCAGCTCAAACTGAATAATACACTCCCTCTACCCACTTTTGCACCCTGCACAATCACTAACCATCATTATGGTTGCCTCACTAGCCCATAAGCTTCTCCAGGTCAGGAGTGGTGTGAAAGAATCAGCAATCAGCCCCCTTTGGAGTTCGAAGAACAATCAAGATAATGCCAGAGAATTATTAAGCCAGTTATAGGCTCCCAGCTCTGCCCAAATACTGCACTGGACCTGATTTATTGAGTTGGAAACCAAATCTCTTACAAATATATCATCCTCTCAAATCCATGCTTGTGGTTATTGTCGAGGGAAGGAAAAATACACATCCATGATGCCTTGAAGGATATTACAAAGACAATGATAAAAGAGTCTTCTTTTAAAAGGAGTTCATCTGTCACCAGCTGATTCTAGAGAATTTCAGTTTTAGTTCTTGTAAACTTCTCATTCCATGTAACTTTTTGGGGTCAGTTTTCAGGCTATGAGTTTATAAGTTCCTTGAGGGCAGGGAAAGATCTTTCTTCTAAAACTAATCAGTGGTTCTTAACCTTTTTTGAGACATGAGTTCTAGCGAACCTAATAAATAATGCCCTGTCTTCCCCTTCTGGATTTCAATCAAGTGAGAAAAAGGGGTACAGAAGTCATGAAGATCAAAATGTAATAGCAATTATTAATAACGCTATGTTCTAGGAACCATAAGTGCTTAGATATATTAAATCGCTTAATAGTGTTACAGGATAGGCAGCATGAGGTTGAACCATTTGCCCATGGCCATGTCACCAGTAAGTAGCAAAACCAGGGTTTGTACCTGGCAGTGGTGCCAGGGCCCACACTCCTAACCAGCACGTAACACTGCCTCTCAAACACCTTAACATGCCAGTGAAGCTGGTTGGAGAGTTGGCCTTGGTTCTGTGGCCAAATGGACTCCTAAAAGAACCCCCGCTAAATTGAAATTTACTCTCTAAAACTGCAGGCCTCCCTTTGCAAGAGCAGACCCTTCCCCTTCATGGAGAGATGATGAGAAATTACCTTCTCCCCAGGACCAGCAAGGTCCAGTGCAAAATGAAAACGTAGGGCCCCTTGTTCAAAGATTGTTAATAATTTCAAAATTGCAATAGAAGAATGTCAAACCAAGTAGGAGGCCCTTCGGAGCAGAAGGCCCTGGGCCACTGCACAAGTCACATGCCCATGAGGCTGGCTCTTCCAGTGACAGAAGCCCACGAGATCTTAGAGGGAACTCCCCAACCAGAGAAAACTCCTTCCTTCTCCTCAGCAGAAGAAGAATAATGGGGAAGAGGTGAGCCACCTTTCAGGGACCGTTTTGGAGAAGACAGTGAGCGTTATACCCATGCACACTACATTTTGCACACCCTCATGGGCTTCACAAACCCCTTGAGTATTGTCTTAGTCAGCTCGAGCTGCTATAGCAAAATGCCACAGACTGGTGGTTTAAACAACATTTATTACTCACAGTTTCTGAGGCTGGGAAGTCCAAGATCAAGGTGCCCCCTATGTCTGTCTGGTGGGAGCCTGCTTCCTGGTTTGCAGATGTATCCTCTGTATCTTCATATGGGAAAGAAAAATAGAGAGAGTAAGAGAGGGGGAGGGAGAGGGAGGGGGAGGGAGAGGGAGAGGGAGAGGAAGGAGGGAGGATGGTCTGGTCTCCACTTCTAATGGCGCTAATCCCATCATAAGGGCTCCACCCTCCTGATCTCATGTAAACCTAATAACCTCCCAAAGGCCCTACCTCTTAATACCATCACACTGGGGGTTAGGGCTTCAACATATGAATTTTCAGGGGATACAAACATTCAGTCCATAGCAAGTATATCTCTGCAAATCCACAGCCTTCAGCATAGAGGGGGATGGAGATGGGTACATACACACACACACACACACACACACACGAACTCATGCAAATGCACATACATACATATATACACACAGACATGCATATATACACGAGACTCACCCCCCCACCCCCAAGGTCCCTTTTAGCTCTCAAATTGATCTCTTTAAACTTTAATCTCAGCAGAGCTCCACCTGGCTCAGAATGAGTCAGCTCATTTCCTTCCCCAGGTAAAGGTCAAACTACATCCACTTTTCTGCGTGCAGGAATCTTCAGTCTCTGTCACCCATGGCTGTCAATCCAAAGGGCCAGATTTATACTCGGTGTGGTCTAGGTTCTCATTAACCTTGAATCATCTCTTCCTACACAGAGCCATGACATTTAAAATCCTATCAAAGTAGTCTAAAACAAGCATCAGACTGAACCTTTGGGGGATAAAATAAATGACCCATAAGCCCAGGATGAGAAAGAAATAAAAACAGGCCTTAAAGAAGTAAGGTCTCTAGTTAACACATCACTCACAACACATCACTTTGTGTTGGTCTCTTTTTGTGGTATACCTGGAATTAAATGATATTCATCAAATTAAGCCCTTTAAACATAATTCTGGTGGCAAATGCCACCTCGAAAATGCTGACCAGTAAATGTTTCTAAGAAAGTATATTGTAATTTTCAATGAGTTTCAGTAAGTGTTATACAAATTACAAAAATAGAGGTCTTATAAAAAATAAACAGTGATTATGTGGATCATTGTAAAATAGATTGATTCTCCAACATTTTCATACTACATCAAATACATCTCTTTCCTCATCCAGGCTGACCGGCAATGTGCATCTCTTATTCCAGCGGTCCCCAACCTTTTTGGCACCAGGGCCCGGTGCTCCTATGAGAATCCTAATGCCTGATGTTCTGAGGTGGAGCTGAGGTAGTGATGCTAGCGCTGGGGAGCAGCTGCAAATACAGATAGATGAAGGTTTGCTCGCTTGCTCACCTGCCACTCACCTCCTGCTGTGCAGCCCAGTTCCTAACGGGTCACAGACCAGTACCAGTCCACGGCCCGGGGGTTGGGAACCTCTGACTTATACTCATTCATTGGTTGAAAATTTCTCAAGAAGCTACTATGTTTCAGATATTGTGATAAGAACTAGGAGTACAAAGATAAATAAAAACTAGCTTCTGTCTTAAAAAGCTTTCCAATGCAAGGTGATAGTCACATGGGGACAAATTTTGTGATGTGGCATGGTCATAGGACATGCTTAGGAGGACAGAAAGGGGACTGACAGAATCCGGAAGGAGATGTTTTGATGAGAACATTCCAGGCAAGAAGAAAGAGGATGAGCAGAGACAAGGTCCTGCAAATGAGAATACCTTTCAGGAAACCCTTAATGCCGTCCAGTGTTGTATTGTAAAGACGATCCTCAGTTCTGCCATGTGCCAACCTGATGATAACCTCTTGAGCAGATCACTCGGCTTTTCTGAACCTCAGTTTTCTTATTTGTAAATTGGGATAATGGCCCCTATTCTCAGAATAGCTAAGACATCTTAATAAAAATATATATAAAGTGACTTGCAAACTTGACAACCTATACAAATGTCAGTTGTGCTTGTCTTTTATTATTAAGCCAACTCTTTCTCTTTCCTCTTAATCAGGAAAGCATAGATTCTCAGAAGGGATGTCATAGGCCACCTGGTTCAAGTCACTTACAAGTAATAAAACTAAAGCCCAGAGAGATGGTCACTGCCATCACCATTATTAACAGCAATCATGAGGTCACACTCCCCACCAAAAATTTGGAATTGCCCCCTGGGAAGGCATCCACCTAACCTCCATCTTCCAAGCACAGGCTGTTAGATCTAGTTGAAGAAATCTAAATCACATGAGTCGCTCTAGCTGCAGGAAAATCTGGGAAATGTTGCATTTAACTTTCCAGCTTCTATAGTTCAGGAGGGCACCCGACAGAGGTTGGAAAAGATGATGATAAGTTCCAACTTACCAAAACACCACAATCCTCTGAGGTAAGTGGGAAACTTTGCATCCTTGCCACTTTTATAGATTGAAAAACCTGCTTTTTTAGGGAAGTTATGATACAGTCCCTGTTGATTGGTTCTCAGAATTGTTTGTGAAATGAGTGAGGATGAATGGTTTGCCCAGATTCAAAAAGCAAATTTCTATTGCCCTTTAAGTCCCAAGTAAAAGGGGCCTCCTCTATGATACTATACCTTACTCTCCAAGACAAGGTTAATGCTACTGCTTATGCACAGGTGCACACACATACACACACACATGCACACACGCACACACCAGGACTTTGATACTTCCATCATGGTGCCTATTCTCATGGATTTTAAGGACCAGTTTACATGTCTGTTTCCCTAAGTAGACTGTGAAGTTCTCAAGGTCAAAGATGGCGCCTTACTCTTCTTGCTGACCTGGGTGTTCACTGTATTTAACTCATAGGAGGTAAACTCAATAATTGGTTCATCAATTTGATAAACATAAAGTTCTGGGCCTTTGACTCCAGTTCCTGGCTCTTTTCACTATGCCACACTTCTTCTAGCCAACTTTTCCTGAAACCTATTGGCTTTGATATTCATTTACTCATTCATACAAGACATATTTATTAAGTGCTTACGATGTTCCTGTTTCGCACAGGAGACATATAGGTAAGCAAAAAGAGACTCAGTCTCAGCTCTCATGGAGAGTATAGACTAGGGGAGGAGACTAGTATTAATTAACTGATCACATAAATAAATGCAAAGCTACAGCAATAGCAATGGCACTACAAAAGACGCCTCTCTTAGCTCTATCACACGGAAATTCCAAGGATTTTAGGAGCTCTGTGTCAGAAACTGAGGACAAAGACCAAATATCTATTTCTTGTTATATCACAATATCGGATGTGCACACTAGCATGGGAGCACATAATAGAAGGTTTGAACTATATACAAGGGCGTCTTTGCCTAAGGCAGTGATGATATCTGAGACCTAAATGATAATAGGAGTTATCTGATGCAAAGAGGGTAGGAAAAGACATTCCATGAGGAAGGAAATTGTCATAGAAAGGTCTTATGGTAGGATGAGCTGAAGGAACACAAGAATGAGGATGGTACTGATTGGGCTGGAAAAGGAGAAAGAGGCCAGATTCTGAGGATGTGAAGGTCAAATGAAGGATGTTCTCTTTATTCACTTGGGGGAGAGGAAGTGACATGCTTACATGTGTGCTGCAGAAAACTTCAGTGTGGAGAATAAATTATTACATAGCATTCATGCATTCATTATCCCACAGGGCCCCACTCTGGGCCAGCCACAGGGAAGGTGAGCAGAGCTGAGCAGCCCCCATACTGTTGTTCCATCTTCCGAAGATCGAATCACATTTTGAACATCATATAAATATATACTATGCACAAGAAAAACATGCATTTCCAAAGAATACTTGGAGAGAAACAACTTGGTTATATCGTTCACATACAGAGACATAGAAAGGTTTATATTGGCTTTTTGCATTTAATTTATTTTGCAGAAAGAAATGTAAAAGTCTTTGGGATTGGAGATTTCCTTTGAACTAACATCAAACCACCAGACCTGCTAAAGAAGGTTCAGCCAAGCTTTGATATGCCTCAGCACACACATAGCATTGCTTCTGATTTGGACATGCAAAGGGAAGGAAAAAATAGCTCTCTGCATTGCAAATCACTCCTTAGTAATTAGTGGAGATAGTGCATAAGTCATTTTTAAACCCCTCCTTTTCTCTAATTATCCTCTTAAATATGTACCAAGATCAATTCACTAAACGCTGCTTTGGATATTTTAGAAAATATCTTTCAGTCTATCCAACAAGAGCTTAAGCCAGAAATTGTTTGCACTCAGGCCAAACAAAATAATAATTAAACTGACTTTTTTTCCTTACTTTTAAATCTCACTCCCTTTCACTCTTAAATTTCATTTGTTGTGTTTTAGCTGAGAATTAAATCAATAGCTTCCCCCACACATTGTAATTTCATTAGCGGGCATGGGTAAGTCCACAACCACCATTAAATTCTTATGGGATTTTTTATAGACTTTTCTGGGGGTTAAGCAGAAGTTTTACACAAAACAGGCAAATGTACTTTGTGGAATAGATTTGTTTAAAGCTATCTTAATCTTGACTTTCCATAAACTCTGAATCGATACTAATAAAATCCACTTTATGTACACAGTCATTCTAATCTGGCCCTGCTCCTTACCAACCATATGATCTGGACATGTTGCTTAACCCGGCTGAGATCTGGTTTGCCTACCTTTAAAATGGAAATAATAAATGTTAGATGAATGTCCAAATATAGTTTTTCTGGCTTAATATCTCTTAAAAATAAAAAAGAAATCATATTAATTTGTAAAATACATACATACATACATACACACACACAAACATAAAATGAAAACAATTAAGCTCAGGTTTGACAGTTTCAAAGCAAAAGGTGAGGCTATTGTTTCTGAGGAATGCCTAAAATGCTCTGAATTTTCCAGAATCATTAGCCACACTCTCTCCTTAGCAGAGCACATTTCGCTCCTACTGCACTGAAAAATGAGCCATGTTTTTCATTGTTTTGATGCCTCTGCAGATGGTTATGCTCACTGAGCCTAAAATTTCCCGACTTCATATCTCAGGCATGATCAAACCCTACTCTGTTTTCAGGATCTTCCCTCGGCTTATCTCGTCATATTATAATTGTTTATTTATGTCACTGGCTCTTTCGCCTAGGCAGTTCACTCCCCGGGGCAGCACGGATGTCTTCTTCATCCCTGTATCCTTATCACCTATCGGATTTCCTGGCACGGACTATGCATTGACTGAATAAATGAATGCATGATGATGTGTAATAAGTCTAGTGAATTATGGAGAGACTAAAAATAATACCATGTGTCAAGTTTACTAACTACTGTTTTTGTCTCCTTTCAAACATCATGAGCAACTTTAATTAATGGTAGAAGATGCAAAGGTGAGATCTTCCCCTTAATCAAATCTATTCCATCTAAAGTCACCTTCTACTTCTCTTATTCTTTCTTGCCCTTTATTTATTTCCATCGTAGGAATAATCACAATTTATAACAACTTACTCTTGTTGTTGCTATTTTTTTCCCACTAGTTCTTTTTTTTCTTCTTTTTTTAAGAGAAGTAAGCCTTTATTTCCTTGTTTCACAAATAAAGCTGGCTGTGCTGGTTGCTTTTTGGTGATTAGTCAAAGAGACCAAATCCCATATCTTCGTCCTACTCCTCCAACTCTTCCTTTGCTTCAACTTCAGCTGTGGCTGCGGCAGCAGCAGGAGCAGCAGTGGTAGCTGCAGCCTCAGGGGCAGCAGCCACAAATGCAGATGGATCCGCCAGGAAGGCCTTGACCTTTTTAGGAAGTGGGAAGGTGTAATCAGTCTCCACAGACAAAACCAGGACCCGCTTGTACCCACTGATGATTAAATGGGGTACTGATGCAACAGCTGGGTTACCAATCTGCAGACATATGCTGCCAATGTTGCAGACACTCTCCAGGATGTGGGAATGCAGCTTCCTCTGTGATGTCAATCACTCCCGGGGTGTAGATGCTGCCATGGTCAAAAACCTGTGGGAAGATCTGCCCAAAAGAGAAGGGGGAGGTGTTGGGCACGTCCAGCAGTGTAGCTTCTTTGGCTCCCGCTTTGTCTCCAGTCTTAATCAGCTGCACATCACTCAGGATTTCAATGGTACTTCTAGAGATTTTTAGCAGTGATGCCTAACTCCTGGAAGAAGAAGATCCTCTCGGGCCCAGAGCAGTGTTCTGGGTTGGCACAGTGACTGCACATTGGGCAATGACACAGGCACGGGGAGCAGCACTATTGGCCAGCAGCACATCCCTGACCTCACTGAGGTCCTCTTTGGTGGACACAAAGCCCACATTCCCCTTGATATGAGGCAATGGCTTTTCCAGAGCTGGGTTCTTTGCCAGACGCCCTCGGATGGCCTTGCACATCATGGTGCTTTTGCCTATCAGCACCACAACCTTTCCGTGGAGGGATGTGAGGGTCTAGTGCTGCATCTGCTGGGAGCCCACACTGTCTGCTCCCACAACGGAGCATTTTAGATAATCACCCAGAAGTTAGATGATCTTAAGAAAGTAGCTGGACTTCCAGGTCACCCTGTCTTACCTGAGCATCACAGTGATGTGTCCGGGATTGCCATGCAGCGTTTAAAGACAGTGTCGCTCTCACGAAGACGCCTCACAAGAGGCCCCCTAGAAGTTCTTGGTGGCAGGCATTTTGTCTTTCTTGCTCATTGCGAGGCACAGCTTCTGTCTGACACACAGTAGATATTCCAAACACATTCGTTCAGGAAATGAGCGAAGCCAACACAAATGGAACAAACTATCTTATAGAATTTCCACATTAGATCAGCTACTTTTATTAAATTTTCACGATGATTACAGAAAGTCATAATTCCAGCCTTGTTGGGGCATAAAGAAGGCATATTAAATAGCATTCTTTTTCTCCTTCTGAACCAGTTGATAATTGAAACAAAGGAGTTAGTAGTTAGAGAATTAAAATTTTACTTTTATTAACAATCAAGCTAAAGTCAAAGAATTTGGCAAATGACCCCATGGTACTAACTCTCAGAATCATGTGAAATCAATCCCTAATCTCCAAGCAGTCTGCACCTGGGGGATAGGGGAGTTTCCCTTAAAAAATTCTGGCATATGTAATAGTCACAGGGTGTCAAGGACAGTACAGAGAATATAGTCGATAATGTTGTAATAACTAGGCATGGTGTCAGGAGGGTACTAGACTTATTGGGTTGATCACTTCATAAGTTATATAAATGTCTAATCACTATGTTGTACACCTGAAACTAATATAATATTGTGTGTCACCTGTACTTGAAAAATAAAAAAACATTTTTTTAAACGGCATATGCTACAACTTCGATGACCCTTGAGGACGTCATGCTAAGGGACATAAGCAGCCACAAAAAGACAATAGTTGAAATCATAGAGACAGAAAGTAGAATGATGTTTGCCAGGGGCTGGGGTAAGAAGTGAATGGGGAGTTATTATTTAATGGGTATGGACTTTCACTTTTACAAGATGAAAGAGTTCTGGAGATGGATGGTGGTGATGGCTGCTCAACAGCATGAATGTATTTAATACCACTGAACTGTACACTTAAAATAATTAAGAAGGTAAATTTTATGTTGTATGTATTTTACCACAATTTTTTTAAATTGGAAAAAAAATAGACCACAAAATAAAAATTATGGCAGAGAGAAGCAGAAGAAAACACAGGTTCCTTGTGGACAATGCATTGCCAAGAGCAAGGGCAAAAGGGTTTGAGCCCCAAATACACAGCTTCTTTGTCCACATTCACTGATGAGAAGCATCTCTCCACCTCTGGAAGGTAGAATGAGGGAAGAAACAAGGAAGCTAGTAAACTAATGGAGTGCCAGTTTCTCCCGTGGAGAAAAATAGCAGGAGTGAAGAAATTTCCCTCTCCCACCCCCAACTAGCCTCGATTCCAAACACATTTGTTTTCAGATTCATTCTGAATTCAACCACATGTGTCGAGTCTACCGGGTCAAGGTTAATGATTAGAAGAGATTGCAGACAGTATCACTCTCAAGTCAACAAAATAAAGAGACCCAGGCAACCTAGTTAATTTAGTCATTCTCCATCAGTTTGGGGATCCACACTACTATTGGACAGTAATATAACTAAGAAAAAAAACTATAAAATAATACTTCATATTACCTCTCATCAATCCAGCTTTGGTCACATGGCTTACCCTGCAGCCTCCCAGCCAGTGTGCTCCCTGATTTGGCCCAAAGCACTCACAGCCACTGAGCTGCCAGTGAACATAAGAACCTCGCCTTTGTCAGCAGAAGCCACAAAGGATGGCCCTTTCTTAGATATCCGAGATCCTGTTTTGAAATCATTCTTTTCCTGAATGGCCATAGGGCCATAGGAATTCTCCAGAAGCAGCACTCTTTGGCTGGCAAAGTCAGATAGAGAAAGGCAGGAGGAGAGCAAGGAAGAGACCCTGAACATTGCTCAAGAATATTTCTTCAAGATGCCAAAAAAAGGAGAAACTCTAAAGGTATTTTTTTTTTTTTTTCAGATCTCTCAGGCTACTGGGAGCAGAGCTTCTGTGGAGGGGTTAAAGAGAATTTATCACTTGGCCAAAACAGAGAAAAACTCAAATATAAATGTTTGAAGATTTGGTCTTTTCAGGTGCCTGCCTTTTGAGCTCAAAAGAGAACAAGTAAAGGAGGGTGTGGGGGGAAGGCCCTTAAAACTACTATGTAGTTTTTTTTTCTGCTTTGCTTTTCTCCTTGTAGAGCAGACTCGGGTTACATCCCAGCCTGGAATAAATCTTCCAGGCTGAATGATAAATCAAGGATTGTAATGGAAATCACTATTGACCTTTAAAAGGGCACTGTCTTTATATTTTCACACTGTGCTATTTGAAATGTCGACTCAGAATCAAGAAAATAATATGCCATTGATTTCTCTCCATACCTCTTATAACAGACCTTGAAATTGACCTGGAAAGCATTGGTATGGGTTTTCTCATTATGGTTTCAACACCATCGGAAATGGTGATTAATGATTCAGTCTTGGGAACAGCATTGTTAGACCTTGTAATTACTTTGTGACTCGTGTCCAAACAGAAACTAGCTTACCCTGTTCATACCACCTCCCAGAAGTGGGTATATTTTAACCCTTATGTGGTAAAACTTTGTGGTTCTTAATTAAAAGCCTATACAAAGTGGAAATATTATTTCTTTGTATTACTGTTTACCTCGCTTACTATCTTCAACTTGTCCAATTACTCCTCTTTTATTTCTCCTCCCGTTTCTTAATGTACCAGGCCTCTCTGGCAATTTGTTAGATCTAGTTTTTCATTTTTTCTTCTTTTTATTTCTAATTTTCCTATCTTCCCTCCAATTTCATAAGCTCTCTCTCTCTCCCTCTAGCTCACTGGTCTTTTCAGCTCCTTTTTCTTTTTCTATCTGATTTATCCATTCCATCTCTCATTCATTCCAGAAGAACCTTTTCAAACCATCCCGATTCTCTTAGTCTTTACCTATTTTGAGTGAGAATATGGGATGTCTCCCTTCACCTGCTTTGTGTTCACATGTCTTGGCCCATGGAGAATGGTCGAACTGCACACAGCCATCCCTTACTGCCAACTCTCCTAGCAAAATTCTATTGAAAAACATCCACAGACTTTCAGTTAAACACGGAAGCCAGTTATCATGACCTCTCTTCATTATAAAAAAAAGTAGCTAAGCAGAAATGATTATTTTTCTCTGTTAAAAAAGAAAAATTTAAACAGCTTTTAGATGATGTGTCCTTCAGCTGAATTGTTCTGAGGGATCTGTTGTAGCCAGTCTGCAGAAGCAAGATGGAACCTCACTCAAAATTTGGTTTGGATATCAAAACTGACGATGCCCCATATATACCAAAAGGGTATGAAAAGGTTTATTCTTTACATAATTGAGCTTTTCTGTATACAGTAAGGCAGGCATTCCGATCAGGACTTGAGAACAGAAGGAAATAAGCTGAGCTGGGCTATGTATCGCAGACAGGGGCTGGGATGAGAGTGAGGGTTCCCACATCCTGGCAGGGGCTGGTGTGCTTTTAATCTCCCCCCCACATTGAAGAAGACAGCACCCTGGTTTTCTTATCAGCTTGCTCACATGTGGGACATAGGGGAAGAAGAAGAGGTAAGGCTTAAAATCTGTCGACTGTCAAACACCTAACAACAAAGTCAGGCATCTTACAAGATCTCTGATGCAAGATAACCAAAAGCAAGTTGAGAGTCCCAGACCTAAACCACAATTGGGGAAGCACAGGGAGAGAGGGAGAGAGAGTTCTACAGAAAACCCCTGAGGAGAATCTTGGAAATGAGAAGCATCTCCCAGCTGTGATGCACTCATACATGCAAGTTCTTTGGCTGAAGGACCCAAAAGAACCTAATGTCTTACCTGAGTTAAAAAGCAAAGAAGAAAAGTTCATTCTGCTTAAATGAAGTACTTGGCTGTCCACAAGATGTGATTTGAACTTCGCAAAAAGTGTTCCCTTGCCCAAAAAATATTCTGTCTCAGGGATGCCCTAGAATGACACTCAGTAAGCCCTCCTTTAAATTCTGGGGTCGGTGGGTCAAAATGGCAGGGTAGGTAAATGTTGTGCTTGCCTCCTCCCATGACCACATTAAAATTAAAACTAAATTATAGAACAATCAACTTGGAGAACCACCTGAAGTCTAGCTGAACATATCACCTATAACTGAGGATATAAATAAGAGGCCACATTGAGACTGGTAGGAGGGGCGGAAACGTGAACCAGGCTGGCCCCCAACCAGTGTGTGGTGGTTGAGTATTGGGAGGAATATCTCAGCTGCAGAGGTCTCCCTGAAGGAGAGATGGGCCCCAGCCCCACACCAAGTTTCCCCAGCCCAGAGTTCCAGTGCCAGTAAGAGAAGTCCCCACAAAATCTGCCTGTAAAAGTCAGCAGGGATCCAACCTTCCAGGTGAAATGGAAGGAACCTGGCAATTAAGACATCCCCTTGAAGGGCCCATTCACAGACTCACTCACTCACAGACACTCACCTTGGGCTCCAGCAGAGAATCAGCACCTTGGGAGGCACAATAGACATATGGGGTTGTGTGGCTTCAGGACAAGGACTGGAAGAACAGTTCCCATTGTCCCTTTGTCAAGCCCCTCTCCTATGCAGCCTGCAGATGGGCACCATCTTGCCTGTGTTGAGCCATTACCCTACACAAACAATTCTGAATCTGCATTGGCCTGATGAGATCTACTTGCTCTACCCCATGACTCTCTGAGACCCCACCCCACCTAATTCACAAATTGTCCCAGCAAACTCGTTGCTTGGCAACCAGCCCTAAATTATGCTCTTGGCAGCAGGCTCATTCAACAGTGATAAGCAGTCCTTGGCTCACAAATCTCAGGAGAAACTTTCGGTGGTGGGCAACCATTGCCAGCCTGAGTAGCAGAGTACCTTGAGTGGATCTCAGGAATCTATCGGCCCAAGGAGGGCAGCAGCTGGCTTTGGTGTGAATAAAGAGCCCAGAAATAAATTAATGTTTATATGGTCATTTAATCTATGACAAAGGAGGCAAGAATTTACAATGGGGTAAAGACAGTCTCTTCAATAAATGGTGGTGGGAAAACTGGACAGATACATGTTTTATATACCTCTTTGGGCCTCGGTTTTCTTATCTGTAAAATTAAGGTAATAATGGTACCAACTGGATGGAGTTGTACTAAGGGTCAATCAAGTAAGTTAATACTTATAAAGTGTTCAAAACAGTGGAAGGGCAGAAGACCTTAGTATTATCATTATTCTAAGACCTTCTCTGACTCATTTGAACACAAACTGGTTATTGAGTTATTTCCCAAACATTGAATGTTTTGTGGGTGCCAGCAGGGCTCTACAGTCAAACTCGATAGCTCTATCACTTACTAACTCTGAGCAATTTCTATAGTTTCATTCGGCCTCCTCTCTAGCATCTGTGAAGTGAGAATTACAGCACCAGCTTCAGAAAGTGCAGGTGAGCCTTAAATGAGTCAGTCCATAAAGAGAGCCTAGCACAGTGCCTGACAAGTGGAAGTCCTCAATAAATACTAATTATCATTTTTATAAGCGATTCAGCTTTGAAGAAGCATCTGGTCCAACTTTAGAGATGGCCCAGAAAGAGAGAGTTACAATACCATAGGTGAAGGGTGACCCCTCCTCACACACTGCCCCATCGATGTCCTTCAGTCAAACGCCATCCTGGAACACACTTGAAGTCAACTAGACCTAGGGTTGCTCCCTGCTATGGGGAAGCCTGGTTCCATGAAGAACCAGGAAGTGTCTTAGAAACAAGATATCGAGAAGGGCTTTGTTCTAGGAGTTGGACCTGTGTTAGTTGATTTGGGGAAGGGCTCAAGGAAGTGAATTGGAAGCCATCAGCAAGTAAGGAAATGTAATAATTATCTCAATTTTTACCTGGTGAGCAGAAAGAAAGAAGCGAGGCTAGAGTTGTCATTGAAGAAGCAGCAGTAGTCATTCCTGTTAGCCAGAAGAGGGGAATGTTTGGTCCTTTTTGGGGGGGTTGCATGGTGTCTTTTTCTTGGTTCAGTCTTAATTATGGAGTGGCCTTGATTTTGTTTTGTTCCATCACATTCGTGAAAGTCCTCATCTGATGTTCAAATTTGTGAAATTACTTATGTTCAAGGGAATAGCGTGACCCAACTGATAGCAAGTAAGACAGCTTCTAGCTATCAGCTGTGGGGTGACCAAATGTCTCAGTTTGCCTGGGACTGAGGAACCCCAGACTGAAGGACTGGAACACAAGATTTTTAGTGCTAAAATGGAGAACATCATGGGCAAACAGGGATGCACTGGTCCCCCTAGCTGTCAGGGCTGCCTTTTTGTTTCTCAGCCCTCACCCCTTTCGATACTATGTCCTGTGAATTACCTAGTTTGTACTTTATTGACTTATTTGTCTGCATCTGAGGATGTGCTTTAGAGGCAAAGTCCCAGCTCTGTCATTTACTAAACACATGGCCTTGAGCAAATTATTCAACATCTCAGAGCCAGATTTCTCCTCTTTGAAATGAGGTTGGTACGTACTTCGTGTGAAGGCTTAATGAGATAATGGCATCTTCAGCAATGCCTTGCACATCGCAGGTGCTCCATTAGGGTCACTTCTTGCTCCTCCCCTAACTCCCACTTCTACCCCATTCCATATCAGCTTTGCACCATTTCATGCAATAGCCTTGAATTAACAATTATATCTCAGTAACATTGTTCTTTATAGCTCTGAACACAGTTCCAGATGCCCATAAACACTTAAAAATTTATTTTAATTGGGTTATCACAGTTCTTTTTTCTTCTCTTCAGTATTCACATTTAGTTCTTATGCTTCTCTATTTCCTATTCCTGCAGGAAACTTAGACCTGTAAGTAATGAAAATAATAACAAACTCTGCATTTCTAGAACACTTTACAGTTTACAAAATGCTTTTCACACAGACACACACACACAAACTGAGCGTAAATATTGTTACTCTCCTGTAGATTACTCTCTAATTACTCTCTAATATTACTCTCCTACAGATTGGCAAACTAAGGCTTGGAGATGTCATATGCCAGATTCAAGATCATGTAGCTAGTAAAGAAACGGAACAACCCTGAGTCTCCGCTCTGCTCTAAAACAACTTTCCCTGGGGGTTCAAAACTGAACACCAATATATCCCCATTCCTTACATAACAGGGACTCTGGATTGTGCCTCTTAACCGAATATGGCTATTCAGACAAGCAGCTGTCGTTTGTAATTTCCTGTGCCGTCCCCCAGAGTCCACAGCTTAATTTCACTTTAAATCCAGCATGTCTCTTGCCAGACCCATGAGAAAAAATCCCGTTTGAGGTGGAACCACTGAAATCTGATTCAGAGTTCTCTGCTGGGTATTCCTCTGACTATCACATCAGCTTAGGCCTTGGCAGCTGGGCTCTGCTAGGACTGGATAATTCTAACTTCCTTTGACTTGCCATCCTCTTCCCCATTGCCCCAAGAAGGGGTGACAAATGGACTCATAATTGTCACCCTTTGGAAAACTTTAAGCATCATAGCCTAAGCAGAAATTACAAATAGGGTATGGTATTTAACTCTGACTAGTTCCAAATCATTTCCCCATCTGGAGTTCTTCCATGGAAGAAGTATTTGTAGCATGCAGAGGGAGGGTGTGGGGCTAGAGGGGACCCAGAAATGCAAGACCAACAGCCTGAGTTCTAACCTATTAGCTGAAGATATATAAACACAAGATACCTTTCCAGGGTAACCAAAGCTAGTAGAATTTATGAAGCAGAAAGGGGCTAAGATTTGGAGTCAGCCGGTCCAGATTAAAACACCAGTTCCCATGCTCAAAGGGCGGGTTGCCACCTGCTACACACTCAGTCTCTCAGTCTGTGCTCTCCTTTGAAATAAAACAGTAATGCCTGTCCTGCCCTCCTCTTTGGGGTGGCCCTGAGCTAATGGACATAAAAGCACTTTAGAAACGGGAAATCGCTAGACAAGCATAAGCTGTTAATATTGCAGTGCAGCTTTCTAAAGTTTGCAATGTGTTTTTCAGAGAGTTCACTATGCATTACAATTCTCTTTGGTCTTTGTTTTTCTTCCAGTGCCTTTGATCTCCCTGCACAAGCTCAAAGTAGCCAAAAAACAGATCTGCATTTGTTTTATAATTCACACAGTTATTCAAGCCAGTATGTGGTATTCCAATCCAAAAAGATAGTCCAAGAAAGCTTAAGTGCCTGAAAGGAGGGAAAAACACTTTTTGCTCAAAATATGCTTTATGATTTTTGTTTCTCTATAATCTATAAGAAAATTTTACATTTTGATTCAGAGGAGAAGAAATGACAGGAAATAAGAGAACTTGAGAACTGAAAAGAAAAATTCCATCCCACATACTTAAAGATGATGGAGAAAAGATTACATTTATAAAGCTAATTGGTAACGTAGAGGCAAGTAGAAGTGAGTTCACAACATAGAGAGTTAAAATGGTCAAAGAGATGTTCCAAGTATTTGCAAATCATTGCTAAGCAAAGATAAATTTGCTTATCGCAACTCAAGTCCTAATTCTAGCAGAATCTCAGCTTTGTCTAGGGCTTTGCCCAAGGAAAGAGAGATTCTTATAAAATGAGAGTCACCTGTTCTTTACACCTTAATAATATTACTCTTTTACCCACAAAGAGATTAATATGTTCTGGGAACTAACTATATGAATATCCACAGAAGATCGAGTAGAAGTCCAGAAATACATTTGCTTCTCTAGGTGCTGTCTTTGCACTCTGACCCCGCTTCTGTTTACAGAACCCCATTATTATATGTTTCCAGCAGAATATTTTTTGTTTTAAAACTTTCCCTTTTAACAAGATGATCGATAGATGAGCCTGTCTGTGAACAGGAGACAGGCAGGACATGTGCATACATACTGACCATATAGCATGAAATCCTTCCTCAACACTAACCAGCCCACGTACAAAGGAATTTGGATTTGCAATTGAATCTTGGACTCATTCCAGAAGACTTAATTCAGGAAATACCAAGGTCCTCACCACCTGCAGCAGCTTCACTTTCAAGGCCGTGCTCCAGCCCGAGGGGGTGCAGCGTAGGCACGCAAACAAGCCTGGGTGTCTGAAATCAGAAACTTTCCTAAGTGGCCACAAGAGGGCCTTACTGTGCAGACTGACGTTATATGTTCAGGTTGCAGTTTTAGTCCGCGAAGCAGAATGGCGGGCACAGAGGTTTATTTTAAAGATCGCCACTGAAATCGTGATCAAGAAGTGACAGTTTTTCTGTTGCTCTCCAGATTCTTCACCTAGGTTACCTATAGCAATGTAGGCGTAGAGTCTCCAGCAGAAAAAAAATAGAATATTAGGTACCCATTTTTTAACTCCAGTGTTACAGCCAAAATGTTTCTATTCAACACTATATACTTTTGTTAAATTTCTCTGATCTCTTGATGCATAGCAATGAATCCACTATTTAATAAGTAATATTCTCATTTTTTTAAGTTGATATACTGAAGACTTTAAACACATCATAAATTGCTCCTGCAAAAGGTTGTAACTAGCTTTAGGCTAACAGACAAAATAAGACTAATACCTGCACCTCATCATCATTAAGTATATAATTTTTTAATCTTTCTCTTATATAAGATGTTCCCTTGAACGTGATTTGGAGGTTTGTCTAGGATAGCCGCCAGTGTTGCCATGTAGGATTTGGGTAAAATTTCACATCACATGGCATGAGCCAAGATATAGCCCTAATTGGATAAAGAAGAAAATTTCAAGGCCAGGATCAGCATGGCAAAGGCCCATGAAGTGACATGCCAGGCTCTGCTGGACCCAGGCCCTATTATTTCTTATATGCAAACATGAGCAAGCAGTCTTATCAGCATGCCAAGCAATCTGGTTTGGGGGTGCCAGATATTTATAGGAATCATCTTGGAATACCAGCTCCCAGCACCTGGAGACACTGGTGCCCCAAGAATTTTCAGTTCAGTCCCCCACTTTGCAGGGGGAGGAAGCCCACATTCCATGAGAAGCGGAGCTTGGGCACTGCTCCTCCAAATGGGAGGACAAAGTCCTAAGTTCTAGTTAGCCCCTGGCCCAGGCAACCCAGGTCTACTAGTGTTCTAGGCCTGCCATAGTCTGAGTGGTTTCAGGAACAGAAATGTATTTCTCACAATTCCATAGGCTGTAAGTCTAATATCAATGTGTTAACAGGTTTTGTTTCTCCTGAGGCCTCTCTCTTGAGCTTCCTTTTCATTGTGTCTTGTGCACAGTACACAGCAGAATTCCTGGTGTCTCTTCCTCTTCTTATAAGGACACTAATCCTATTGAATTAGGGCCCAACTCTTACAACCTCATTTAACCTTAATTATCTCCTTGAAGGCCTTATCTCCAAATACAGTCACATTGGGAGTTAGGGCATCAACCCATGAATCTTTTTGAGAGGAAAGGAGCACAATTTAGCCCATAATGCCAAGTAAACACACAGGGTTATTTGGGACACCTGTTCCTTGCATAATACTTAGTCAATTGATTAAGCTTTAAAAAGTGGTATAACATAATAGCTTTTATTTCCATTTTTTTATTACTAATGAAATTATATGCCTTTTCACATACTTATTGGCCAATTACATTCTTTCTATGATTTATTTATACTTTGCCCATTTGGGAGGGGAAAAATTAATGTTTTACTATTTAATTTGTCAAATATTTTTTACATGTAATGTCTTTTACTCCATTATGATTATCGTGTGTTTTTTTTAATTGGATATGTTGATGACATGTTTTGCATTAATATTGGTTGATTATCTCCCCAGTATCCAGCGTCACCCCTTTCCCATAGACTTCTAAGGCATCCAGCAAGTTCCAGAAAAGCTGACGCCACCCCCAACTGAGGTATATACCTTGAAAAGCCAATCATCATAAGCCATGCCCTATGATTGGTACAAGGGTGGACACATGACCCAAGTCAATCTAAGCAAGGCGAATCTCAGGAGTCTTGCTATAAATGCTGACGCAAAGATACTCCCCATTTCTTGCTAAACAAGAACACTGAAGCATAAAACTTCAGGAGCTGATGTAAACCATCTTGGAGTATCATTTTAGGATGAAGCTCACAGCAAAGAAATCAGAGCAGAGAGGAAATCAACTGAGTATATTTAGAATATTATTGTCACCAGAAGGACAAATGCTCATAACCAAATATTATTGTCCTTCCTCCTAAAGGAAGCCTGCTTCAGGATATTTTTATTACATGAGCCCAGACGTATATTTTCATTTGTACATACTGTAATAGCCATCCTGGTTGTAGTACATAGCTCACATCCATTATTCTTTGTCAGGGGTCCATTCTAATTGGTCAGTAACCATGCTGTGCTGGTTGTTAAATATTTTTAATACCATTCTTATATATGCCTATAATTGTCCTTTATTATCAAACTTGTTTCAGTAAGATTTTATTTTTGTTTAATATATTAGCCATCGAGGTTTGAGTGTTTGTCTAGTACAGCAAGTAGTGTTGCCTTAACTAGCTGGTATTTCCTTAACTTCTACACAGAGAAAGGCTTTTTCCTTAGTATCAGTCTGCCAATTAGAATTCTGTACCATCTTTTTTACCTAAATAAAATCTATAATGCATTGCTATTTCTCATTTAGTTTTTTAAAGAAGAAAATTTTAACTTATTCATAAAGCAATATGTATGCAGAATTTTTCTAGACTTTTGTGACTTTTCCCAAATTTTATAGTTGTTGCATCCTCTTTCTTTAGTGATTCACTTGCATTGAGTTCTTCCAATATATTCAAATTTGCTTTCATAGGAACAATTATTTTTCCATATTCATATTTCATCAGCGTACATAAATATTTAATTAGATTACATAACTGTTTTGGAAACTGGTTTAGAAACCTGTTATTATCAAAGAAAAACTGCAAGAACATGGAGCAAATTGGTTATGAGCATTTGTCCTTCTGTGGACATTAGTCAGTATATTTTACAGAGGAAATGATGAACTTTTCTTAATCTAATGAAATGATTAAGTGGAGATTGTTCAATTGAACACAATTGAGTTTGATTTCCTCGTTTTTTCACTTAGAAATTTCCCATATATATTTGCACATAAAACTGTCCTGCACTTTGATATTTTTGTTATTAGCATAATGCTTAGGTTGTGCTAACCTTATAGAATGAATTTGAAGGTATCATTTATTCCTATGTTATTTATGGAGTATAAGAATTATGTATTTCTTCAACAAATTCTCTAATAAAATTATCAGATCTTAGGATCTCTTTTGGAGGTAATTCTTTTATGATTTCTTCCAGGATTGTTGTTCTGTTCAGATTTTCCACTTCTTGAGTCAGTTTTAGTAATGTATTTTCTCAGAAAACCACCCACTTCATTAGGGAGATTTCCAAATATATTAGTGTAGAGTCAGATATAATGTTTTCTTATAAATATTCCAAATTCTAATTATGAATGTGTTTAAGTACACATAAAAGTAGAGATAATAGTGTAATGAACCCCCACATATCCATTACCCAGCTTCAACAGTAACCAACATTTTTGTCAGTATTATTTCACTTATTCCTCTATCACTTTTTTTTAAATGGAGTACTATTTTTTTAGCGTTACTGAAGTATAATTGACAAATAAAACTGTAACATATTTAAAGTGCATAACATGATGATGTGATATACATATGTATACGTTGGAAAGGATATTCCCCCATCGAGTTAATTAATACATCCGTCACCTCACATATGTATGTATATCCTCTTTTTAGTGAAAATGTTTAAGTTCTACTCTCTTAGCAAATTTCAGTTGTATGATACAGTATTATCAACTAGGGTCACCATGTTCTACATTAGATCCTCAGACTTTATTCATGTCATAACCAAGGAGCACTGTGTTTTAAAACAAATCCCAGACTTCCTGTCATCCCATTCATATAAACTTTGGCAATTCTTCTCACAGAAAAGAACTTTTTACATGAAATTTTAACGTCTTCGATGTCTATAACCTTATCTCACTTTTTGTCCTTTCTTCTCTATTTTCCCAAGGTTTTCTTGACAAAAATACTGGTTTTTCAGTGAACCAGCTCTTAGATTAATGTGTCAATTCTGTAATGTATCTGTTTTCAAGTTCAAAGATTTCTGTTAACATTTTATTGAATATTTCATTCTTATTACTGCTTTCCCCTTGTTGGTTCAATTGTTTTCTTAGGTTATATGCTTGCTTGTTGAATAATGAATTGCCTTGAGAATATCAATTTGCTTCTAAATATAACTTTGACCTCATCCCTTAGGGTGTTCTCATTTTTCATAGTTTCTAAATAATCTATAATTGTGATTTTTAATTTCCACTTTAAATCAGGAATTGTTTAAATAGTTTCTTTCTCTTTTTTCCCCATTCGTAAGTACATGTGAGGTTTCATTTCAAATGTGTGTATTAATTTTGTAGCATTTATTTCTCTTCACCTACCCCAGGTTATATATTACCACATTATAATAACAGTACATTATTAAAAATATTTTTAATAATATTTAGTCATTTTAAAGAATTTTAACACTTACTCAGTTTTTTAAGTGTCTATAATTAGTTAGTTGGTTTGACTTTACTTAATAATTTCAGCAGTCTCCACCAACTCTTTAATACTCTTTCATTTTGAGGTATGTCTTAGTCATCTGGACCATATCTTTAAGAAACTTCTTGTCATAATGACATAGTATGTATTTTGAGGTCCTCTCCTCTGCCCATTTGCTCAAAAGATTAAACACAGAAGAAGAAGAAAAGTCACAGCCATGATTAAAACTAAAATGAACATAAGCCCAGAACTAGAACAGAAATGTAAAGCAATTAATGGGGTAGAAGCTACAGCCCTCCTGGGCTCCTGGTCAGAAACAATCTGAGGTGGCCAGGAATTCAGCTTCTATGGGGTAACAGGCTGGGTTGATATTAATAATATTAATAACTAGCATAGCACAGGGACCAACCAGTAAGAATAGATCCAGAACAAACTGGCTATAAATAAACAAGAGGGCCACTCCAGAGCATAGGGGCTGGCTATCGCTCCTAGCGACAAGAATAGGAATCTCAAGCTGGAGGCGACTTGAGACCAGGAGCTGAGGTGAGGCTCCCCAGATGGAGAAAGGAGGCTGAAAATAGATGCTACCAATTTCTACCTGAAACCATGGTTTCTGTGATGCTGCAAGCTTAGGAAGGCTCACCTTAGCCTCTCCCCTTGGTTCCAGGCATTTCATCTAAGGTCTCAATGACTGTATGTGTAATATCCCCAACATCACTTTTGGAGCAGGAGCACCAAAGAGCCAGTAAAAGGGTTGGAGACTCCATGGACCATGTAGAGGCAAACCTCAAAACTGCTAGAATTGGGGGTGGGAAGGGTGGAGGAGTGGGGAACCAGAGAGAGAAAATGGAAAGAATAATAAAGAAAGAAAATCTTCCATTCAGGAAGGGCCTGCAAACTAAAATCCAGAACACAGGAAGAAAACTAATGTTAAGAAAGACAACCAGCACTATCACAATCACTACTACGAGAAAATAAAACACTTTAAAAATATTTTTTAAAATAATATTTTAGTATCCTCAAAGAGATAAAAAAAGACAAACAGCCAGTTTAAAAAGAACAAAATTATGAAACAAAAAGAGGCAGAAGCAAAACAGGAAAAGGTTGATATGAAAAAGAAAGTATCAACAAATAGCTTTTTCACAAAAGCTCTATGCCTGGTATATTTCAAGAGCCCCTACATATCTAAATGTCATTCTGCATGTTTACACCTGAAAAACAACTTGACTGAGTATAAAATTATCAAGCCATACCTTTTATCCCCCAAATATACAGCCATCATTCCATTTTCTCCTGCCATTTATCTTGTCAGAAAAGAGGGCCCAGACCAATCTGTATATTGTTCTTTAATAGATTTGCAAGGGGGCAGGGAAGGTTGTCTGGATGCATCTGAGTTTCTTTATCTTTGCAATTCAAAAAATATTATCCGAATGTGTATGGGTATGGTTTTCTCTTCATTAATTTTGCTGGTAAATATTAAATTCTTTTCCTATTTAGTCTCATCTGGTGATTGCTTCTGTATCAGCCAGTGTTCAACTGAAGAAAATGCAACCCACAGGTTTAAGCAGAGAGAGATTGATTATAAGGTATTCAATAATTTACTAAATCACCAGGGAACTGGAAAAACAGACTTTAGACCTGTGCTGTCCAATACAGGAGCCACATGGGGCTACTGAGTATTTAAAATGTGGCTAGTCTCAAATGAGATAAGCTTTAGTATTAAAAAAAAAAGAAGAAGAATGTAATATATTGACTACATATAAAAATGATAATATTTTACTTGGGTTAAATAAAATATATTATTAAAATTAATGTCATCTATTTCTTTGTACTTAACTGTAGCTACTAGAAATTTTTAAATTACATATGTGTGTCACATTGCCTTTCTATAGAACTTTCCATGCATGAGTGACTCCCAAAAGCACATCTGAGAATTGAGCTGCCAATGGAGCTGCTGCTCCAACCCCAGGAGCATAGGATCAGGAGGCTGCCTGCCCAGACAGGAGCCACTGTTAACATGATGGCTCCAGAACTCCGCAGCCCCTCCCATCAGGAAGCTGACTGCTGAATTGGAAAGCCACCTCTGGAGTTGCCTCTGTCATAATCAGTACCAGCAAAATGGATGCCTCATAACCTTCCTCTCTCCCTCCCAAGTGAATCAGCTCAAATCCAGTCTCACTTGAGTGCATGTTTGCAGAACCTAAATCACATCCGAAGCCTCAGGCAATGTTGGGAAGGGTGGGTTTTGGCTTTCCAGCCTTTGCACACTGCCAGAGGGTCGGAATGCATTTTGAGCAAGCCAGCCTACAGCACCCAGCACTGCCTCTATGACAGTCACTCTTGTTCTCTCATTGCAAACACAGATACTTCTTGGATTGATGATGTTCTTTTTCTTTTCTTCAGCAGTAATTATTTCCCTAGACTCTATGTTTTGTTTCATTTTATTTTTCACTTCTCTTTGGAGAGAGATTAATCCTTAATTAGTATTTGCCAAATATGTATTATCCCACTCTTTGTCCACCATAATTCCTTCAAACCAAAGGCCATCAATGACACAGTAAACAAGCTGGATTTATTACACGTTGCAGTGGGAGAGGCTGTATGCGATGGGGAACCATAGGGTATCTTGGTAAGAGAATGTTAAAAAGGACTTATTATAGGATTTGGAATTTGTTCGGGTGATTTAGTGGATTGGGCACCATCAGAAAGCAGTGATAATTTTATTATTGGGTACCTCAATAAGTCTTATTTATAGGGAGAGAAGACTACAGCAATGCTGAAGATGTAACTGACAAAAAAAAAAAAAAAACAGCCATCACTTATTTTAGCTGACAGAGGATATTTGGTATTTTGTAACTTAGGTAATGTTTATGTGCTGTTCAGACATGATTACCAAGTGCTCTTGTTTTGGCTTCTTTGTCAAGAAGACGTTCAACTAGTATTATTCTATCTCCATTGCTGGTTCTCTATTCACTGAACAAAAGCAAAGTGCTCGAGCTTGAACCTGTACTAGGGTTTACGTCCAAGATGAAATGTACCATCACCAGTCCCTTTGTCCTTCCTGCCATTCATCTCTGGAAATTACATGTTCTGAGATTGTGTGGAAAGAGAGGAACTCATGGGAACAGTGAGGAGAAGAGTACTCCAGCCCTCTGCTCCAGCAATACCCACACAGTACAAGTAAGGTCAAAACCTGTGTTTCAAACCAGAGTACAGACAGTAGAAGACTGATAAAAGTGTTTGAAAGTTATTTTAAAACAAAAATCCTTGCTCTATTTCAGGCCACATTGTTTTTCTCAATCCACTTCCACTGGCTATTCAGAAAATAAAGGTCTCCTAAATTCTGCCAATACATAAAATCTGTTCTAGTTTTTGCAAATGTATTGCCTTTTTTTTTGTTTGTTTGAAAAAATATACCAGAAGCTTCTAGCCAGGCACCATTTTCATCTGGAATCTTACCAATCAAAGCTTGTATTGAAAACATACTTTGTCCAGTTTTCCACCCCAGAATAAGGTCCGTAGGTTAGTTAATAGTATTGTATCCATGTTAATTTCCTGGTTTTAATCATTCTACTATAGTTATACAAGAGATTAGCATTAGGGAAGCTGGAGAAAGGCTATGTGAGAACTCTGTATTATTACTATAGTTGTAACCTTATTTCAAAATAAAAACTTTTAAAAAATTAAACAGTAATATCAAAAACTTCAGAAAAACAAGGACTCCGTAATACCAAAGTTTCAGAGACTAGTCTGTTGCCCACCTATCTTTCAGGCCTGGCCTCCTTGGAATTTACCTAAAATTAGTGTTTATTTAATCAGTTTATTAAATAAGCTAAACTCGGTGGTGTACAAATAAAAACTTTTCATGTTTCTCTAATCACTCCCTCCCGATGTGCTCTGTCAAATCACCCTTCTCTACCTCTAGGCAACAATCAGGTATATCTCATAGATTTTTAAGTTACTTTTAAGAATTAAAAGTCATTAAACAGTCCTATTCAAAACTTCAATCACATCCCCAATTCAGAGTTGTCACCTACCACCACCGCCATACCCCTAGCTCTACCCCGACCTCTGGCATGGTGAACTACAGTCCTATAGTGTGGAAAGGACTGGAGAAAAAGGAGCAAAATTATCTTTTGTGGTAGGTGCTGTTATAACATGGTGGACCATGGCCTTGATGTACAAGGAGCCCATATGCTGGCTCTTTCCAATGAGATGCATTTGCGGGGTGTTCAAAGGCTCATTATGGAGATGCCCCTGGCTGAAAAGCCCCCTTCAAAGCCAGTGCACTCTCCCTCTTCTCCCAGAAGCTTCTTGCAAAGTTCTCAGCTCCTGATCGCAAATATACTACATAGCATCTTGTGGCTGAATCCCTTCACCCCATAGGCAACACCCTTGGTCCAAAACCAGCTACCTCCCACTGTGACGCCTGGGAAACACATATCTTCACCATTACATGATCTAGTAGTACAAACAGCTCTCGAGCTGCCCTTTTCACTCATTTAGGGATCAGTGGTTGTTCTGACCAGCCTCCTACATCCCAGACTCATCAGGCAGGAAGCAAGCACCAGTTTTCATTAATTTCCATCCCTAAATTCCATAAAACACATATCCATTTCTCTATGAATTCTCTCGCCTTGCTCTATGCCAAATCCCAGGGCACCACTGGAGCCCCAGTTCTCTCAAGGGCCCCGTTATAAGAGAAAGGGAAATGCTACTACACTGTTCACTACCTCAAAGACTCTTTAATCCCCTTTCTCCCGCATCGGCTGCAGGTGTGTGACGGAGGGTGATATCGACCGTACCAGTTTTGCTGTCTTTTCACAGTTTCTGCATGGATATGCCTAGTGCTAATACCCTGTTCAGAAACCTGGGGATACTTATCACCTTTTGTTCTCAGCTTTGGGGCTTCAGATGAAATTTTGAGAAACCATGAAAAGTCCCATTCAACATCCTGTTAACACTTAAAACACACCATGATGCCTTCAGTATAACCCTCAGTCCTCATCGGGGCTTTCTGCAGACTACACAACGGGAAACAGAGAAGCTGTGACTATTGGCAGAGTCCCGAGTCTGGGCTGCTGAGATAAGACTTTTGAAAGATTCAAACCACAGACTTCTGCAATTGTTACACAATCACTTCCGGCCCGCCCTCAGGCTGAACACATTCCAGAAAACCAAACATTCCTTAGGAGGCTATCGTAAGACTAAAGTTTAGAAAGTGTTACAATCGATGTGTAGGAATATTCTTTGGAGATTGAAAATATATCTGATGAAAAGAAAAGACTTAATTAAGATAGGATAGCTTTATGTGGTTAAAGGCGATTCTGTAAAGAAGAGATTTAAATCATTTTGAATCATCTCAAAGACTGCTTTGTGCAAGCCACAGGGAAGCCATTCTGGGCACAATAATAATCGTTCAATCACTCATTCATTCATTGAGTCCCTGCTATGTGACAGGCTCCAAGTTGGGGCTGGTGTTGTCACAATGGATGAGCTTTGCTCCTTGCCTCAAGTTGCTCAAACACAATCTCCATAACAGAATAAGCTTGGAATGGAGTTTATTTGAAGCTTTCATGTGAGGGCAGTGGCGAGAAAGAATAAAGTGGTGTCCTTCTAGCACAGCATCCAAGGCCAGTACATTGAATATACCAATCACATATGTGGGGGCCCATCTAGGATCTTTTAAGAAACAGGATGCCACCCAATAGATGTGCACTTGCTCAACAAAAACCAGTTCACATTTAAAGAGAACCACCAGAGAAAACTGTTTCCGACAGGCTAAAGCTGCCTTTGGATGGTAAGATCCTGTGCAAAGACTTACCTGTGCAATGGGACCCAAACTTCCCCGAGAGGATAAGCTCTATCTGAGTTTTGTTTTTTTAATGTCAGAATTGAGCTGGGATTTGACAAGTGAGTCTGGTTTTAAGTGAGGAAAGAAGGGAAAGCATCCCAGGAAGTAAGCATTAGGCACAGAAAGTGCCATAGACTGAATATTCATATGCTGAAACTTAATCCACAACGTGAGGGCATCTGGAGGTGGAGCCTTTGGGAGGTGATTAGGTCCTGAGGATGGAGACTTTGTGAATGAGATCAGTACTCTTATAAAGGGACCCCAGAAAGCTCCCTTGCCCCTTCCACTGTATGAGGATATGTCTATGAACCCGGAAGCAGGCCCTCACCAGACACTAAATCTGCCAGCACCTTGATCTCAGACTTCCCAGCCTCCAGAACTGTGGGGAATAAATTTATGTTTTTGATAAGTCTTCTAGTCTATCATATCCTGTTTTAGCAGCCCACATGGACCAAGACAGAAAGGAAACAGGTGTAACAGTGAGAATGAACAAGGCATTCCAAGGAAAAGAGACCAGAGGTACTTGACTAGAGCAAAGGATGAGTGTCCAGGAAGCAGGAGAACGTCACCTAAGGAGGGTGGGGTCTTTAAAGCTGGAAAAAGTTTAGGCTTGTTGCAATGTGTAATAGAAAATTAGTAGAGCTTCTGAAACTAAGTTTTTGGCACATAAAAGTATTCTTTTTAAAAAAGAAAGAGAGAAGCAAAATGGATTAGAAGAGAAGAATGGGGTTGAGAACACCAGCTAGGAATCTGTTGCAAATTCATATGGTGACTCTACTTTTTGAATAGAAGTTGGAACCTGTGATCCAACAAGTGTAGCAGTGAACACAGATCAACAAAATAGAATATTTGAATTGAGGACATCCCAGACAATCTTTAGTTATTGTAAGTACTCCAGGCATGTAGCAATAAGTAGTATGATTTCTCAACCCCTCCTTCTTTGTTATAACATGTTGTAAGATGAGATCTCCCCAATCCTTCTGAAATTGGCCAGATTGGGGGCAAACAGGAAATTATTTAGCAACAGTTGCACCATTGTGAGATTTTATTCTTTCCTAGACCTATGTTTTAGTTAGACTTCTATTTATAACCAATTAATTTCAAGCAACCAAAACAAAACAAAATTATTCTCGATGTGAATAAACTAGTCGGTTACTTCCCTGAAACTAAATTTCCCATGAAATGCCGCACTTTCTATGTCCTTCTTATTACACTGTTGGATCTCATGGATACCAGCCATCTAAGAATATTAATGCTTCTCAGAAAAGACCATATAATTCTTCTGTGGGAAAATGTTTGTTTCACACAAACATACACACACACACACACACACACACACACACATACACACACACACACATACCATTTAACAATACAACTATTGTAAAACTTTACCTCTATCTGCCCTGATTTCTTTGCTCCCTGGACATAAATGAATATAAGACATAATCAAAGTTTGCATCAAAATATAGAAATTACAATTAGTAAGAACAAATAGAGGGAAAATGTTCAATCCCTCTAATAATCAAAGAAATGATGATTAAAATAATGAGGCACCATTTTATAGCAATTCAAATTCAAATTAGAATACCTAGGATTGGTGAGGTAGTGCCCTTGTACCTGCAGAGAATAAAAAGTCTGATAACACTTTTTGAAAGAAGAGTTAACATAGTAAAGAACTATTAAAATGTTACGTACTTTGATTCAGAAATCCTATTTCCTTGTATTTATTCTAAGAAAATAATCCAAAAGATTTTCCTAAAGTTGCATAAAGATTTCCATGGCAATATTATAATACCAAAACAAAACAAACAAAAAACCTGAGCTGCGTGCCTTAGAGTTTGGAAATGGTAAATAAACAATGTTCTACCTAATCAATGGAACAAAAGAATCGTAAAAAATGAAAACAGATTGATTTGGAGATAGCAAGAATGTGAGTGCGTTTTTTTCTTACTTAAAGACCATTGATATTGTTATAATAATATTTGTATAGTAATTTCTTTCTTAATCAATGAGCTACTATAATTTCCAGAATAAAGAATCTTCCTTTTTTCTTTCCTCTTTTCTTTTGCCCTTTTCTGTAGCGTTGGCAATTCAAAACAATCGTAAGTAATCTTCAGTTTGCGTTGTAAATGCTCCATGGAAAGACATTTCAAAACATGCTATCTATTAATTTACCCTCAGATTTCAACTCTCCAGACCAGCCAATTCAGAGTTTCCTGTGCCCAGTGAGCCTTTTCATTTTTTAATTATCTGTCAGTTTATTTCATTTTGTTTTTGGAAAGTATCACCCTGAAGTAGTCTGTATTTCACCTCTAAATACAATGAGAAAGCCATCTGTGAAACCTAGAGATGTTCCTCTTGAATCATTAACACTTTACTTTGACAACTCATCGCTTTTTAGAGTGAAGTTGACATTCTAAACTAAGAACTAAGCCCAAAGAACATGATACAGGTAAGAAGTTTTCAAACAGGTCCAATAATATAAAAGATGCTTTAAAAGGCATCCCTTTCAAATCAAATCAAAAGAACTAAACAGTAGTTTGTTTTGTGAATCAGAGTCTAAAATTAGCTCAGAATTTCTCAAAGAAATTGTGCCATCTAGAACTGAATAATCTTTATCCTAACAGAATATATTCAACCAATCAGGAAAGGCCACATCCTTGGGAAACTCAGCAGAGTTAACAAAAAAAAAAAAAACATTGTGAGTCTCCTTATATATTTAATATTGAAAAGGAGTAGGAGAGCTGAGGTTTTTATATGAGAACACAAAACATTTTGAATTAGATTTTTCAGTGGCCTAAGTACTTCAGAATTATAGTTCTCTTAAAAATTTGTGGAAGATAAATATTTTTAAAATATATTTAGAGCCTAAAATGTTATTAGTTTTATACTATTTCATACAATACCATGAAAGTTACAACTGATTTTGTCATATTACTGATTCTCTTTCATCAATGAAATGGCCTCTTGGTTGTCAAGAAGCCATGTCTATTTTACAGGCACCATGGTTCCATGAGGGAACTTCCACTAGAGCGGTACTCAAGCCTTGCTATAATTAGAATCATCTGGGGCTCTTTAAAAAATATAAGATTTCACCAAAAACCTATTAATACTGAAGAGGGTGGGGCAATAGCATCAAATTTTATAAAAGCTTCCTATGAGATTCTAATGACCACTCAGAGTTTTGAGTCACTACAATAAAGTCATATTATAAGTCATATCCTCTCTCCCCATTCATCACTTACTCATCCCCAGGTAGGAAATTTACCTGCCCTGTGAGTATTTAGAGTATAACATACATTGCTTCATGTTCTTCTATTGGGTGGAATTAATGTCTTAAAAAGCAGTATACCATTTCTTTACAAAGTTAAACATATACTTACAATATGATTCAACAATCACATTCCTAGGAATTTACTCAAGAGAAATGAAAACATAACTCCACGCAAACACTTGCGCAAATGTTTACAGCAGCTTTATTCATCATAGCCAAAAACTGGAATCAACCCAAATGTCCGGCAACTGGTGAACTGTGGCATATCCACGCAATGGAAGACAACTCAGCAATAAGGAGAAATAAGCCACTGATGTATGCAATGACATACTGCACAACTCCATTTATATAGCATTTTAGAAGCAAAACTTCAGGGATAGAAATCTCATCAGGATTGTCAGGGTCTAGGGGTAAGAGTGGATAGTAGAAGAGATTGACTGCAAAAGCATAGGAAGGAGCTTCCTGGGGTGATGAAAATGTTCTAAATTTTGATTGTGATAGTGATCACAGAATTTTCTAATTTGTTAAAACTTATCCAACTACACATTGAAAATGATAAATTTTACTGTAATTAAATTATATTTCAATTTTATTTTAAAAGACAGTGCCCAGTTATGTGGTTTTTTTTTTTTTTTTTCTGCTTGCACTAATAGGGGGCTCACAGAATGTGAAGTAGCAATTCTGGGTATGTGAGTCTGTCCTAAACACTAAAACTCTCCCTCAGGTAGGTTAACCCAAGGTCTAGAACCTGGGGAGAGAAAGCCTAATAATGGATCTAACCATATTTTCCAATCCACTTTACAAAAACAAGGTTGATCTGTCCATCTCCTTAATGACCTCTGAATGTACTTCTCAACTAGTTCTAAATTCAGGGATTACGAGAGAAGTGGAATTAATCATCACTCCAATATACACTCCTCCCTCAATATACAGCCATATTGATCAGAAAATCTTATGAGATCACTACTACACTAGATTAGGTCAATCGAAATAACACATGGAAAGATGAAGGAAAAGAGGAGGGCTTCAACTTCAGCACTTTTATGAGTGTTGACCATTGTAGGTTGTAACACATTATATTTTGGCTGACGTTTACAGACAGAAGACTAGTTTTTACTAGCATTAGTAAGAGCTATTTTCTGGCAGACTTAGATCTAAGCAGGTGTGATTCAATCAAACATTAGTTTACCCCCAAAAAAACAGTATTTTCATACCCTGTAAGACTAACAAAACTTCATTATACAGAATTATTGTTCCACCAATGGAATAATTTTTGCTACTTATAACATATTTCTTAGAAAATAGTAGACTAGAGCCAGAAATTACAAAAGACAGTTAAGCGTACATAGACCACAGAGGACTGGCCTTTTAATTGTAGCATCTAGGTATGAATAGGTTGCAATATTTCAGCAGACCTAGGTTCTATTCCTCTCCATCTTATTTTGAACTTCAACAGATCTAGGGCCAAGGTAAGATGTGAGTATAAATCTCTTGAAATCATTTGGCTTGTCCATTATAATTTGTTAATTACATAAGTTCACCATGGCTTTTTTATTTTAAAGACTCAAACTTTGGCTTCAAATACAAAAGAGTGAAAAGTATTTCGATGGATAAACAAAAAGAATTAGAATGAAATGCATGAAACTTAATGGTTCTCAAAACCAAAAAAAAGTCATAAAAGACATTTTGGAGATGGGGAAAATTTGAATATAGACTGAATATTAGATGATATTAGAAAATTTGTTCATTTTCTTCAGTGTGATTATGTAGGAGAGTATTCTTATTTTTATGTGATACATGGTGAAATATTAGGAGCAAAGTGTCCTGATGTCCATAACTTGCTTTCAGGACGGTAAAGAAAAGATGCATAAATATATTTTTCATACACATATGCATTCATAAACACACAAATGTATAAAATATATACATATAATTTATACATATAAATATAAATGTATATATATAAATATAAATATATATACATATAGGTGGACAAAGCAAACATGATTAAATAATATTGTTGAATGTAAGATTAGAAGTATTCATTGTACTTTTCTTTCAACTTTTCCTTATATCTAAAATTTTTTGTAATAAAATTTAGAGAAGAAAAAGATGTAAGGATTCATTTTACAGGGGGCCATATTATCTTTTTGGCTTGAGGAACAGTAGCCACTCAATGAAATGACTATAAAACAATAGTTAAGAATAATTTAAACACAACATGTGAAAATACTTAACCCTACTTAACTGTACACGAAAAATTGTTAAGATGATAAATTTTATCTTATGTGTATTTTAGCACAATTTTTAAAAAATATTTTGAATGAAATTTTAAAACGAAAAGGAAAGAATAATTTAAAAGGCCTCTATCTGGCACACTGTCTCTGGGAATCGGTTTTGCTCGGGAAATAAGGAAACAAATGCATTGATTTTAAAAGACATGTTTCAGTTTTATTAGCAGAGTGAGAACAGAGGGGGAAAAAACAAAAAATAAAACAACACTGTTTGATTAGGTTAGACTCTAGAGGAAGAGAAAGAATTCTTTAGGAGAAAGGGGAAGGCCCTAGAGAAAAAATTAAATCGATGTAAAAAGAAAGTAAGAAATCTTCAAAGCCGGGCTAGTCCATCAAAAAAAAAGGAAAGAATATATATTCCAATTTAATTGCCCACAAGTATTATACTATAAAATTAGAAAGTGACTCGATACTAGAAGAAAAAGGATACTGGAGTGCAGAGGAAACTTATAGAGGAAGGGCCAAGGTATCGGAAAGAAACTTGAAGTGACACTATGTTATCAGCTGAATTGTGTCCTCCCAAAATCCATATACTGAAGTCCCAACGCCCAGAACGTTAGAATGTGACCTTATTTGGAAACAGTGTCCTTACAGATGTCATTTTTTAAATTAAGATGAGGTCATACTAGAGTAGGGTGGACTCCTAATCCAATATGACTGGTGTCATATTTGGACACAGACACAAACACATGTAGAGGGAATTGATATGAAGAGACACCGGGAGCAGACGGCCATCCAGGAGGCCTGGAACAAATCTTTCCTCAGAAGGAATCAGCCCTGCCAACAACTGCCCTGAGCTGGGCAAAGATGCTGGGATTTTACAGCCCCATACAAGCCAGTCTTCGGATGCGGCTGCTCCTGAGAAGCAGGTAGAAGCTTGAGCAAAGTGGTTCTCTTCAGCCATAGGCAATTCCTGGAAAGGGTTGGCAGCTAGAAAGTGTCAGCCAACTATAATCCCAGCAGCTGGGGGGATAAATGTCCTGGAGGGGGGATCTTGGCAGTTCAATACAGCTGCCATGACCCATATCTTTTTCCCAAAAAAACCCTTCTAGCAATGATGCATTATTTAGTCCCTTCTGTCTTTTCAGCATGCCGTAGGCCCTAGAGACATTTCTACTGTTATTGAAAACTGTAAGTTGATGAAAAGAGGGAGAAGCCAGTCTAAATATTTAGAGAATGACTTCTCAATTTTTTATATTGAAATTCTCATACTTTTTCACTTAGTCTTCTGAGATGGGTGGACCTTGTTACAGTTTTTCTTTCAAAAATATTTTTTTGAAAACACATTTAATTCTATTCCCATTTCAAATAAAAAATTTACAATAAGTTAGGGGGGGAAAAAAGATACAACTTCAATTTAAAAAAGAGTTTTGACCTAAAACTAGCCTTGTTCTTTTTTTTAATTCGACTCTATTTTTCTATTTAACTCTTTATGATGGAAATTTTAAAACGTATACAAGCATAGAGAAAATAGATTAATGAATTCTATGTACCTACCACTCATCTTCAACAATTATCATCATTTTGCCAATTTCCAAATATTCTGCAGAGTAAAATATTAGACTACATCACCATTAAAGTCAAAAACAAGATATAATGATACTTACTTTTAGGGTCAATAATTTTGTCCTAGAGTTACTGGTCAACACAAAAAGATCAGAAAAAATAAATAAATATGAATATTGATAGACATATATCTAGAAAATCCAAGGCGATCACACAATATCTGTTTAAATTAACATTTTTGGAAAGGTAGAAATAAAATTAACATATAAAATTCTACAGCTTTCCTATAATAAGCAAAAAGTAATTTGAAAATGTAATAGAGTGGAAAGCTATATTCAATTCCAAAGAAACCTTGAATTACTTAAGAAAAAAACTTAAAAGCATGAAATCTATTGAAGATAACCATATAATTTTAATGAAGGCCGTAAAAGATATTCCGAGATAAAAAGATTCAATATCATACAGATATTACTATTCCCCAAATGAAATAATAAATGTAATGCATCTTTAATCAAAATTTTTAAAAAATTTTTATAGAATTGGCAAGCTAATTCTAAAGTATATCTATGAGATGTGCCAAAAAAGTCAAGATTTTTAGAAAAAGAACAAAAAAGTACTTCATGAGATATAGAAATATTCTGTAAAGTCACAGTAAGTGAAATAATATGGCATTATAAATAAAAAGGCAAAGAAATCAATAGAACAGAACCAAAAGCCCAGAAAAATAAAATACATTCATTTATATATATAATCCTAGGATATGATAAATGAGTCACTTAAAATCAGTCAGGAAACAACAGACTATTTAATAAATGGTGTTGGGACAAGGAGCTATCTATATGAAAAAAAGTAAAATTAAATGTCTTCCTCACTCTATACTTAAGAATGAATAAATTTCAGTTGTATTTGGAATATAAATTTTTTAAGAGTGAAAGAAAAAATGAGAAAACTTTTATAATCTTAGGAGGAGAAAGCTATCTTGACAAAACATAAAATCCAGATACATTATATGTATGGCAGAAGACATATAAACAAAGTCAAAAGATTGTAAATTATGAAAGAAAATATTTGCAACTGAAATAACAAAATTTTATGCCTTATTTTATTTTATTGCATATACATATATATCTCATTTTATCTAAATTATCCAAATATAGCTGAATATTTTATATACATATGTATTTGTATAATGAACCTATCAGTTAATAAAAAACAACCCAATAGTGATGTCTATCTCCACTGGGCTTTTCTATAGCCCCACGTTGTTGGAAATGCCTCATAGAGTAACTATGTGGTTTTGCCTTACTCAGAGAAATATCTGTTAGATTTGTGATAAAGAACTACAAGACAGGGTTGCTAAAAGTTAAAAAGGCCTAAAGGTTAATTTTTGTTTTGTCTTTTGGAAGACAAAAAATCCCATAGTCCACACCATTCTTGGGTGTGAGAGCTTAGGAGTGAATATGATTTGAACTCATTCATGTTTAAAGGGTCTCTGCAATTGAGAACCATGTAAATTCATCTACTTTGACCCTAAAGTGACCCTAAAGTAAATTACCTGAAGAAGTTAGTTCCCAAAAATTCTAGGTGGGGAAATGTTGGAAGCATGTCATCAGTATGTGCATATTGAAGTGGAGATAAAAGAAGCCCAATTAAAAAAATTATGGTCTGACTAACAGGACAACCGTGGATTAAGCATAGGTTCTTCTAAAAAGGGCTAACTTGACTCAAGTTTAGAGGAACTAAGGCAATCTTGATAGGCAGTGGAAGGAATCACAACATGTAAAATTCCTTAAATAAAAATTTATTGACTTTAAATAATTTTGCCTATTGTTATACATAATTTTTTAAAAATCCTTTCACTGTAGAAAAAAATAGAAATCTTCCATTCAATTAAAAATAATCCAGTTGAAAAACAGATAAAGAATATAAACAAGCATTTGAAGACAAAATACAAAAGTTCAAAACAACATATGAAATATTGTTCATAAGAATAAATTCAGTTAATAATATAAATCATGTCAATAAAATCAAGTTATAAATCAATGAGACATAACTTTTGACCATCACCCTATGTCAGAAAAACTGTCAAGGGCCTACAATTTTATCCTACTTGAAAGCTAACAAATTAGCCTCTCACAGTGTTACATACATTTTGACAGAATAATATAAGACCACCTGGGGGAAAAAATATGCTCTTATCAGGAAATACATATATAAAATCTGTTTGGTGCTTATGTTCCTAATTCTAAGCAATTAATTGGCATTCTGGTTAATGTCTCAGTCTCAGAGATTTGGTTAGTGTGAGTCAATTGCCAAGAATATGATCAACTCTGAATGTTAATTAATTGATACAGTGAAATAATTGGACCTGCAAGTCTGGGAACAAGGTAAGGGCCCACAGTGATTATACTAAGGTACTGTCAACCTTCTGGACAGTTAGCCTTTCCCCAAAACATCTGTCTCTCTGACTCCTTTCAGGCCTTCATTGAACCAAAATATTTAAAGTTATTCCTCTCTTGAGATCACTTCCAACCTCTCTCATTATCATAGTCATTTCCAGTTTGTTAGTAGCTGTTAAGAAGCATCATCCAAACTTGCACACACTATTCCAGACGCAGTCTGAACAGCACAGAATATATCAGATGCACTGAACCCTATTTTTGTATGAATGTACCCTAAATACAAACTGGCTTTTTCATCAGCTGCTATACTTGCATGATCTTCTCAGGCTTGTATTTAACTCTAGCTCCCAACTCTTTTTCACAAGGCGAAGGAAGACAGTAAAAGTAAATGAGAGCTTGTGCTGTGGAATCAGGCTTTCTAAGTTTGAACTCTTGCTCTGCCATGTGCTGACTGTGTGACGCCGGAAAAGCTTAACGTCTTTAAACCTTAGTTTTCTCACCTGTAAAGTAACAGAGATAATAAGAATACCTACCTTAAAGGGTTATTGTAAGTATTAAGTAAATTACCTCAGGAGAAATACTTGGTACAGTGCAGGCTATTTCCCATGTACCTCACATTGTACAGGATACATCTTATTTAACCTCACAGGACTGCTATGATGTTTGTGTCACTGCATCCATTTAACAGATGGGAAATCTGAGGTTCACAGAGTTTAAGTCATTTGCCTAAGGTCGATAGTCTCTAAGTGGCAGAGCCAGGGTTATAATAGACATTCCAGACTCCAAAGACCAAGTTCTTTCTCTTGCATCATACAGGGGCATGCTTCCCCTTCCTGTATGTCTGTATTTTTTTAGCCTTTATATAGCATAACAAAGAGATTGGGAGTGCATGCTCTAGGGGCAAACTGCCTTATTTGATGATCTGGAACAAGTTATTTAATCTCTACTTATTTGAGCTGGGACAAGTTACTTATCTTCTCCAAACTTCAATTTCCCCAACTATAAAATAAGAATTTTAGTAACAATACCAATCTTAGAGATTTCAGGGCTGATTATATGAGATAGCATTTAACACAGTGCCTACCCATTGGCTAGTACACAATAGATGTTAGCTGTATCATTCCCACTCCAGGTCACCTTGCTGGTACCAGGCAAGTCTGCTTAGGAAACCATCCTACAGTATTTTCGGAGCTCCACATCAAATTATAAAATTTTTCCGAACTTCCTTAAATACATACTTCCCTATATCTAAGATATGTTGAATTATGTCTGGAGTTTACTCACTTTTATGAGCTCCAAGATGATAGGATTGAAAAGAAGGAGAAATAAAGGCCTCAGAACTCATAAAACGCATAATAAGACACAGAAAGAATAGAAAGTTGACTTCAGCTATGACTCATCAAGGGCTATTTTCATCAGTTCCTACTGCTTTACCACAACTCACTCCCCACATTGCTCAGCCCTATATATTTATCATCTACAACTCGAAACATTTAAAGGCACTGACTATAAAATGTTCTTTAGTACATCAATCCATCTACCATGAGTCCCCCATCCCCACGCTCACCAATCTGAAATTGATTCAGATAAGTAAGTTTTTGGTATTTCAACTGTTATGGAAAAGGAACTCATCATCCCGGCATAAGTTCTGTGAGATATTTATTACTGTTCTCATTTTGTTACTGAGGAAGATGGGCCATTATTTATATTTTATCCAAAGTCACAGAGTTGATTAAGGGAAAAGATAAGAGTGCATCCTGATCTCCCACAATGCCACTCAGATGGAAAAGACCCTGTTGCAAACAGCAATGCTTCCAAAAATGGTCCCCCATCCTCATGCCTCCCATAGCAGTTTTGCAATATCTTTCTACCTCCTATGGGATTATTTACTCAATTTTTTATTTTATTTTTTCATTTTTTTTTTTTTTTAGGTGAGGCAACTCTTGGTTGACCTCACGGATTGCATGGACCTTGTCAGCTTACAATCCCTTATTTTTTATTTTTTACACCTATAGCACCTAGTCTTCCTAGGTGGTCTCCCATCCAAGTACGAACCAGGCCTGACCCTGTACTCAATTTTTTAATATCAATGCACCTTTTTGCTACCTAAATATATGAGAATATATCAGTTTAAAAATGGAAACAGCTGTGAAATCACAGGTTTTATTCAGCATGTATATTTTGTGTATTATATTTTTCAGGTGTATTCATTTCCTAGGTAGGGCTGCCATAATAAAATACTATAAACTGGGTGGGTTAAAAACAACAGAAATCGATTCTCTCACAGTTCAGGAGGTCAGAAGTTCAAAATAAAGGTATCAGTAGGTTTTGAGCTTTCTAGAGGAGAAACTGCTCCATACCCCTCTCCTAACTCCTTGATGGTCCTAGGCTTGCACTCACATCATTCCAATCTCTGCCCCAATATCCACATGACCATTTTCTCTCTGTATGTCTCTGTGTCTAAATCTCTCTCTCTTTTCTCTTATAGAGATACCAGTCACTGGATTCAAAGTCCATCCTAAATCTAAGATTATTTCATCTTGAGATCCTTCACAAATTACACCTGCAAAAGCCCTATTTCCAAATAAGGTCACATTCTGAGGTTCTGGGTGGACAAGACTTTTGAGAGGGACACTGTTCAATCCACTATAATAAGTAAATAATGATTACAATTTTTTCGAAAGTTTATCCATGCACCACCTAAAATCATTTTGCATTCTGCTAGTGATTTGCACACCATGCTAGAGAGACCTTGGTGTATACGTTTGGAGACCCTTGGACATCTCTCTTAGTTTTAAAAGCAGCAGATTGTATAGTCATGGTGGTTGCACTTCCTTTACTGTATTAGAACCAATGTATGTTTTAGTAAATCAAGAAGTTGGTCCCCTTAGGGGGATCATTTTATAAACTATATAAAATGTCTAACCAATGGACTGTATACTTGAAACTAATTAAAATAAAAAATTAAAAAATTTTTTTTAAAAGTTGGTCCCCTAGATAGAGCTGATTCTCTGGTTTTGAGACTTAGAAAATATTACTAATAATAGATTGTTTCAAGTGCTAGTGAAGGTAGATGAACACTAGCCTACTGCATGATTAATTATTTTCTGAAATCAGTAGCTGTGCACATACAGGTCTCTGCCGGGTTGTATTTGGGGACTTAGTAAGTTTTCTCTCCATAGAGACAACCAAAGGATCTTAAGGTGGATTTGCAATTTAAAAGAAGCCATTAAGTAACACTGGACATTGTGCAACTCCCTTTTGAGTACAAAAACAGGAATCCAGAGTAAGCCCGAATTTTCAATCCAGAGAACGGTGGAAAGGAGAACTTTATTCTCAGCAGGCTTTATGTGACCTACAAGTCCACATGCATCACAGGTCAAATAAACTTGTTTTTCCATTTGAGATATTATCCAGAAGACCTTACTCTTCTCAATACACAGCCTTCAGCTCTTTCTAAAAAGTATGCACTGGATAATGGAAACTAAAGATCTCAAGAAAAACATTTTATTGATCATTCTTGTTTTTCATTTAGATGCTTATTTGCTCCAAAATATTAAAAATGGCCATTTATCAAAAAACATGAGGGGAAACTTCTTAAATGAAAAATTATCAGATGGTGAAGATGAACTATTGCATGAGCTTGATGCAAAATATTATAAAAGATGCATAAGAGCAGATGCTGTGCTTGGAAGTATCTCAATAAGCACATTTCCATAAACACATATGGTATACGAGCTTTCACATATCTACCACCTCACTGTTTATACTGAGTTAAATAATTCAAGATGGTGTAACCAGCTTACACGAATGTGACAAAACACTTAAAATAAATTGGGCCATTGCTATGACAAATAATCTAAACAAAAGAAACGACAATCAAAAAACCCTATGTAGACAGAAGAGGTGGGGAAGTTCTCGAAACTGAAAGGTTCAGTATTTACTGGCAATAACCCAAAACACAAGATTTTACCCACACCTTGTGTTTACCCCAACAAATATGTCTTTAAAAAGGGACCCAAACTTTCTTATATGAATAATTGCTGGCTTTCAACCAGTATTTGTCCCTATGTGACTCAATATCACTCAACACCATCACCGACGTAGAGAGATTTGTAAAACTTCTCTGCAGAATTTCTTCAGAAACTGACCAGTCACCTCACCAGAAAATGGGTTCCTTTACTTTACTCTTAGGTTTTCTTGATGTGCATTGCCCAAATAAATAGGAAGGCGTTGGAGGATCAAGGATGAGCAATTCCAAATGAAAATGTATTGCTTTGCCAGATACATACATTCTTAACAGGAGACAGACAGCGTTCTGATATGCTTTTGGAGGGAAGGAAGTAGGCGGAGGAGGAGGGGAGAAGGGCCCACTGGAGGAAAAGTTGGAGAATGAGAAAGAAAGTGTGGTGTTATTTACCCTACTCCCCTTTCAGGAATTCAAAGCAGTTATCAACATACTAAAAGCTATTGGAAACAATACAGGAAAGAAACCTATTTAACTTGGTTTAACATCCTTTCTCAAACTGACTTGACTACTAAGTCCTTTCATCATATAACAACTTTTAATATCCCAATTCTATAGGATGTGTTTTAGGGAATGTGGTAATAGCCTAAGACAGCCCAAGATGGCCCCTTGGTGAGTCCTACCTCCTGGACTCACACCCATGTGTAGTCTCCCCCCACACATTGAACAGAGCTGATTTGTATAATGAAAATGATATTCCAAAAATGATAAAATGTGACTTTTGAGGCTAGGCCATTAAAGATATTGTGACTTTCGCTTTGTACTCTTCTGGATTGCTCACCCTGGGAAAGGCCAGCCACCAGGTCACGAGGACACTCAAGCTACCTGTGGAGAAACTCACAAGTGGAGAAACTGTGAGTGAGCTCACTTGGAAGCCAATCCTGCAGCCCCAGTCAAGTCTTCAGATGACTCCAGCCCCAGCAAACATCTTGACCACAAACTCAGGGAAGACTCTCAGCCAGAACCACCCAGCAAAGGCAGTCCTGAATTTATGTGAGATCATAAATTCTTACTGCTGTTTTAAGCCATTAAGTTTGGGAGCAACTTATTACACCACGATAGATAACAAGTATAGGGAATATTAAAGCATTCAGTATCAATCAGTTTAGTTTATCATTTAACCATCATGAAGCTGTAGTGTGAAATATGTTTTTACACTATCCTACCTCTCTAGACACAGTTAATTGGTTAAGGAATGGACTCATACCAAAAGCTAAGCCAATCAGGATCTTCCTTAGGACTTTTGTTACTGAAGCTAAACAAAGAGATTTATTCTCTGGTGGTGAGGCCAAGAGAGTGAGACTCAGAAGCTGCCCGTGGCCATATTTCATGCTGTGTACAGAAAGCTTTTCTAAGAGAAAGAAGTGAGCAACACAGAGAAAATCAAGATTAAGAGATTGATGAGGGAAAAAAATCTAGTAGCAACAAAGTCTGTAGATCTAGTGACCCCTGATACCACTTGCCCCTACCCTTCTCAATGTGGGCTTTCCAATAAGTTCTCCTTTTTGCCTCAATTGGTTTAAACTGTGTTTCTAAACCTTGCCTCCAAAGAATCTTGACTGATACCTTCCCACATAACTCCATGCTTCTCTAAGCACAGCCCCAGTGGCACTAGGCTGTTGGCGGCCATCACGCACCCATGAGGAGAGACAGCCTTTGGAAAAAGGTCACATCATGAAAGGCAGAGTTGAAAAATGGAGACAAACTAAGTTCTGGGTAACATCATCGAGCTCCTAGATCGAACTAACCCTGAAGGTCATTCTCTCTCTGAATTTTGCCGTGACATAAGCCAATAAACTCTCTAATAGGTTAGATAAGTTTGAGTTCAGTTTTCTGGTACTTAATACCTAAAAGGTATGAAATCCCATACACAAGGGCTAACTAGCAAGTGCCATATATGCTAGAGTCTGCACAGAACTATAGTAGCCCCCCTATCTGTAGGGAATACATTCCAAGACTCCCAGTGGACACTTGAAACCACGGATAGTACCAAACATGTATATACTATGGTTTTTTTCCTATACACACATACCTAAGATAAGATTTAATTTGTAAATTAGGCACAGTAATAAATTAAGAACAATAACTGATAATGAAATATAATGTAAGTTTGAATATGGCACCTCTCTCTCTCTCACTGTCTCTCAAAACATCTTATTGTACTGTACTCACCCTTCTGATGATGATGATGATGATGATGATGTGAGATGATCAAATGCCAAATCTATTTCTGAATCTGTGCAACCATCCCTTACGTGCAGTAAATGGCTGGGTGTCCCTCGTTTCAGAAGATCCCTTGCTGAAGTCTTCATACAGGCTCATCGGTTGGAAAATATTTTCTGTTCACGTCTTCCACTCACAAATTTAATGCCTTTTCCCTCATAACTAAGCACTTACTACATTCTGTGGTGTAACTTTTGCAGCTTGAGGCGCGATGGCAAAACTTGAAGGAATATGTTTTTCCCTCTTCACAATTTCACGGGTAGAAGATTCATTCGTACCCTGGATCTTAGCAACCTCAGCATATGATTTGTTTTCTTTCTTTATTAAGTCAGGAATGTTCACCTTTTCCATAAGCACTTTACAGCTTTTCTTTGGCCTATCCGAATTACCAGTATCACTACTCTTGCACTTTGGGGCCACTGAGAAGTAAAATAAGGGTGACTTGAACACAAGCACAAGGATACCATGACTGTCATCTGATCACCAAGATGGCTACTGAGTGACTAATGTCTACCGCATGGAGACACAGGATGAGCCTGATGACGCGAGATTTCATCAGGAAGGATCCTCTCCTAGAGCCTTCAGAGAGAGCGTGGCCCTGCGGAGACCTTGATTTCGGACTACTTTTCCAGAACTATGCAAATAAATTTCTGTTCATTCAAGTCACCCAGTTTGTGGTAATTTGTTACAGTAGCCCTAGGAAATGAATGCACTGCCCATTTTGTTATTTTTCTTTTTCTCATCTGAATTTTCTACTTTTTTTCCAATGACTATGGATTATTTGGATAACAAAGCTTAAAAATTCCAAACCCTTTCTTAAATCAGCATCCCCTTGCTCCTTCCCTTTCCAGCCAGGCTTCTTTCAAAGGCTGGCTATACTCACTGTCTCTATTTGCTCTTCTCCCAAACACTCCATCCGCTCTCTGCAGTCTGACTTCTGCCCCCAAAACCCCAACAAAACTGCCCCAAGCAAAGGTCACCACTGGCCTCCACACTGCCAAATTCCCCAACTTTTAACCTTTCTTATTGACTCTCTCTGCCACATCTGTCAAATACTGTTGCCTTCTTAGAAAGCCTCCCCCTAACAATGTGCATCATGGAGTATTTACAGCAATTAAAAACTATGGGTAATATAGATAGATAGATAGATAGATAGATAGATAGATAGATAGATAGATAGATAGATATCACACAACAGACGTGGGTGGATCTTCAAACTTAATGTTTGGTGAGAAAAATAAATGGAATGAGATCTTTAACGCATCACTTACACAAGCTAAAAATAAACACACAAAGCATCAATAAATGTTTTTCAAACACACACAAATGCATTAAAACAGAAATGGGAAGGGGAGTAGTGATGGATTTAAAAAGAAAGAAATGAGTAGAGCAAAGCCTTACATAGAGCAATGAATTATTCATAGTGTGCCATGAACCAGAGAATGTGGTTAACTGGACCCTCTACATCTGGGGGCACATTCCCTCCCCCCCCTCAGAAAACTCTCCTTCCCTGACTCTACACTCACCCATTTTCTTCTTCCCTTTTTTACTTCCCACAAATATTGCAATTCCTCGGGGTTCCTCGGGTTTCCTTCTGTTCTTGCTCAGTTTCCCTGGATGATATTATTCACAATTGGGCCTGCAAATACCATCAAAAGATGACACCTCTCATATCTATATTTCTAAATTCAGCATTCTCTCTCAAGTTCCAGGTCCATAAATTAAACTTATTTATATGCCAGGAATATGTGTTCATGAATTTATTGGCGCTATGATGAGTTTCGTGAACAAAATACAGTGGCTTGAGCTAAAATCCAGAGTCAACCTCACACAGGAGATTAAGAGTGTGGTGTCATACAAAACACAGAGTAAGGCTCTCTTTTCATTTTTTAGCTAGTCTTATATTGCTTACCTCCCATCAGGCAAGCAGGCAGGAACCAGGCTTAGTTAACTAAACACTGGCTGCTATAAATCTTAAACCTGAGCCACGTTATAATAAAGCTTATTTCTTACTCACATCAGAGATCAGTGTAAGTATAACTGGTGAGGCAATTATCCTCCATCAGATCTAGGGGCTCAGGTTCCTTCCTGGGGCTTCACCATCTTCAATCTATGGCACCCAAGTTCAACTCTGGAGGTTTTCTCCACTACAGGCATCCAGAAGGAGAAATTAGCATTAAAGATTGCCCCTGGGAGGTTTTTATAGAACAGGCCTGAAAGTGACAATCATCGCCCCTGCCCACATTCCACTGGGCAAAACTCAACATGTAGCCATGTCTCACGCAGAGGAGACTGGAAAATAGTCCAGGTATGTACTCAGAAAGACGAGGAAATGGTTTGGACAGCACATAGCAATCTCTTCCACAGTGCTTTTCCTGCATTATCTTATTTAATCTTTCCATAATAGTTTTATTATCTCTATTTTACCACTGAGAAAACTGACTCACAGAGAAAAGCTAACTACTAGCTCAAAATGCTCAATATCTTGAGGCATTTTCTCCTGGCCAGGCTTCCAGTCAGGCTGCCAGTCAGACCTGCAGAATCCGACTGCCAAAATAAATCCACCTTCACGGCAACGTTTTCCTAAGTCCCTCAAAGATGGCCTGAACTTCAGAGGAGGAAAGTTTTTTAGACACAGTTACCAATTTCTTTTTCTCTCTCTCTTTTCAGAGCTTAGAGTTTGAACACAGTGGTATACAAATAATTGGTACAAGAATTATTTTCTTGTGTAACTGTGTGCTGTGTTTTGATGGTCTTAGTCTAGTGGCGTATTCTTTATTCATTATGGTCAGGTGTCCTTCCTTCCAAACCTATTGATGAAAGACAAATGATTCCCCTAGCAAGCTGAGAGCTAACATCTAAAAGCATTATTCTGTGCTCTGACTTCAAATAAGCAGTTCTAGATTTTTGAAATAATATACTTGATTTGTGTCCCTTTTAAAACACTAGTGATGCTAAACTCAATGAAGTTCTTTACCTCCCGCTAAAAGTCTGAGCACTATGTTGACATGAGTGACATCATTTACAATTCTTCGTACAAGACTTTCCATCGATAATCAATTGTGAGAATAGGCCAGAAGGCCTTTGTAGCAGAAAAGGAAAAAATACGATATTTGCTGATTCTGTTCTCGTGATCAGACGTTAGAGTTGGTGGGCATCTGGAGGAATAGGAAGTACTCCTCCAAAATAAAATAATGTCCATTTTCAACCTTGATGACACACAAACCACGTTACCCATGTCTCTCAGAGTCCTGTTTTGTATAGCCTCTGTTAGCAAGGCTAAAAAAAAAAACAAACGAGGTCAAAGTTACCCCACTGCTACAACACAGTGAAAAGGAGACAGTCCCCGCCCTACTGGAAAACTGAGGGGCTCTTTTGCAGTTAACAAAGGCACAGGGCTCTCAGCAAAATTTCCCCTTAGGGGCCTACACTGTTAACAGGGACACTAGACAATTGTCTCATTCAGCTTTATGTTTTCATAATATTGCACAATTAAGAAGTACATGAGTATTAAAAAATAATTGAATTATTTTCATCTTTAGATCATTTCATTTTGTAATATTCAAACTTTAGAACTCTATAGAAATGCAGTAGATTTATACAGAATACTATTCTTTTATTACTGAGACAATAAAAATTGGGTTATGTTTTCACATTTTCAGGAATTTGAGGTAAAAAAATATTAACACTCTGCGAGGAAATTATTTTAATATGTTTTTCTGCAATCGATTTTTATGATAATAAAAATATTTCAATCATCCTCATTATTGAAACTGAAAAAAGTCAGTGAACATAAACCTTTGGAAATCAAAATGCTATTTAAGTTTTGTTTAGACGGGCAAGTCTTAAATTCCTTAAACAAAAAAGTCCTGAATCGACAGGTCTATTTTAAGAAAAATACATCACCTTTTTTTTTTCTGTTTAAAAGGTTTACTCCTAGATGACTTCCATGGCTAAATCCTGGTATCGTGCTATTTTCGGTAGTCTGGAAGCATCCTCGGACCCTCCCTTTACTTAAGCTTTCCAAGTTTTACAACTTGCTTTGAAACACAGAATCGAAACCTCACATATATTCTCATTTATGTTCAAGGAGACCGGCACCTCCCAGGGAATCTTCGTTTTCTTTCTACTCTTGGTTGTCCGGGAACGCCAAGCATTCCCTCGTAGGCAATAGTGGACAGGCATGTCAGCCTGGCAGCCAGAATGTGCTCTGAGCTGAAGCAACTGCCAGGAGCCTTCCAAGAACGCTCCCCTCCCTCAGGGACCGCAGGAGCCTAAACTAGACTCGTAATCTGGACTAGGATTCAAAGTTCCAGCCTCTGGCAAACCATCTGCTCCAAGCCAGGCCAGGTGCCTTGGATTCCTATGACCTGTAAATGATTAGAAAATATGATAGTTAAAACCCACCCACCCAACCTAACCTAAACCAGGGGCTGCATTTACCCTTAACCAGCATTTACTTTCCCTCCAGTGACTTCCTTAGTCTCTCACAAAATTAATTAAAACGAGTATTAACTCTACTTTTTAAAAATATTCTCCCCAAATATACTGTTGGGAAGCTATACTAACATTTAATTGAGTACTCTGGTATTACAGAAATTTAAATTATATCCTGGGATTATCTATCAAAAAATCTTTATTTTCTATATCTGGATTATAGGACTCACGACATTTAATCCTATAAGTAAATTATACTTCTGTATAGTAAAAACTTAAACATACAAATAAATGAGAAAAAATAGAAATGGAAAAAATTCCTATGATTTTCTCATCAGCCAGATGTACATCATTCTCTTTCCCATGCATATGTAGCAGAAAGACTCCAACCCTCCTAGAATTTCTCTGAGCTAGCAGTTAGACCTTAATAAATTATGTCTCTACTTAAACTAGCTGGAGTGGGTTCTGTTACATGAGACTAAGAACCCAGCTGGCACCTCCCTTTAGAACTCCAAAACAAATATTTCAAAAAGAGCTATGTATGTCTGTTCATTTTCTTTCTCACAAGCTACAATCTGTTTTATTATTAATGAGTTATTTTAAACACGCATAGCTTTTTCTAAATGAGGGAGTCTTCTAATAATTCATCAAAAACAGCAGGACTAGCTAACCTCCTCAACTATATAGAGAGGTCAGCTGACTTTCACCGAGAACCATTGCTTTCATAGTGGAAATTCAAAAAAGAAAACCCTTCAAATACACTTTTTTTCTTTTGGAAGTATTTTCTGTCTTGACTTGCTATTATTATTAATGTGATCTATCTGGTTCTAGCTGTGAATTAAATCAAATTTTTATTCCATTGTCTTAACTTTATTCTGAAAGCCAAACTGAAACTTTCGCGAATTCTGGTCATATATTTCATTCTCATAAAATATCCTTATCCTCTACCTCTGTTCAACTGGTGAATATATCACCAGTAGATGTTATATCACCATAAATGATGTTACATAATTGTGAGGCATTCAAGACAATCTGATTTTGCCTACTGGTTGTCAACTAATCAGTAGTCTTCAATATTGTAATAACTATGTATGGTGTCAGATGGGTACTAGACTTACCAGGGTGATCACTTCGCAAGGTATATAAATGTCTAATCGCTATGCTGTACGTCTGAAACTAATATAATATTGTATGTCAACTGTAATTTAAAAATAAAAATTATTTTTAAAAATACAGTCTTCAGTGTTACATGTAGTGTGCTTATATCAGGAACACAGTAAATGATGTTGGTTGCCTACTTCGCAGCCATTTCTAGAACACAAAGCCCCTAATTTGTGCAGGCATAAGGCAAAAATAAATATGCTCCGAGATAGTGGTCTCTTCCCCCAGTCCCAGCTATTGAACCCGGATGGTTTCCACTCCCTTTTGCTGTAATTGATTTAAGGGTGGACATAAATATCTGACCAATCAGAATGAGGGGTGGTCTAACTTTGGAACAATTTATCTTCCTAATAAAAACTTCTTTCTTCCTGTTTTGGATGTGATGTCGGGAGTTGCAGCAGCCATTTTGTGACTATGGACTTTTCTTAAAAAAAAAAAAAAATATTCACAAGTTTGGAGAGAACAAAAGAAGAGGCAATAGCAAGAAATGTTGGAAACTAGAAAATAAACAGATGAGAGGTAACTAATGGTAGGCCAACAAAAGTTGAAATCTAATCTGGCCATGAGGAAAGCTGAGAACTTTGATTAACATCTCAGAATCTTCAAAGGTCTTAGAAACTGATAGTAGTACCAGAGAGCTCTGGAACTGGGGGTGGAAGAAGATGATAAAATAAGGAGGCAGCAGTTAATCCCCTAGAGCAGGGGTCCCCAACCCCTGGGCCGAGGACTGGTACCAGTCTATGGCCTGTTAGGAACCCAGCTGCACAGCAGGAAGCGAGCGAGCGAAGCTGCATCTGTCTTTGCAGCTGCTCCCAGTGCTAGCATCATCGCCTCAGCTCCACCTCAGATCATCAGGCATTAGATTCTCATAGGAGCTCCAGTCCCTAGTGCCAGAAAAGTTTGGGGACTGCTGTCCTAGAGACCTTTACTCATTCCATACAGCTAAGCCAATGCCCCTTTCCCACACCAGCAAAATACTGATGGTTTATTCATTGGAGAAGGTAAAATGGTGTTCTCTGGGCTTGAAAGAGGTTGAAATCATGGATACTGTGCTGAAATCAGGTGCATTAAGTAACTGTGTGTTCACTGAAGGCTGAATGAATACTGAGACCCTCGACTCTCTTCATTCCTTATTCTGCTCCCAAAACATTGCCAGCCAGGTAGATAATTGAAACACTTTCCAAGTAATCTGAGCAACTCAAAAGGAAAGAACTAAAGTTTCAGACATGGGGGTAGAGGATAATCACTCAGGACGCCGATAGGAAGGCTCCTGAAGTGAACAAGCTTTACCCACACTCTCAGAACTGCAGATTGTCTTTTGGGTTCTCACTCATAACCAGGAGCAGACAACTGAGGATTTCCAGGCATCTGAGAAAAGCCCATAGTATAGACACTGGAAATCAAATAAACAGAAGGTGGGGGTGAGGATGGGGGAAGCAAATTTAAGGAAAGAGAAGGGAAAGAAAAACTTCAAAAACATTCTCTAAAATATTCTCAAGGAGAAAAAAGAATATTTTGTTTTCATAAAACAAGAACTAAATGCTATTTTTAAAGTATAATCTGAGTGTAAGAATGAACACTTAAAATTTTTTAAACATGCTAACAGAATTAAAAACTCAAAATAAGGTTTGGAAAATACATTTGTGAAAATCTCTCAGAAGTAAAGAAAAAAGACGAAAGCTATGGGAAATAGCAATTAAAGATTTCTTATTTAGAGAACTAGCTTGAGAAGTCCAACATCCAGATAAGAAGATTTCCAGAAAGATAAAGCAAAGAATATAAACAGGAAAAAGTAACCAATTCAGAAAAATGTCCTAGAACTGCAGGGCATGAAGCACCAGGTTGAAAGGACTCCCTGAAAGCCATATCCCAAGAATGAAAACAGACCCACTCATGGCACATTATTGTGGAATTTCAAAACACCAAGGGTCATAGAGATGATTCTACCAGCCCCTAGAGAGGAAAAAGAGATCGCATGTAAAGTACTAGGAATCAAAATGGCTTTCATATTTCCCAGCAGCAATGCTGAATGCAGAACAACTGTATCCGTCAGGGTGTGGCTAAGAAAACAGAAGCCACCCTAGGTACACACATAGGAAGGGTTTTAACAGAGAGAATCCAAGGCTTAAACAAGAATGTGAAGGTCAAAGGAAAAGCCAATCGGACTTCACCTGCAAGCTACTGCCTTTAATCCTAACTGCTGAGCAAAGACCTAAAGGCCACCTGAAAGAGCTGAGAGGAGTCTTCGCCAACAGCCAGCAAGACAATGGGGACTTCAGTCCTACAGCTGCAA
>NW_006437736.1:9619614-9626271 GCF_000325575.1 Pteropus alecto | reverse complement strand
GGCCAACAGATGCCATGATTTCAGCTTTAAGAGATCTGAGCAGAGGAGCCAGCTAAAATATGCTGGACTCCCGACTTGTGGACACCGTGAGATAATAAATGTGTGCTGTTTTAACCTGCTACATTTGTGGGAATTTGCTCTGTGGCAATAGAGAACTAACACATCCACCATGGCCTGCTGTCTGGGTGAGCTGAGGAAATTCACTTCAACTCATAAAAGTTGCTGACTTTGATTCCTCTTGAGAGGATGAGAGAGGCCATAGAGAACTTGAAAGCAGCAGGTAGAGAGCTGCCCACTCCCTGACTGTATTTCTGCAGATGTCCATTATCTGGCCCAAACTACAGCTCTACCAGGTTTCTCAACTGTGGTATATCCTGTGTTCCCCAGAACTCACTCTTGATCCTGACCCTTGACTCCCCAAAAGGAGATCTTGGATTCTCTCAGGAACACAGAAGCTAAACTTGACTCAGAGATCTGTTCAGCTTATCTTTTGAGAGCTTGCCACAATGGTTGTGCCGGTCACTCAATTGTCAAAAACATAAACAATTTATTATCTAAAGATATGCATAGGTGGTAAAAGTATAAAGCGAAGTGAGGAATAATTACCAAAACATCAGGAGAGTGCTCACATGTTGAGGAAGAGAGTGGAGAATATGATCGAAGTAGAGTACACAGAGGAATTTCAAGTTATTGGCAATGTTTCGCTTGTTAACCTGGGTAACAGGTACACAAGTGTCATTTTACCATTATTTTTTAAACTCTATGTATATGTTTTATACAGTTTTCTGTGCATTTTATATTGAACACACAAGTGCTTAACACAGGGTAGTATTAGTACAAAATGAAAAAGTGTAAGACATAACACTACAGATTAAATTTTTCATCCTGACTGCTTTGCCCTTGAATTCCTTTCCTTAGAACTTTAACTAGAGTGTTAAAAGTACTGGCCATGGAGACTGCAGTCCCTGAAAATCAGAAACCCTTCAGAGTTCCCAGTCGTGGGGAAAAGGTAGAATATCCGATAAACAATATCAGATTGGATTCATATCCCAAACCTTACACCAAAATAAATTCCAGATGGGTCAAGATGTATTTGTGAAAAATTGAAAAGCTGAAAGTACGAGAAGAAAATATGGGAGAATTATTTTATAATGTGGGAGTAAGGAAAGCCTTTGTGAGCACGATAGAAGCTATAAGAGGAAAGAAGCTAATTATACAGACTTTTAAAAATTTTCTGCTTATAAAAAAAAATGATAAACAAACTCAAAAGGCATGAAAACTGGGAGCAACTATTTTCACTCCTACAAGTCAATAAGAAAAAGACCAATAAGTCAACCGAAAATAGGCAAAGGATATGACCAGACAGTTCCTAGGAAAGGAATTTCAAATCACTTTTCAACATATGAAAATACACTCAATCTTCTCCATAATAAGAGAAATACAAATTAAAACTACCATACTGACAGATAAAAATTTCGATAATACCATGTGGATGAAGGTTAAAGAAACAGATGCTCTCACATATTGTTGGTGGGAGTGCAAACTGGCTCAACCCCTGTGGAGAACAATTTGATAATATCTATCAAAACCCAAAATGCATATTCTGTATACCTCAAAATCACTCCTCCATACTCCTTGCAAACAGTTGCTCAGGTAACAATACACCAAACTCCAAGCAATAAGCTTATTTATTGATTCAGTCATATTTATTAAGCATTTATTGTATACTAGGCACTGTTCTGGGCTCTGGGGATACAGTAGTGAAAGAAGCAGACCAAATCCCAGTCTTCATGATAAGCCTGTACCAACTGATTGAGATTCCAGAGCAAAATGGCAACTGGAGTGTTTTGATATATATTTCAAATAGATGACCATAAAATTTTCATCAAAATGGAGACACTTATGAGAGTGAATGGAGTTCTACAAATAAAATACACCAAGACTACAGCTGCTAACTGGGCTTGTCAGAGGCAAACTAAAAAATACGTTTGCCCCTAGTAATCCTGAGATAATGGCAACATCACCATTGTCACAGTTGCTATTCTAAATGATGCCCTTCCATTCTAAAATGACTCCCCCAGGAGTCCACTCTGGAAAAAAATTAGGACCCAAACTAGGTCTAGAGAAAGTACAAATGACAGATAAAAATGAAAAGATACTCAACCTCTTTAATAATGAGGAAAATTTAAATTAAATCAACAATAAGATGCCTCGGAATGATTTAAAATAGAGAATGGATGTGGTCAGGATGTTTCCAAAACATGTGTATCTTTGACTTGAAATTTTAATGCCGTATATAATTTTCTGGGTGTGTCTCTAGACATAAAACTGATTAACACATTATTGTTAAATTAAGGGAAAACAGTATTATACTAATCAGGTTTCAGTTTTCAAAAACAGAACAGAACACTAGAATACTAAAAACCAATATTGTAATCACAACCCAGTCCCTTTTGCCAGATAGTCACTTTACCAACATCCTCATGACCCAAATGTAAGGAAAACAACTGACAGAGTGCTTTTGGGGAAAGGCTTTCTTACTGTTAAAAGGGATAAATTCAAAAGGAAAATTCACTGCAGCTGCCTGTTCCCTAAAGCTCTAACCTTGAAAATGGCAATGATGCCTGGAGCTGCAGTAGCTATCTTGTAATCGTGAAGTGACAATCGTGAAAAGAAAAGTCAGTTTGTGAGGGGTTACAGAGAAGAAAGTCCCAGAGGAAAAAGAAGAAAGAACCCAAAGCTTTCGATGACCTCGCTGAACTGCAGGACCAACTCTGACATCACCTGAGAATTGTAGCTATGGGCTGAAGATGGGAGACAGAATTTCCTCTGTATATACCCCTTTGTACTTTTTAAGTTTCATACTGTGTACATGTATCACCTATAAAGAGGAGCAGAACATGCCACCCCAAAATATGCCACTTTGGCATATGGATTATTTTAAACAAAAAGCACTTCGAAGAAACAGCACGTGTAAGAAGAGAGCTCTGACCTCCCCTGTTTCTTTCTCAAAGCAAGAGATAAAACTCCCGTGTTAGGGTGTCCTGCCTATACCAGGAGGAACAAAACATTCTTATAACCAGAGACGAAGCATCAAGGCCAAGAGAATTCTGTACAAACAGATCTTGTTAGAACAACTCTTATCTTCCTTTAGTCTCCCCATATACTTTGGTTACTTTTCCACAGGTGTGTCTCTGTTCAACCTAGTATAAAAAAGCATTTAGGTACTGCCACTTCTCTGGGTCTTCATTTTCCTATGGGGGCTCCCATGTACATGCAAAAATCTGTATGTTTTTCTCCTATTAATCTGTCTTATGTCAATTTAACCCACAGGCCCACTATGAGACCGTAAGAGGGTAAAGTTTTGCCTTCCCACCACCTATTCAAATAAAACTGTAATGCCTGGAATCCAATCGATCCTTAAACATTTAATACAAAAAATATCTTTTCTCTATATTGATTTTTTTTCAGCAGAAATGTAATTTTAAAAAACATGTAGTTTGATGAAAAAATGCAATAGAAAGAAGTTATAAATATAAAGGACCTTCAGTATGGACTCTCACATCATACCTTAGATAAAGCTCAGAGTGGCAGAAATCATTATCAGCAGACAAGCTAAAACCTATGTTTCCAGACCCCTTCACCTAATCTATCTGCAATTAATCCAAAGTACTGATTTACGTTGAAATTATATAACAAAATTAACCTTAGTTTTAGAACCCAGAAACCTGTGCCAAACGTTTTGAGAATTGGCTTTATCTTTTTAAATTCCCAGAGTGGATTTTTAAATTTTTTTTAAAAAAATCGGTATCCACGCCGCTATAGTTTCAAGAGTAAACCTGCCAAAATTGTTAGTGTGTGATTCCTTCTAAAATTCCAGACATTCCTATCTCCGAGCCTCGCCGTGTGGGTAGAGTGCTGTGTGGAAATGGCAGTGATCTTTGTGGGTTACGTCTGGTTATACCTCACTGGGACACCAGAGGGCGCGCGGAGAGCCGGCACTTGTTTTTCTTTAAATCCAGAATCAAAGTCCGTGCTGAAAACAACAAAAGACTCGAGAGACAAAGGGACAAGGAAAAAGAGGCTGCACGCCCTGTTTTTCTGGTGTTGAAATTGCTTCCTCATCCCCTTCCCACCACCGTGCCTTAAGTAACTAGAAATATACAACTTAAGCGGCAAAATATTGAAATCTTCAACTAACAAGCAAAAATAGAGTAGAATAGATGGCTTGGTCACCAGAGGTCTAGGGAAGACTATCACAAATGTGCATTTGAGTAATTTGCTTGCCAGACATTAGTAACTTTTAAAATCATGTTATGTTTTTCTGAGTTCGTGAATAATCTATGCACATAGGTAGAAATATAAAAAAGCAAAAAGAACAGAGATTGTCAACATACTTTAACCCAGATAGAACTACTTTAAATATCGTCCCATATTTCTTTTCAGACTTTTTCAGTATTTATAAAGGCATAGAAAAATAGGACTCTGCATCCTATTTCGTGCTGGTTTTCTTCTTATTGAATCATCAACTTCATTTTTATCAATAAACTCTGATAACATAACCTTGCTAATCACATGAGTGAAACACAGGTAGAAAAGTAAAAAATTTCAAAAGTACTGCAGGCAGCTTTTTTCCTAAAATATCAGCAAGTTGTCAGACCGGAGGGATATATTTAAAGCAGGAACGTATTTGTTGCTTTGCATATAGAAGATGAACTAGGTAAAGACTGAAGAAGTAGAAACTGTTTCACCCCACCCTAAATAAGTGGAATGAATCTGTCCTTCCCAGGAGGCTGATGACTAACTCAAAAGGGCCAGGGGAGGGTGTAAGTCTTCTGAGTGCAAAGGTCCTCCCAGTGGGGCCAGTGCTTGCCTTAAAGCCAGACAGATCAATCCGCACAGTTATTAACACAGGCAGGCCAGCAGGAGGTCAGTAAGGCAAAAAAAAAAAAAAAGTCAAAAAACAGGAAGGTCACTGACCTTGAGGTTTGGGGCCACTGCCAGCAGGCAGTTTCCTGAAAGCAGAGGAAGCTGAGACCAGCCCAAAGGCAGATAGCCACAGGGAAGGTGATGCCAAGAGCTGATGCCCTGGGGTTACTGATGACCATCTCATCACTGAGCCTGCAGATGCCCCTGCGTTACTGCAACAAATAGAGGGAACAGTGTGATGTTCTCGGCCCTGGGGAGTTAGGGAAATTACTGGAGCTCTCTGGGCCTCAGTTTCCTTATTAGTATAATGAAACGGTCTAAAAGATCTGAAGGTTTCTACCAGCTCTTCAAAATCTGTAATTTTTCACTATCCCCAACCATGAATGATAATGACCAGTGAAGACATTTTCTGCCTCCTGCAATCCTATCCTACAAACAGAAGTCCCTCTACTTGCTATTTCCAAATCCCCACATACTCTTTCACAGGCTGGAAGCCTTTGTCAGTGCTTCCCTCTTCCAGAAGGGCTGGAAAACCTTCCCCTCTTCTCGTTCAAACTTCTTCATCATCTTTACAAGGCCAAGCTGAAAAGTAGGTTTTCTTCGATCACCCCGGCAGAGCTAGTCCTTCCTTCTCTGTAGTCCAATAGTATTTTACACATACTTCCATCACTTTCTCCCTGTGTGACTTAACATTCCCGTGCCTCAGTTTCATCAGTCTGTAAAAGGGGGAGAATTATTGTACGAAACTCACAGAATTGTAATAAAGATTAAATGGTTAACATATGTAAAGTACTTAAAACAGCCTACTCATAGTAGGCTCTCATTAAGGGTATACCTCCACCATAGCCCTTAAATTGTATTTAGAACTATCAGTGAAAGGGTCCACCTGCCCCATGAAATCTGAGTTCCTCAAGGGTAGAAAGTGTGTGCCCAATGCCTAGCTCCACGCCTGCCTAGCACAAAGAATAATTCAATAAAGGTTTATGTTTTTTAATAAGAAGAAAAAGAAAAGAATGAAGTGTTGATTGAATTGGAAGGAGACAGATTTTTGCCTCTCAGTTTTAACTTTGAATTACTGTTTAAATAAATTCAGATGGAAAATAGTGAAGTATGAGCATCCTCAATAGGTTTTCTTTCCCATTAATAATCTAAACATGTACCCATTGAGGTCTGTCTTCCAGATCCAAATCGTAAACACTTACCTTTGAATTTTAATGTTTATGGAGGGTTAGTTCCCATATTTGCATGAAGGGTTTTGCATTTTAATAGATGTAAATAACGTTTCTGTGAATGAATGGTTACAGAATTCAAAAACTATCCAGGAGCAATTTAGGCTCTTCTTTAATTATGGGAGAGGAGGGTTGGGAAGAAGGAAGATTGCTTAATGAGCTGGCTCAAGTTCATGTTTACATTATGTTCATTGAGTTGAGGAAGTGAGCATAAGAGAGAAAAAAGGAAAGAAACTCAAGAAACCAGGTCATATATGCTCTGGTAAAAACAAAAGTTATTTAGGTTAGTGAAAAGACAAGACACAGCTTGGGAGAAAATACATCTCCCAAGATATATATGTGTTGATATATCCCAAGATATACATATTAGATATGTGTTTGGAAAAACACATCTGATTTTTAAAAAAGACTGAAAATTAGGATATATAAAGAACTTTCAAATCTCAGTAATAAGAAAACAACCCGTTTTTAAAATGCGCAAAAGATTTGGGTGCTTAAA
>NW_006437736.1:9591089-9619497 GCF_000325575.1 Pteropus alecto | reverse complement strand
AAAAAAAAAGTGCTGGAAAAGATGTGGAACCACATGTATTGTTGGTGGGAATACAAAGTGTTACAGCCACTTAGGAAAACAGCTTGGCAGTTTCTTATAAAGGCAAATATACACTTACCCTAAGACCTGGCAGTCCCACTCCTAGGTGTTGACCCAAGAGAAATGAAGATAAATGTCCACATGAAAACTTGTACACTAATGTTTATAATAGCTATATTTAAATAGTTGGAAACTGGAAACAACCCAAGTATCCATCAGCAAGTGAGTGGATAAACAAACATCCATACAATGGAATACTAAACAGCAACTTAAAAGAAAAATAAAACTACGGATACACGCAACGATGTGGATGACTCCCTCGCAAGCATTATGCTAGTTGAAAGAAGCCATATTCAAAAGGCTACAAACTGTATGGTTCTATTAATAGACATTCTGGAGATGGAAATCGGATCCATAGTTGCCTGGGGCTGGAGGGAGGGGACTGGCTGCAAAGGGACATAAAGGAGCTTTATGATGGAAGTGATAGGGGTGATGGGAATAGTCTATAACTCGATTATGATCAAAATTCATAGACTGCACACCTAAAAAAGATAAGTTTTACTGAACATAAGTTATATCTCAATTAACTCTAAAAATAATATGTAAATAAATAGTAAATAAATAAATAGTAATGAATAAAAGGCCAAAAAAAGTTGTGAACACAGCCGAAGAGACCCTGCATTGTCCTACTGCCATTGGCATTTCAGCTTCATCTCTCCGCAGCCACTTCAGTCTTCTTTCAACTCTCTACTCACCATGTTTCCTCGGGCCCTGTAACCTTTGCACATCCAGTTCCGTCTACCTAGAAAGCTCTTCCTTTCTCATCTTCTTAGTAACCGTCGCAGTTGTAATTTGACTTTGTTGTTATTATCATCCTTTGCTTAGTGATATATGCCTCCTCCACTAAAACGAAAGCTCCTTGAGATCAGGGTCTGTCTTTGCTCATCGCTGTTATCTCCAGCAGCCAGCTCGATGCTTAGCCTACACAAGGAGTACTCAACCATTATACCTAACTGCTTACTCAGTGTCTCAACCTCAACACATTCCAAACTAAAATGTTGATCATCCCCCAAAATACTGCTCTACATGGAAAGCTATGATGTTGCATAATTCCAAGGAGTGCCACCCACAGAGCACCTATGTGAATGGTGCCTGGCCTCCTCCCCGGTGGTGGACTGTCAATATGGATGGCGCCCTCTGAAGTCATGCATTATTCTTCTCCACTGCAGTTGCTCCAGCCAAAAATTTTGGAAGCACCTTTGATTCCTCCTTTACTGTCACACCTCACATTCACTCTACCAGGAAATTCTATTGGCTTTACCTTTGATACATCCTTCTATTAGGATATAAGCTCCACAAGAACAAGACTTATCCATTAAAACCTCCCCATGCATCTGAAACAATGTCTGGCATATTGTAGGTTCAATAGTGAATAAATAACTACGCAGAGTGAAAACTGCACAAAATTTGCAGTCAAGGTTTGGGTAATTCCTGGCCTTTAACACTTCCTACCTGTATGACTCTGCACAAGATTCTCTTTAGCCACCTGTGAAATAAGAATAAAACACTTGCCCTATTGACTTCACAGGGCTGTTGAGAAAATAAAATGAATGTGAATGGTTTTGCAAACTGTGATAAGCTATACAAACAGTTATTTAGGTCGAGCAAGATTTGAAACTTTCAATAACATCGATTGCCATTATGCTGTTTACTTCTCAAGAGAGTTCTGTATCCTCTGTACTGTCAGTCAGATTTTAACCTTTACTTTCTCCCAGTGCTGACAGCGAGGAATCTCTCAGCTCTCTTCCCCTGTTCAGGCTAAGTATCCTCTTTTCCTTTCCATTTTAGGAAGGTGGACAGCAGGTGCTGAGTTCCCTGCTCCATGATCTCTGCTGACTCGGGCGACTTCTTCATTTCCCTAGGGAGGGAAAAAAAAGAACAGCAGTAACAACACCCGTATGAACATGAACATAGCTTTATCAGAGCTTCAGTGGAGAGGATGGTGTCTCGTATGGAGGGGACAAAAATGAAGCCTCTTCTACCAAAGCGTGGAAATACGGGGTTGGCCGGGATGAAGAGGAGTGTGCGGGGAAACAGGCAGCTCAGGAGACTTAGGTTCCCACTGTCCTGTAGCCTTGACAACTGAGAGACCTCCGGCAAGTCTCTTTAATCTTACCAGGAAAAGGACATTATCATAGTTATCACAGTGCCCTTTGGGGTTTGTTTGTTTTTTCCAATTTATAACATATAATATTTTATTTTCTTTACTCCTTATCCATCCATGTGGTCATCTTCATAGTCTTTCATGATAAAATAGGCCACAGTGAGGTATGGTTTTTATTTTCCTTTCTTGATCACAGTGCCCTTTGGACCTCACAAGTTATTGGAGGGTCAGAAGTAGAAGGAGGCCCCAGGACAGTGAGTTTCAATGAGGCTTTCGGTATATTTAAAAGTGAAAAAAAAAAAAAAATGCCAAAGCAAGCCTCAGAAAGTGCCATATTTTAACATCTGCATTAAACAATCTCATTGATTTGATGGATAATACCATGTAACCTATGATCTATAAAAATATATTAATTCATAGTACACCGCAAGGAGTGGATTCCTTAGGACACATAATTTTTCTATAATGAAAACTTTCAATCATGTCAGTTTGGGACTCTATGAAATTGCTTACTTTATATAAAAGTTTATATGTGAGGATCTCCTAGTACCCCTAGGAACAGGCTTGATCCTGTTTACGAAAGGACTCAGGATGATACAAATCATTCTATTCGTGCACTTTCCTACCTTATGTTTAATCAATGGCACGTCCTTGTTTTGAATTATTTAAATATGTTATTATTTAACAGTTTACATGTTTTGTTCTTAAATAATTGTAAATGCCTCAGAAAAGAGACTGAAATACGGGAAAAAAATCAGCTAACAAAATTTCATTTGGCCTCAGCTGGTCAAATGCATGAGCCCTTTCGTGTCAAGAACGCTTACAAATTGTTTGAAGAGGCACTGGACTGTGGGACGACCCTGAGTGCTCCGGACACCTGGCAACCATATGTTATCCTTGAATTTCATCTTCAGAATGAAAATATAAATTTGCGAAAGTAAAGCTCTGCTTCAACTTTCAACTCACGTATTCTTGGTCACTATTAAAACAAATAGAAACCTCCTGTCAGAAAACTAAATCATTGGGAAAACAGAAAGAGCCCCTGAAACTATTTTCAACAATCCTTAAAATTAGAAGCGCATTTTGTTTCATTTATTTTAAGCCATTTACTAACTCTTTTCATAGAAGAAGAGTCCAAGGTGCTGAGAGAAGATATTGAAGGGAGAAGCGACTCAAGTGTTCCAATGTTCACACTTCCGGATGGTGGAAAGAAAAGGAAATAAGGGGGAAGGGGCGCGGAACCTTTGCATACCTTAAAGAGACCTTTGAGAGGCGCCTGATAACAGTTCCTCGTTAGTATAGTGGTTAGTATCCCCGCCTGTCACGCGGGAGACCGGGGTTCAATTCCCCGACGGGGAGATGGTTACCTTTTTAGTAATACACAATCATTTTCCATGTTATGCCATGGAGCGGCATTTCTGACAAATAGAATCCGCTAATATTTTGTGTCTTCTCAAAATGATGACTTTTAAGCTTAACGCTCATCGTGAAATAAAAGCCTACACCGAGAGTAAACGTTTTATGTTATTGGCAGAAGGGAGAGAGAAGAAGAAAACGGTGAGACAGGCCTCCAAAAGCGCATCCAGCCTCCGCTGGCAAAGACCAGCGCGTGCGCAGTGGTGCCCTGCCAAATTCCAACGGGGTCACGAACTCAGCGCGCTCAACCTGTAGGGGGAAGGGAGAAGGATGCGGAGTCCGCGCCTCTAAGGGGGTGGGTGAAAACGGAAATCGCTTGCTAGAGAAGGGGAGGGGCCAATTTCCTTTGACTCTGGAGGCTCGACCAAACGGGAACTCGTATTTTCCTTCCTCCGCTGGTTCCGTCCCAACCTAGTTAGTGGGCTAGCTGTCAGGAATATCTTGGTGATAAAGGAATCATCTCCAGATTCGACCTATTCTTGGCAGATGGGAAAGGAGAATGGAAAAAAATGGCGTGGAGAGGGGGCGGTCTCCCGGAAGAGACGCCATGTTACCAGAGTCCTAAGGACCTGTGCGAGCCCCAGCCCAGCAGGACCTCGTGGCGCAACGGTAGCGCGTCTGACTCCAGATCAGAAGGCTGCGTGTTCGAATCACGTCGGGGTCATGGCTAATTTTTCTTTTCTCCTGATTACTGGCTTATAAACCTAGGAGTATTCCCGCCATTTTTTGAAAATGCCTTTAATTTTAGGCTTAAATTTTCCTCATTCAAATGTTATCCTAATAATCCTTACTGTGCAGAACGACAAGATTCACCGTATATTATAGAGCCTTAAAGCTGATGTTTTTGGTACAGTTTGACCTTGGAAAATGAGTCTTCTGTCATATGGGCTATTACTGTTGTGCATTAGTAGGCATATTAGTCCACGGTGGTTCTTCACGGGAAATGTACAATATACTGTGCAAGCTGTTGTTCCCAAAACGATTTTAGACCCATTTGCCTTTTAAAAGCAAAAAACGGTTTGGGACCCGTTTGCCTTTTGAAAGCAAGTAAAATGGAGTACAATTTTTAACTTTAAATGTTAAAATAGTTTACATGTTTTAATCCATGTACCAGGCGCTATAAACAACCTTACAACATGTGATTAATATCCCACTTTCACAGATGAAACTGTGGCACACAGGAATAGTTACCTGCCAAGGGTCACCCAAGATTTCAACCGAGGTGACACTCCAGATCCCCTCTTTACTGGTTTATAATAAAGGCAGAAACAAACGTTTTAAAAACGTGCCATTGGACTTAAGTGACACCATGCACCTTTTATATTTTCACCAATTCATGCGAGTAATGACAAGACAGATACTACTTTCAACTACTGTATTAATCTCTTTAATTGCAGGGAGCAAAGCTTACTCTTGCATCTTTGTAAACTTCAGAACTCTTAATAATAAATAGTTTCTTACAGGCCTGTGTCAAATATCTGTTCTTCAAAAAATAATATTTTTAGAATTTTACTGGATATGTCCCATAAAAGTCCCCTGGGTTTTTTTGTTTGAAAATACCAAATATTAATTTCTTGTAATTCAATCAAATAGCAGTTGAAACTGCCAGACATTGTATTTTCACTTTGTGTAGTTTGTTCTTCCTTCTTCATTTGGTTGGACTGAGATTTCATTTCATCTATTTGAAAGATATTTGTGGATCATCAACAATGATGAACCTGATACTGTACTAACGCACTAAGGAAAAGGATAGACTAAGTGAAAACAACATTTGAGCAGTAGGAGACGGGTAAGTAACCAAATACCATCATATATTGGTATAAGTGCCATGAAAGTAGCAAGAAAGTAGCATGGTGTGATGGTGCTAAAATAGGGACATTAACTCTGCCTTGAGTAATTCAAGAATGCCTTGTAAAGAAGGATCTTGAAAAATAATGAAAAGTTTGCTATGTGATTTTAAGGCATTTATTCATCCAATGGACATATTTGAACGCCTTCTATGAGTCAGTGTCACTTAACATGCCTGAGATGTGGTTTCTTCAACTACAAAAGTAGAGGTTTGTATTAGTTTGCTAGAGCTGCTTTAGCAAAACACCACAGACTGCGTGGCTTAAACAACAGAAATTTGTTTGCTCACTGATCTAGAGGCTAGAAGTCCAAGATCAAGGTGACAGCAGGGTCGAATTCTTCCAAAACCTGTCCTTGGCTTATAGATGGCCACCTTTTCACTGTGTTGTCAGATGGTCTTTTCTCTGTACTGCCATGTCCCTGGTGTCTCTATGTCCAAGTTTCCTCTTACGAGGACACCAGTCAGATTGGATTAGGGTCGGCTTTAATGACCTCGTTTTAACTGAATCACCTCTTAAAAAGTCTCACTAACCCCCCCCCCCCAATACTGCAAATAGTCACATTTTGAGGTACTGGGGGTTAGGGCTTCAACATAGGATTTTGGGGGGACAGAATTCAGCCTGTCACAGAAATTATGTTCTTTTGCTCCCTGGCAACATTGGCATATACAGTATATATCTGCAATAATACTTGATCTTAAGTTGGATCAAGCATGTTATCTCATTTGTACAAAACCATACTCTTTTGAGGTAGAGCAGGTTGTATTACCTTGTCAATCATTTTGTTATGGCAGCTCTAGCAAACTAATATAGCTTCTTTGGAGAACTGCTAGTTCTCTTGTATGGCTGGAGAGGAAGAGAGACATAAAGCTGAAGAGGTAGACAGGAGTCAGATCACTTGGGACCTTGTGTGCCTTTTTAACTAATTTAGATTTTACTCTGAGGGCAATGCCAAGCTTTATTCAAGAATGTGACATGGTCAGCTCTGGCTTTATAAAGAATGTTAAAAAATGGCCTAAAGTTGTTTCCAGACCAGTATCCTGGGAACAAGTTAGAAATGCAAAATTTCAGACCGCACCCTAGACCTACGGACTCAGAAAACTGGAGGTAGGGCCTAGCAACCTGAGTTTTAACCAGGTCTCCCAGGTGATTCTGATGCAAGCTAATGTTTGAGAACCACTGGTCTATATACGGCAAGGCCAGACTGGAGGTCCCAGTTAACCCGCAGGATTGTATAAGAATCAAATAAAATACATAAAAATGTTTTCTAAGTTGTAAAACAATATTATATATGCATGCCATTATGTTCCAACTTCTCCAAAGCTGGGACATCTGAAGTTTCTTAGAATGATCCATTTACTGACTTGCTATAATTTTGAAATGACCTAATACTTCATATTAATCCAATACTTTATATTAAACTTAAACTTCTACAATCATTATATAGGAATGATGTGAGGAAAGAGGCTCTGGAATAGATAGGTCCATGCTTAAATTACCAAATCCTGACAACAGCACTCTGATTTTGTTCTATTTCACCCCAAATTTTTCAGTCTATCATTTATTCTTCCAAGTGGATGTATCCACTAGTAAAAATGCTCTGAGCATTTACCTTAACTATTTAATAAGCTAGATTTACTTTTAAGATTATTTTTAATGACTTTACCTAAGACAGATGAATTATGGATGAACTGATAAAATGGAGCCTTGGAAGTATAAAACGGACAGACTCTGAATTCAGATAAGGCAAGTGATTCCCTGATTTCTCAAACTAATTAAAAAGTAGTTATGGTTATAAAATCATATGTGTTCACTGTATAAATCTTAAGAAATATAGAATAACATAAGAAAATAAAAACCACCTGTGCCCCACTACCTAGAAGAAATTACTACAAACGTTTTGGCCTTTATTTAGTCATTTTTCTTTGTATATATTTTAAACACATATCCATATACACTTTAGTTATTTATCGAACTGAGATCTTATCCTAATACAGTTCTGTATTTTTTCTGATTTTACTTAATGCCATATTATGAACATTCTTTCATATTATTAAATTTCATGAACATGATTTTTATGACCATGTAGTATTTCGTCATCTGCTCTGTTTTGAAGTGGCGCACCCTTAAATTCAAAACCAAGTCCTATGCAAAACAAAAATATTTTATATGTAATGTTTCAATAATGAAAAACAAAACAGTCAGCTGTATGCTAAAAACATTAAGAACTTCAAAAAGGGAAAAAGGCAGCCATTATCCAAGTGATTTAGGGGAAAAAAGGGTTTTGGAAGAGTTTTCTGACCAAGTAATTGTATCAGTTTTGTTTTGCTTTGTTTTGTTTAAAGCTGAGGCTTCATGTAGAAATATCTTTCCACTGTTTCTCACGGTTTTAGGTATCGATCCTATAACATTTAAAATTTTCTTTAAAAAACCCTAATACCTGTTTCAACATGAAGGATAAAAATATTGTTTATATTAGACAAATGCAACACAAATAAAAAAAATCTTTTTTTTTTTAATTCGGAAATCTCAGGAAATGACTGAAAGAATCGGCTCCTTGAGAAAGAAAGGATGACGGCCAGAGAACAAGTGACGGAATTTGCTCTGATAGGATACCTGTTCCATTCAAAAGATGCAAGAGAAAATGGGTACAGCTTTAACCATGAAGTGGAGGCACTGCCCACAGATGGTTTCTATTTCCTCAAGTATGAGGCAAGGTCACCAGCTGAAAATGGGGAGAGATGGTGAAAGGAATATGAGTGATTTATAGAGAAGTGAAGGTGTGAATAATCCAGAGGATGAATAGCTTTTCCAGTTAGTGTTGAGGTCATATATTAAAACCGGTCAGGCCTGTTGTATGATTTTTCTCCAGTAATATTTGCTACTTGGCTGCAAGCAATGAGAAAGTTTGTTCCGGCAGTATTTGGTCCAAGCAAGGTCAAGGTTCTTCCAAGGAAAGAAGACAGACATTGGGGTAAAAGAGTTGAACCTCTCTGCAAAAGAGTCATTACAAGAATTGATCAGGGAATTTAAGTCGAGTGAGTTAGAAATGATTACATGATGGCAAAAGCCGGATAATATACTTTTTTAGTGTTGGAGTTAATGGATTGGAGGTCTCAATTAGCTCAGTAGGAGTACAAAAATGAGCTGAAGGAAGAAGGCTAGTAGTTGACATTGGGATGCTTGAAATTGAGATTTAGAAGATAAAACAGTTATTGATGACAAGGTTCAGAATATTACCACTGGTGTGGTTGGATGAGATGGGATAGAGAAAAAAGTTCTTGGAGATGAAGAGGTCAAAGGTCTAAGAGGTCAAGTGTTAGTTTAGCATGGGTCATCTGTAAGAACGTTGAATTCACACAGAATGTAGACAAGAGGGTTGGCGAGGAAAACCTCTAGCAAGAAGCAGCAGTCTATATATCTTCTGAGGGATAGTGGCTGATAAATAATTGTAGTAAATATGGTAGATTGTGATTTAGTCAGATGATATGAACTTTAAATGGTTTTGAATAAGGAAAGAAAAGAAATAGTTTGAAAGTAGTAATCAGGAACAAAGAGGACACCCTAACTCTGTAGACCAAACTTCTTGGCCTTAAGGTACATCGAATATGACAAAAAAATAGCTTCTACTTTGGAGCTCTACAGCAGGGTCAAAAGCAAAAATTACCTTTATCGCTAAAAACAGTGGTGCTAAGGATATACCTGGGTGCATCTAGGATGATATCAAGTCTGAATTTGATAATTTATGACTTTGTGGATGAAGCAGAGATTCAATCTCACTGTCTGATAGCTTATGACATCAACTATGTCTCCTAAGAAATGTGTAATCTGCAAGTAACCTCCTATTGATAATGTCCTGGGATAAGAAAAGGAGAGCTAAGTAAAGAAAGGGAATGAAAATGATATTTTTGCCCAGGGGACATTTCGAGCATCTAGAATGCAGTTCTTCGCGAACTATCTTTAATGCTGGCCTGTAAGGCTAGTAGTAGTGTATCTATTTAAAACAACTTTCAGACACAACAGGTGATTTTTCTTTTCCTTTTCTTTTCTTTTTTTTTTTTTTTTTTGCTGTGGTAAAAGTAGTAGGAAGTATTGTCTCTAAGGATTACACTGCCGGGAAAAATTTCTGGTGCAAAAGCCTTATGAAAAAAGTGATCCCATGCAGCATCTTTGGGTGACTGTCTTTGGTGGTTCTGTGACTCCTGCATTGTACTCTATTCACATCAAATTAAGATAGAAGAATATTATCTTCAGGTGTCAGTTGATGCCACCTGATCTAAAGATCCACTTCAGGGACCTAGTTGCCCAGGTATCCTCAGACCATAGGGCAGCTGTCAGAGCCTGGAGACCCTTCCAGATCAAATCTAGCCCTGGTAACTCTAACCCTTTTCAGAGAAAAACTATTAGTACAGTTAAGCCAGAGCAAAACTCTTCAACTATCAAGGCAACGATTTAATAGGATAAGTTGCAGAGATTAAACTCAGGACTTTGTTGCTCTGCCTATTATAATCTTAGACTATTCTGGAAGAAATAACTGAGCTGTGGCACACTGCAGATTGGGACCATCTCACATGCATTAATTACATTTGTGGGGGTTACTACGCACTGCAAAATCATGGTCCTTTGCCAGTCAGCTCAGTTCCTCCTCTGAAGATAAATATACTTTCCTATGTGTTCAGCTAAGTTGGGGGTTGGGGGTGGGAGGGATGGAGATGAAGTAACTTTTATTATAAGACATCCTGAAAATCTATAAAACAAGTCGTTAATTAAAATACAATTTTTAATTTGTATTATGGAGCTTAATACTATTGCTTAAATATATGTAAATACTGAGATTTCTATAAAATATACAAAATTGCCTCTAGGAAAACATTGCATCGTTAAAAGAAGTATGTTTCCTCAATCTGAACAAAATAAAATAGTTTAATTCATAGGAAACGTTATTAGTAATGGCGTTTGTTTTAAATTTTCTTGAACTTAACCATGCAGAAATCACATAAATATTTGAAAAATTATTTTAAGCAGCTTATAAAGTTTAGTTTGGAGGTAAGAATCTGGAGAAATGATTAAGACATCCTAAGTCCAAGATCGGCTTCTTTCCTTTCTTGGAAGAAAACATATATAAATTAGTAAGAAATACGAATGTATTGTCATCAGTCGTGTTTGTTTTCAGGAAGACGGTTTACGTAGCAAATTTCTGGAACCCTACCAGCTTTTAATTTGAATCAGTAATATGGGTTTGATGAGAGTTCCTGGCCTAATTATGTCACTAGGCTTTCTGTATTATTAAAATCTAGTATGTACCTATCTCAGTTATCTTAAGTTGCCCATCTGGCATTCCTAAATGTTTCCTTTCATTCTGTTGTATTATTAAACATTAGGTCTGGTTAAGTTATAGTAAGATACTTACAGGTGGAGGGATCTAACCCAGAGACAGCTCTGAACAAAAACGCAGTTAAGCTCCAACTAACTGTTCAAATAAAATAATTTAGAAATTCCCCAACCTTTAAGGTCAAAAGTAAATGGAATATTTGACAGTACAATTTTGTCACAAATTCAACGGCAGTTTAAAGCGCCCAGTAGTCGAGGTCTGGCTTTTCCTGAATTTCGGAAACAAAAGGAGCGTTCGCAAGCGAGATGGGGATTTAACTGCGAGCAGTCCCCCTCCCTCCCCGGTAAGTAAATCAAATCTAGGAAAATAAGCGCCTACAAACACGCCTCGCTTCTCTCCTTTCCTTTCAGGGCTGTTATTAGGGAAGGAAAGGCTGCAGCTATTCTTCGGTGGATCAGTGTCCCGAGATTGATAAAGGCCCAGCCCCGATCCTGGCAGCTGGCTTGCAACACGCCCGGTCCGTAGGCGACCGACCCCGGGGAGGAAGGCTTCATCTCTTGTAGGGGAGGGAGAGGAAACGGCGCACAAAAGCAGTACGACTTGTCCCTTATCAGTATCTAAGGGGAAGGGTGGAGAAGAGGGAAACAGACACGGGCCCGGCACCCCGACTCCCGCCCGAGCGCCTTTTAAACTGCGTTTCTACACCCTCTCGCAGGGCGCCGCGGCTAATGGAACCCGCGCGAGGCGTCCCGCCAATCGCCGGCGCGCTTCCTGCCGCCGCCCGCCAATGGCGGCGCGCGATCTTGGGGCGTGGGCGAAGCAGGGTGCCCTCCTCGGCTGTAGTGTGTGGGCTGGGGTTGGTGTGAGCTCCTATCTTGGCTGCACTTGGCCCACAGTTCTGCTCTGGGGCTTTTGTGTCCGGCCTTTGCTTTGTGTGTGCGAGTTTTTTCTTCTTTTTTTTTTTTTGCTCCGCGGTGTTGCTCCCGGGCGGGAGTCGGGAGGCTCGGAGGCGGCAGCGCGGCGCCCCCACCGGGCAAAGAGTGAGCGCGCCGGGTGCGAGGGCTGCGGGGAAGAGACGTCGCCGAGATGCCGGAGTTCCTGGAGGACCCCTCGGTCCTGACGAAAGAGAAGTTGAAGAGTGAGTTGGTGGCCAACAATGTGACGCTCCCGGCCGGGGAGCAGCGAAAAGACGTGTACGTGCAGCTCTACCTGCAGCACCTTACGGCGCGCAACCGGCCGCCGCTCGCCGCCGGCGCCAACAGCAAGGGGCCCCCGGACTTCTCCAGCGACGAGGAGCGCGAGCCGACCCCGGTCCTCGGCTCTGGGGCCGCCGCCGCGGGCCGCAGCCGAGCCACCGTCGGCAGGGTAAGGACTCCCGGCCGGGACCACAAAGGCGGGCGCTTGGCGGTTGTCGCTCCCCGCGCGCTCGCCGTCCTCCCTCCTTGGCGCCCCCTCGGGCCTCCTCGGCCGCCGGGCTGTCCCCGCGCCTGTCTAGGAGGCTGGCCTCTGGGTGTGCGGACGCTGGATTTGGGCCCTTCGCCGCGGGCTCGCAGGCTGTTGAAGGGGAGGGCGCTGGAGAAGAGAGTCGCGAAGTTGGGGCTGCGAGGCTGGCGTTTCTGCCGCGCGTGTCTGGGACGTGTGAAGTTGGCGTGGGCGCTGAGGTCGCGCGTGGGTGGCGGGCGCGCGCGGGTGCTTCTGTGGTCTTGACCACCGGCCGCCGAGAGTGGGTGTTCAGCCTGGGACTTCCGTGTCCTTTTCAAAAGCGCTTAAGGAGGGGGTCAGCCCGAAACTGCTATAGGTTACGTTCGAGCGTTTTCCCGCTTTCTTGACTGAAATGACTAGCAGCAACCGAGTCTCAGAGCGCTCTCTGGAGGGCAATTTGTGCATATTAATTTCTAACCAAAATTTGAAATCAATTCCCGCCTTTTTATGTTTTTGCATCTAGAGGGCTTTTTGAACCGTTTTTCTTGTTTGTGTTACTCTTACAGCAACAGGCCATCTTTTGACGGGGCAGCCTTACTCTAAAATGAGCATTTAAAAATACATCATTAAGCGGTGATAGACGCTCAAATACTTGAAAAATTCTAGTTACTAAGAGCTTAGGTTTTGGGACTTTTTTTTTCCTGTTGGGTAAATTTTTCATGAGGAAAAGAGACTTCCGAATTAAGAGAAGTGTTTATTTCCTGACATTCTGATATGTCAGTACCGCAATTTGGACTATCTGATCTCGGGGAAATCTCAGATTGGCTTCAGCAAATGCATATATATTTTTTTTTTTTTAGAATAGTTTGGTTTTTGTTCTTTGGGTTTCTGTATGCTATTTTGTTATGAATCTGCCTAGTTACCAGACTTCAAATCCTAACAGAATGTGGTTCAAAGTAGTGATTGGTGTAATAGTATAATGGTTCGTAAAACATTGGATGTGGAGTTTGGAATTGTTGCTAGTGATTACTAGTATAACTCAAAAACAAAAGTACTGCTTATTTTAAAGTTATGTTGTTTAACTTTAGTTTTTACAAATCTATCTGATGTGCTTTCTGGACTACCCCGTGGAATTGAAAGCAAAAATATAGTACATACATGTAAGTGTAATTAAATCTTACCCTGGTCTTTAGAGAATTGAAAATCTTAGGTCTTAAGTAGGTACCTGGCACATAGTAGTGCCAAATAAATATTTATTCAATAAATAAAAGGCTATCGCATGTTATTGTTTCTGATGTCATGTATTTGTGGATTTGAAGAAACCTAGTTGACTCGCATGTTGAATTTACTTTTGAAATAAAGCATATCCCTTATCTGTTTTATCCCAACCCCTCTGAAAAAGAAAGTAATATTCAAACTATTATAGTAAAGATTCGGTTAAAAATGAAATATATCTCATTTAAATTAACACACTTAAAAAAAAAAACAGGTCTTCCCTAGATCCCTATATTTGCCTTCTGCGCAAATGTATTATTCTTGAGCCATGAAAGTATTTGGTTGTATTTATATAATAGGATTATTAATTCTTACATGTTGATTAGTTTTCCATAGAAACAATTATCTTGGTTTTGATGTTTTGTGGCAGCAACTTTTTAAGAGAGAGTATGTCCCAGCCTACCCTTTGTTCTTTGGATTGCAAGAAGGCCTGAGTGTAAACATTTTTAATTTCAGTTCAGTTATCCGGCGTTTTTTCACATCTACCATTGTGCTCTTAACTATTGGAGATGGATTTCTGCAGACCCCACCCAGCACAATAATAATATAATGGATTTTTTGTATGATAATTGATCACATTTGTTATTTATTCATCATATCAACTAATCTCTCATGTTGTCCAGGTTGGTCAGCGCTATGCAAATAAGCTCTGGGTGAAAGGAATTAACATTTTAAGAGAACCTACTATGTCCAGTGGCATGTTAAGCCCTTAATAGCTCATTTAACATTTTGATACATGTAGAGAAAAACTATTTCATTGCCGTAGATGTCTTTCAACTTTCAGTATTTAAAACTCAAAAATATATACCCTTGGGTAGACTCGGTGGTGTCAACAACTTGAAAAAGTTAATAATGGTAAGTTGGTCAGTAGCATCATTTTCTGTTTAAAATACATTATGTAAAAGTTGTAAACTAACAGTCTGATAGGTCTTTTATCAGGCATAGGAAAATATCTTGAAATTTACAGGAAAAGAACCTTAGGTTGTTTATAATAATAAGGTTCTCTATGGAACATTCCTTTTATGTATATATTTTATGTTCTTGTCATTGTTAGCCCCATATATAATAATAATATAGACTCACGTTTCTTAAAGAACATTTGTAATCTAAGAGAAAGCCAAATTGTTTTAAATTTGAAGATAAGGCAGATTTTCTTAGGTGGTGAATTTTTGACATTTTAAAATAAATCAAGCATTAATGTGGCTTTGGCCAAAGGCATAGTATTTACCTTCTATTTAGACATGGGTTTTATGAGGATTTTTTTTTTCGACACTATTTTTTTTTTTTTTTTAGGCAAGGCAACCCTTGGTTGACCTTATCAGCTTACAATCTCTTACTTATTTATTATTATTCTTTTTTTTACGCCTATAGCACTTGGTCTTCCTAGGTGGTCTCCCATCCAAGTACTATCCAGGCCCGACCGTGCTTAGCTTCCAAGATCAGACAAGATTGGGCTTGTTCAGGATGGCAAGGCTGTAGACGATATTTTTAATTAAAGGTGAAATTGTTCCATTTCAGTCATCGTCATGGTCTCTTAGATTTATCTGGTGTAATATGACAGATGTTTTGCATATCCAAAATTTGGTTTTGGTTTTTAGTTTTCTTATTTCTAAGCTTTTTGTTTTATGCATCTTTGTGATACCAATATTTTTAGGTGTTGAGATTATCTAGATTGTTGACACAAAAATAAACATTTACAGAGTTGGCAACCTGCCTTTTCCTTCTAAGGTGCCAAGCAGCGTAGCTATTTGGAATCCAGTGGAGCATAACATTCTTGAATGGTCTGATCTGGTGGATTATGAATTCTTAACAGGAAATATTTAAAGACATGGAACAAAACAGAAAAAGTATATTAAAAATGGTAAATGTTAATTAAATCATAAATTGGCCATCGTACTCCACAGTAAGGTGTTAAGTGTGCAGGCTGAATTGGGATCGTAGATTCAAATTCCAGGTCTGCCACTTATTGACCTTGAAAAATGAAGTGTCTATCAGATGCTCAGTTTTCATCTGAAATAGGAATAATCTAATACCTACTTAATTAGATTGAGGGTGACAATAGGTTGCATTTGTGTCTAGTTTTTTGTTTTTATTCAGTGCCAAAACAGTACAGTGTTAACTGTGATACATTCTTCAGAATTGAGGTAAGTTTGTGAAAGTGATGTGTACATAAAGTCTGTTCAAATGTTATTATATAGCATAGTATACAGATTGCCTGAGTTAGCTGTGCAATTTTTGACTTCAGTTACCTCTCTTGTAAAATGGAGCTATTAGTATCTCACAGCATTTTTAGAATTCATTAAGACACATAAGAGACTTAGAATACTACTTGGTACATAGTAAGTACTCGCCGGAATCTATTTTATAACAATAATTATTGTTATACTTCAACATCTTTGATGCTAATGGTGGAGATTCAAAAATAAGAGTAGCACATAGGTGATATACAACTGTTGGATTTTAAAGTCGAAAAAGATATTAGATCATCTCGTAGTTGGGAATAAACTGGAGAACAGTACCTGGCACATAGTAGGTACTGAGCATTTTTGACTGAATGAAACTTAGAGGTCACATGATTTACTTAAAGGAACAAAGCTTTCTAGAGGCAGAAATCTGTACAACTAATGGTTCCCTCCTTACTGAAATTGCTGGCTTGATAATTATTTATACCACACTGTCTCCCAATTTTTATTCTTATTGAATTTGGTATTTCATAAAATGGCATTACTTTTCTGGAACTTTTCTCCCTATAAATTAATAATAAAAATCAAGTAGCTTGTTATAAACTCCTGCTGTATTTGACTTAGCTTGTTACAATTTATTGACCTCATAAAATTTCTTTGTACAGCTGTAGTTTTTCATTATGTTTTAGGAAAATATAAGGAAGTTGGTTTTCTGCTTCAATTTGATAAGCCTTATTTCTTAATAAGAAATGGATTTTAAAAAATAAATGACTTTTTCCTCTTGAGATGTTGCTTTCATTCATTCATTCATTCAACAAAACATCAGGTGCCTGTTCCTGTGTCATGCACTTTTATTTTAGATGCTTGAGATGCAAATAATGAGTATGACAAAGGCTCTTGCTTTCTGCTACCTCCTTTAACACTACATCCAAAATTAAACTTTACACATTAAAATACAGATTCTCAGGCCTAAGATTGGGACTCAGAACGGGATAAGATGTTGTAAAATAGAGGTAACTTTTCCAAAAGTTTTGAGGTTTTGATAACATCAGACTTAGGGACTATTGCTCAAGGAGTTCACCATCTAGAGAGGATAAAGAAGCATTTATACACGTAACTAATAAAAAGTAGGTTGAATGTGGTGAGTGCCAAAGAAAGATTTCTTGAAAACCTCAGGCTGTTGCAAGAAGTTGAAATTCCTGGATGTTTGTTGATAGTAGAATTTGAACATTCTTATGGTGGGAGGGATAGTCTACAAGTAATCTGTATCTGATTGATTTTCTTTTATTTAAAGTATTTGTTATGCAGTGGAGTTTTTCTTTTCAACCTGTTCCTAAGCTTTGGAAAATTCAAGTCGGTCACTAACATGAGATTAAGTCTGTTTGATTAAAAAATGTCTTTTCTCTAAAGAATTCAAGTCTTTGGTATATCGAACCCTTAGACTCTAGGCAACTATTTTGATATCGCCGTGTGGGTTCCTTCAGTATTTGAGCCTGATGATCCTAGGATACTGCAATATTTATGTTAAAGCCTTCTGAAAGTACCCTAACTTTTCACAGCCGTGTTTTTTATTAAAGATGTCTCTTAAATTAACATTGTTCTTATTAGCAGCTATCCTTAAAAAATAATTTCTCATAATCTTGTCTTATGAAGTATTGCAAATGTTTATTTTGAAGAAATATTATTAAAGAACAATTCTAATCCATGGCCAAATAATGCCTGATTTTCCCCCTCAGCATCATTAGAAAGTAAGCAGCCCATATACTTTTATTTTTGCCATTTGTGCATAAAATTTTTAGTATTGACTCTTCTGACTTAAACAGTAATTTGGACCTAAATTGACTTTGATATTTGTGGCTATTATTTAAGCAACCATTTATGTTTGGCGCTCTGATACTTTCTGGGATTATGGAGGCATTTGTAGGGCTATTTGCCACAACTCTTAAAAGTTACCCATACATTTGCTCTCTTCTCCTGTTTAATTTTGGAAGTTTATGTAGTTTTCCCAGGAGACATTGCTTTTATTACAGCCTATTGTTAAAATTGTAATATCTTGTGGTGCCTAATTTATAAATTTAACTTCATCATAGGTATGTAGGTATAGGGTTCAGTACTGTCCCCAGTTTCAGGCATCCACTGAGGGTTTTGGAATATATCCCCCTCAGATAGGGGGGAACACTGTATTCTTAATGCAGTGGTCATAGAGAACTAAGTGTGGCAACAAAGCTGTATCAGAGGTGACATGCCTGACTTCCTACATGGGTCAGAAACTGGCTGTTAAAGTCACTGTATTACAAGAAGAATATTCATTTGGGCTTAAATTCCAATGAGCTTGTTTAAAGGAAATCATTTTTATACATAACTAAGTATAAGCCTTTATGATAAACTCTTAACTTAAACTCCTAGATTTATTTAAACTTTTAAATATCATCAGAAGAGGCCAGTAGTAAAATGTATTTACAGTTATCTGGATGAAAATAGTTAAATCCAGTCTTTTTGCTCATTTGAATTTTTTATGCCATCATTGCCTCTTTAGGTTAACCAAAACTATTTTAACAGTAATGTCTTTACAATTTCAGTCACTTGCTTGGTTATTGGGTTTGTATAATAACCAAACTTAGAAAATATCTTCAAACAATGAGTTTTAATTTAATCAAATTACTGAGGCTCGATATAGCTGTAAATTAACTTAAAGGTTAATTTCCATGTTTAACATATAGTAAAATGAACTTTTTTTATTCATGTGGAAATGATAACTGGCCTTTGTTTACAGAAAGCCACAAAGAAAACTGATAAACCCAGACTAGAAGATAAAGATGATCTAGATGTAACAGAGCTCACTAATGAAGATCTTCTGGATCAGCTTGTGAAATATGGAGTGAATCCTGGTCCGATTGTGGGTATGTTGATACATCTCAAATGTCTTTCCTATGAAGCAGTACCCTCTCGTCTAGCAGCTATGTTTGGGTTCTAAGGGCCAGTCTCATTAATCATTTATATGACAATGATATTTGTTTCCTTAACTATAAATGAGGGAACTAAAATAAAGGAATTGAACTAGATAATTTCCTAGATTACCTGTTGTCGAGATTGTTTTCATATGGTGTGCATATCACACTACTTGGTGAGACACTCATGGGTCTTATATGTCAGTTGAGGAAAATCTGAAGTAACATGGCTGGCCGAATTCATTTAAATCAGTAAATTAGTGACAGACTTGTTTCTGTAACTCAAGTTACTCAGTTTTCAGCATAGTACCCATTTTCCGTTATTAAAAGTACTTTTTTTAAAATGAAATCCTACCATTTGTAACAACATGGATGGACCTAGAGGTTATTACGCTGAGTGGAATAAGTCAAAGAAAAAGATAAATACCATGTGATTTCACTTATAAATGGAATCTAAGTAACAAGAACAAATGTGTCAAAAACAGACTCACAAATATAGTGGACAGTTTAGTGACGGACAGAGGGGAGGAGTGTTGCGGGGCTGGGAGAATGAGGTGAAGGGTTAAAGTACAAATTAGTTGATAGTTGGTCACGGGCAGCACGGCAGAGGGAAAGCGGTTAGCATTAATATGATGGCTAGGTGGAGGGCTGGGGAGGGAGGGAGCAATTGGGGGGGATCATTTTATGAGCTATATAGATGTCTAACCAGTGTACTGTATACTTGAAACCAATTTAAATAAATAAAATTTTTAAGTACCTTTTTAAAAGTCTTGATTGTAATTCAAGAATGATACCATGAAGAACAAACTAAAAAGAGAAACTTGGAACTTAAATACACTCGATTTGCACAATTTGGTTACTTTTGGTGATTTCGCAAGGCCGATTGCGCCTTAATTAAGTTTGGAGGGTCTTGGCAATAAATAACCTCAAGATGAGGAAGGTCTATATATATTGATTTTCTAAGTTATGTAAAAGTTCGAACATTGGAGAATTAAAGGTTTTTGCCTATAGGTATTGTCGTAAAGGATTTAGAATGTTGTCTTTTGTTTTATTTAACACACTGCTTCTAAATGGATGATAATAAGCCTATTAATATAATTGCCAGCAGACATTTGATACCCTTTGAAAATTATTATCAATATACATTAAATTACATGTTGGTATACCAGCTATTCATTTTTTTCCCCCAACTATATTCAGGTATAATTGACAAATAAAAGGTGTATATATGATGTACAGCTTGATGTTTCGATATACATACATTGCAAAATGATCACCCTAATCAATCTGTTAATAAAAACAATTTTACAAAGGCAAGTACCATTATATAGTACTGGAGAACATATACAAAGTCTAGAACTTTTCAGAAATACTCAGTCATACATAATTCTTCAGTAGATGGTCTAATTAAGACCTGTATCAATATACTATGTATTCCATGCTATAAAGGAAACATTGTTATAATTATGTATTAAAATACCAGAAAAACACCTTTTTATAAAATAATTTGTTATATATTATTTTAAACACTTAAATTTAGAAAGGAAAGGTGAAAGTAACATTTTAATGTTGCTAAAAAAGATAATGTCTGAGCTGCATTTTAAATAAGAGGATATAAGTACTAATGCATTAACCATTTCTACCTTAATATAGGAACAACCAGGAAGTTATATGAGAAGAAGCTGTTGAAACTGAGAGAACAAGGAACAGAATCAAGATCTTCTACTCCTTTGCCAACCATTTCTTCTTCAGCAGAAAATACAAGACAGAATGGAAGTAATGACTCTGACAGATATAGTGACAACGAGGAAGGTAAAATTTTAAATGATGTTAATTAAATATATGTGATTTTTTTTCAGACTCATGAGATACAGTAACCACGAAGAAAAAAATTTAAATTACATTACCAAGATATAGGTAGTTTCTGTTCATATTGTTAGAGTAATCCTCTAAGTAATTTGATTTAAATACCTTTTGTTAAGAATTCTAACAAGAAAAATACAAATGTCTAATTTTCTGTCACCTAAAATTACCAGGTACCTTTATATTTTTTCAAAGAGAATAAAGTGTTACAAATAAAGACACGTTCCCCCACTTGGCCTTTCCAAGTATCATCTCTATAGAAGCAACCACTATTATTAATTTGATGCTTATCTTTCCAATCCATTTTTTTAATACTTTTTCATATGCATCTATCTAATACATGGTATTATTTTGCACTTTAAAAGATCTATATAAATGATATCAGGCTAAACCTTGTCACTTCTCTTTACTCTTATATTGAAATCTCATTGGTTTATTATATGTATGTTTTATTCTTTACAGTTGACATATTTCAGTCGTATTTACATATGGCATGTTTTCTCTGTTAGGCATTAAAATTTACAAGTTTTGCTAGATGATCTTATTTCAAGGCATCTTTATAGCAAATATTTTGACATTTTTAGTTGACTGTTTTAAGAAATTAGACCATGATATTTAAATATTTTTTAAAATTGTACAGGAATAAATGACCTTTTAAAATTTATTTTAAGAAAAAGGTTGATATTTATAAATATTTAATTCATATGAAGTGTTTATTAATTTCGTGATTATTTAATTTGACCCAAATTGCTTATATTTCCATAAGCATTGCCTGCCAGGGCATAGTCTGTCATATTGGATGTTCAGAATATGAAATATAGAGTCTTTTCTTTCAACAGCACTATGTTAGCAAGGAGGCAAAGAATAAAATTAGCTTAAACACAGGTAATGCTTAAACTTCCTGCCTCTTTTGCCTCTACAGGAAAGAAGAAAGAACACAAGAAAGCGAAGTCCACTAGGGATTTTGTTCCTTTTTCTGAACTTCCAACTACTCCCTCTGGTGGATTTTTTCAGGGTATTTCTTTTCCTGAAATCTCCCCCCGTCCTCCTTTGGGCAGGACTGAACTACAGGCAGCTAAAAAAGTACATGCTTCTAAGGGAGACCCACCTAGGGAACCTCTTATTGCCACAACCTTGCCTAGCGGGCAGCAGATGCAGAAGTTAGCCTCTGGAGGGAATTTGTTTATTTCCTCCAAGTCTAGCCATGATAGATGTTTAGAGAAAAGTTCTTCGACATCTTCTCAGCATGAACTCGCTGCCATGTTGGTCTCTGCTGCAGCTTCTCCTTCACTGATAAAAGAAACCACCACTACTTGTTATAAAGACATAGTAGAAAATATTTACCATGGAGAGAAAAGTGGAATTCAACCATTACGTACTCAGAGGTCCCATGGTTCAGATCAGTCAGTTCTCTTTAGTGAAACGAAAACACTAGAAGAGTCCGAGAGATCACAAGTAATTTCTCCACCACTTGCTCAGGCAATCAGAGATTATGTCAATTCTCTGCTGGTCCAGGGTGGGGTAGGTAGTTTGCCTGGGACTTCTAACTCCACACCCCCACTGGATGTAGAAAATATATGGAAGAGAATTGATCGATCTCATTTTCAAGAAGCTGAAACCCTGTCTCCTCCACGAAAAGTCCCTAGACTCAGTAAAAAGTCAGTGGAGGAAAAGGATTCAGGTTCCTCAGTGGCATTTCAAAATATACATGGATCTGACCTGATGTCTTCTTTTGCCAAAACTGTTATCTCTCACTCACTTGCTACTTTAGGCATAGAAATGTCTAAGCAGTCACAGCATGATAAAATAGATGCCCCAGAACTATCTTTTCCTTTCCATGAATCTATGTCAAAAGTAATTGAAGAGGAGTGGCAGCAAATTGACAGGCAACTGCCTTCATTGGCATGCAAGTATCCAGTTTCTTCCGAAGAGGCAACACAGATATTATCGGTTCCAAAAGTAGATGATGAAATTCTGGGATTTATTTCTGAAGCCACTACCCCATCAGGTATTCAGGCAGCTTCCACCAGTAAACAGTTGGACTTAGCGCTTTGTAGAGCATACGAAGCTGCAGCATCAACTTTGCAAATTGCAACCCATACTGCCTTTGTAGTTCGGGCTATGCAGGCAGAAATTAGTCAGGCTGCACAAATTCTTAGCTCAGATCCTAGTCATATGCAACAGGCACTTGGGATTCTGAGCAAAACATATGATGCAGCCTCATTTCTCTGTGAAGCTGCATTTGATGAAGTAAAGATGGCTGCCCGTATCATGGGATCTTCCACTTTAGGTCGTCGTTATCTCTGGCTGAAGGATTGCAAAATTAATCCAGCTTCTAAGAATAAGCTGGCTGTTATTCCCTTTAAAGGTGGAACATTATTTGGAGGAGAAGTAGGCAATGTAGTTAAAAAGCGTGGAAATAAACACTAATGAAGTTAGAAAGAGGGACATCTATCTTAACTCTGATATGGGGAACTTAGCAGATTTTCTAGGAATTTCAAGTACTTTTTCCCCAGAATTTTCTTTTAAGGTTGTCTTAGTCTCTAGATGGGGCTTCTACCTATCAAATTACAATTTTAAAATAATTACCTATATAGCACTACCCTTTTTTTTGAAGTTGCACGGATAGAAAGCCTGAAACAAACAATTTAAAGCTTCTAGATCCCATTTTTATTTTTTTTTTACATAAGATTTTACAACTCTTCAAAACTAAGAAAATCCCATTAACTAGAATATAAGTAGGGTCTTCACTGGTCTACATATCTTTATACTCTCTAGAACTTGTCTACTCTTTTATTTTCTCACTTTTGTTTGTTTTTTTACTTAAGTGTACAGTATCATTCATAATATTCCAGATCATTGCATTCAAAGTGCCACTCTATAAACTGTTACTGATCCACAGATAAGCATGTACCAGAACTTGAATCTAGAGATACTTTTTAGATCAATGATGGTTTATTTTTACGGTAAAATTTTGATAGAGAAAAAAAGTGCCTCATTTCTTCATGAACTGGTAGAAACAGTTTGTGGACCACACTTTGGGAAAAACTACTCTAGACCATAATCGAGGATAGTGCATTCTCACCATCACTAACTAGGTTGCCAGATGACCTAGACACTAGAAGGATGGGTTATTTTTTTTTTAAGTAACACTTTCAAGGTATGTTGTAGTTCATAGGCTTAATCTAAATTCTAAAAGCAAATTTAAGTTAGTTTTTTTTTAAAAAGTCATAAATCATACTATATCGCAGTGTCTGTGTGTCTATATAAAACAGTTTTCATTTCTATGATTGTAAGATGAGAGTCTAACTGTAGAGGCATTTTATAATTGAATTTCTTTGTATATTTATGGAAGTAGTATTAAGTATAAGCAAAATATGGTCCTTTGAGTACTTCTAGCCATATCCTTAGACTATACATGTCCATCTTTGCAGCTTTCTGGGAGTAAATTTATTTGTTATTTGTCTTGTGAAATGTACATGTATACATGTACCTACTAAGTGCTATGTGATTTTCAAATGTATTACTGTAGAATGCTTCTGCAAATTCAATAAAGTTGTTAAATTCTAAGTTCTGTGTGGTCTCCAGAAACATGTTGTATGTGTGTTTTATTCTTAGGAGTTGCAACGAGTTAGATATTTATGAACATTTCTTTATCATTTCATCATTGAAACTCACTTGACATTCCAGTGGTATAGTTGAAAATACTGTAAATATTATTGGTTTATTCTGTTTGAAGACCATGTTTTCATTGGCTGTTAGAATTTTAAAATTTGTAAGAGGAATTAATCTGTAACCAGATACTTTGTTTGAATACATTTCTGCTCAACTACCATTGGGTTCTTTACTTTGGACACTTTCTAATTCTTAGAATTTGAGGTGAAAAAGCTTAAAATTACGTAATGCTAAGAATTGTCCCAAACATAGACTTATTGATAGATCTATTAATGGGAGCATTGGAGAGTGGGGGTGGATTTGATACCTTAATCTTAAATAAAGATTGAACCTTTTGAACTATCATGGCAAAAATCACTATTCAGTTTTTGGATATTTGCAAGTAGACTCTGGACTGACCGGTACTAGAGTAGGTAGTTAGCAAAAAACACTTGACTATTTGGACTACTACTTAATAGAACTACATTGAGTTCATACAAAACTAAGCTTTGGTTTAAGAACTGACTATTTCTGTCTCTGTTAAGAAGGTAATATGAAGTTTTTGGTAACAAGTTTCAGAAGTAACTGACATTAATTTTGCTATGTGATAATAAATGGCCACAGAAATGGGGAAGTTAACTAAAATTTATATCAGTCTTTTAATAAATCCAGCTCTTCTAATGGTGATGAAATCAAGACTAGGGGAATGGAATATTGAAGCCTTTAAAAAGATATATACATATATTTGAGTTGTTAGGTTAATAACCATCATGGTGATATGCTAAGTAATATAGATGCACTAGCTTGTCTTCAAAGAAATGTTATTTGTATTATGGGGACCAGGAGAAGTGGCTTGTGATTGGTTGTACTTTTCTACCAACAAGATTCCTACTTATGTCAACTGTACCCAGGTATTTTATAATTACATCAAAAAATGGGAAGAGACTTAAACTGCACTTACATAATAACATCATTGCACTTGTTAGAGGCTTGGTATCTTAGGGTTTGTTTGGTTTTTTTTTCCCATAAAATTCCTTATAGCTTTTTTGCTTTCCACATTACAGATTTTAATTTAATAACTAATCTTTGTACTGTATGGACAAAAGAATGGTAACTTTGTTTTTTAATGTTCTTTTCTCACATCTATATTGTTTTTAGTGAAAGGCCTCCATGGGAGCACTTTCATTTCAGGCTATTAGTCCCAGAAAAAGGCAAGGAGGAGAAATAGGAAGAAGTAGCAATCAGATTAAAGAGTAGGAGAGAGAAACAGAAATGGAATGAAATAAAAGTGGGAAAGAAAAATTTTTAGACATTGAAATTAAATAGTTTTGGTCTGTTGAGGTAGAGGTAATAGCAATAGACAAACTTGTTTTACATGTTAATGTGCCTAAAACCAGCAATCCCAACTAATCTTAAGATAATTGTAATTCATTGTGTCTTTCAAAGAGTAATAGTTTTTCCGATATTATTTCCAGACTCTAAAATAGAGCTCAAGCTTGAGAAGAGAGAACCACTAAAGGGCAGAGCAAAGACTCCAGTAACACTGAAGCAAAGAAGAGTTGAGCACAATCAGGTATCTTCAGTTTTATGATCACTGTATTCAGGTACAAGCAGTCTGCAGACAACACAGATTTGCCTGTGTCCTACACTTTGGTTAATGGTTGACATGCATATTCCAGCACACTCAATAGTGTTTATTCCATTGTTCATTAAATGGGAACAGACATGTAAACTTTATGTTTTTTGTTAATAGTCTAGTTTGCACCTACTGCAAAAGTGTTTAATAAATGTCTCATTGTGTTTTGATTCTGTGCTAAGCATGGTTCAGAGCCAGTCATACAGCTTTTTAAGAGTGTTTTTAATTTTTAATTTTGATCATATCTTTTTTTTTAATTTTTATTTTTCAATTAGAGTTGACATTCAATATTAGTTTCAGGTGTACAGCCTAGTGGTTAGATATTTATATAATTTATGAAGCGATCTCCTGATATAAGTCTAGCACCACCTGGCACCATACATAGTTATTACAATATTATTGACTATATTCCCTGTGCTGTACTTCATATCCCAGTGATTGTTTTGTAACTACCAATTTGTACTACTTAATTATTTCACCTTTTTCATCCAGCCCCCCACCCCTCCTTGCCTTCTAGCAACCACCAGTTTTGTTCTTTGTATCTGTGAGTCTGTTTCTGTTATATTTGTTCATTTATTTTGTTTGGGGTCCACATGTAAGTGAAATCATATGGAATTTGTCTTTCTAAAAAAATATATTTTTTAAAAGGTAGAAATGCCTAAGCAGTTCTGACATAATTTCTTTAAGAGGAAGAGGAAGGGTGTTGTATTTGTGTCTTTGTCTCTCGGTTTCTGACTTTGCTTTTACTTGTGCCCTTCTTGTCTTCTGTGACTTTTCCCTGCACTCTGAAGCTAGTCTGGTCCTAAGCTAGTCTGTTTTTTTTTTTTTCCTTATTCTAGATGAAAATTTACCTTTTTTATTGTGGTGTAGGCAAGATGCAGTTAATGCAGAATCTAGGAAAATCTGGTGAAGGACCCTGAAATAGACAAGCATGGAGAATTTGGCCTAGAGTATGAAGACAAGGTGCTGACTGGTCAGATAATAGGTTAAAACAAGGGAGGAAAAATGGTATTAAAGGTGATTTAAGAGATAGTTGTGTTGGGGAATCTAAACTGAGGGACAGGATAATCAAAAGAGAGAATAGATTTAGGAGACAATGGCCTTACACAAAATTTAAAATGTAGACAAATGGAGAGAAGTTTCATGACCCTCTAGTCATAGAGCCTGAAGAGTTGTGAGCATTTTACCAGTTTTATTTCATCTTCATCCATACCCTCCAGTTTTTTAAACTCCTTTGGTTTTATTTTGCTTTTTGCCAGAGTACATTGAAGCAAATCTCTGATATATTCCACACATTAAAGTATCAGTATTTCAGTATACATCTCTAACAAAGATGGGAGCTGTTTGTATACACACACACACACACACACAATGCCACTATCATGCCTAATAAAATTAATAATTTTTCATATCTAATCTGTTCAAGTTCCTCCAATTTCAGAAATGTCTTTTATGATTAAATTATTCAAATAAGGATCCAAAGAAATTCTACATATTATTTGTTTTGTATTGTTTCCTTTTTACCTTAATTTTGTAGCTCTTTCTACTATAATGCCATTTATTTGGTGAAGAAACTGAGTCAGTTTTCTATTGATTGTCCCACATTCTGAATTTGGTAGATTTTCCTTCAAATGTCATTTAATTTGCTGTTCTGTAGCCTGGGAGTTAGATTTATATAAGTAAGGTTATGTATTAGACCTTTCTGTAATGATGGAAATGTTATGTATCTGCGTTCCATTATGATAGCCAGTAGCCACATGTGGGCATCAAATTCTTGGAATGTGGCTAATGTGGCTGAGAAACTAAAGTTTTAATTTTATTTAACTCAAATTTAAGTTGACACATGTGGCTAGCAACTACCATTTTGGACAGCACAGATTAGAGGGATGGGTAGATTCAGGTTCAGTTTCTTTGACAGGAATGTTTCATAAATGGTGTCATGGCCTTCCTATTGCTTGATTTTGGCACTTGATATCCTTTCGGTGATGCTGAAATTATATAGTAATAAGTTCAAATGTTGAAAGCTTAATCCATCTATTATAAACTTTCACATTGCCCTTTCATTTAATGATTTTGACAGTCATGTATGATTATTGCCAAGGTCTTTTATTTCATTTGAGGTTGTAAGATGGTGATTTTTCTCATTCTCCTTACATCTGTAACTGGAATTCTTTTATGAAGAACTTTTCCTCGTGAACTGCTTAGTTACATTGAAATAAAATTCATACAGGAGAGCCAGGATAAATGCTTAATTCTTGCCTTTTATTTGCCACTTTTTAAATTAAGGTGCCTTAGTCACCTTAGTCATTCTTACCACCTTTGGAAGGTGATCAGTGAAATTTTTTACTAGTATGGTTTTTATATATTTGATTTATGATCATTTTCAATCATTCTTTTTTCAAGTTCAAATTGTGCCACCTTTAGCCATTAGGAATTACTGAGTTGGTTCCTATATCCTTTTATCGACTCCCTTTGTCTTTGATAGTTTCTTGTTTTCTGGCACAGTAAGATGACCCATGTTCATGGATATTTTCTGCCTGTTAACATATCAGCCATTTTTCTAAAGAATCTTAATCCTTTTAATAGATAATGGGAAATATCGTTTGGAGGCTACCTACATCTGGTGTTC
>NW_006437736.1:9566227-9591079 GCF_000325575.1 Pteropus alecto | reverse complement strand
GCTGGGTTGTCATTGCTTCTAGGCCTTTCAGTAAGTAAAGCTAGGAGTATGTATGTATGTATTTATTTATTTATTTTTAGGCAAGGCAACCCTTGGTTGTCTTCACAGATTGCAAGGACCTTGTCAGCTTATTTTTTATTTTTTATGCCTACAGCACCTGATCTTCCTAGGTAGTCTCCCATCTAAACAGTAACCAGGCTCAACCCTGCTTAGGTTCTGAGATCAGATGGGATTGGGCTTGTTCAGAGTGGCATAGCCGTAGACTAGGAGTACTTATTTTTTAGAGAAAATAAATCATGAATTCATCAAATAAATGAATGAAGACTTCTCTAACTTCTGTGTTTTACTTATGTCTCTTTTCTCTTATGTTGAGTATCTTAAAGTCACTTGGAATAATTTTTTTCTTTTTCTTTCATATTGTTTAATTATTGAGAACATGTATGTGGTTTTATTTAAGCAAAATAGATAAGCGTCAGGAATCTGGCTTCTATTTTTGTTCCTTCCATCCATGGGTAATCGTTTTTATTAAGTCTTGGTTTAAATTTTGTTTGTTTTTGAAAATGTAAGTAAATACATATATTTATATATTATCTATGCTCTCCTCAAATAAAAAGCAGCCTATTTTCACATTTCTATCTTTGTTTTTATCTAAACATATCCCGGAGATCACTCCATATCAGAATATAGTATTGCCATCTTCCTCATTGCTTCATACCACTGCATGATATTTCATTTTATGGATGTAATATAATTTATTCAGCCATTTTCCTTTTGGTGAATATTTAGATTATTTTTAGATATATGCTATTTTGAATTATGCAAAGATGAATGAATGAGTAGCTTCTACATGTATCATTTAATATTTTAGCCAATTTATCTTCAGGAAATTTATAAGTGAAATTGCTGGGTAATTTTGCTAGGTGTTACCAAATTCCCCTGCATAATAGTTGAAGCATTTTGCATGGGCCCACCCCTCTCTCCCTCCAGCAATGTATAAGTTCCTATCTCTTAGGGAGGAATAAGCTGCTGCTTTGAAAAACAGTTAATAGGAATAACCATACTGGTCATGTTTTACTTAAATTGATAGTTCTTTATGGTGACTTTTAACCTGATTATTTCTTTTCATAACCTAGTTTTGTGTAAATATTTTGTGTATAGCTTATATTTTTACTCACTGGGATTTATAGCCTCCTTTAATAGCCCAGCTTCTGCATTGTCTGTGCCTCAACTACCCAGTGTCTTCCGATAACTTTTAACCTGATAGCTTATTGAAAGGCACCGTGAGAAGGTTTTTGTTTCTTTCCCTTGTTGTCTCCATGCTAAATTCTGGACTTTTATGAAACATCTTGCTCAAAATAGATGATGCTGCAATTCTTATTTTGGCCACAGTATGTAACAATCACATTAACTACTAATTTTACATAGCAGTGAGTTTCTTGTCAATCAATAATTGGTCTATCTTACTAAGTAGTTATAACGTTGAATTATAATTTTATTATTTTTTACTTGTATTTTTTTTAAGGTCAGTTGCTTATAGTAGATTCTGGTAGAGAAAATGTTTTTTTAATCTTCAGAATATCTTTTCCGGTTGTGTGAAGAGTTGTTAGTTTTCTGCAAAGATAATTAATTCTAAATTAGACAATGACAGTCAAGAACTAATAAAGTTGGTTGATCGTCCTCAACTAAAGAATTTAATGTGCCTGAATAGAAGAAAGTATAAATGAATTATAGGGGAAAATGTCCTTCCCACCCCTGTTCCCAGCTGTTCCTATGGGTAACCAGTGAGTTTCTCGTGTTTCCTTTCATGGAAGAAAATAAAGAATCGCTAAGTAGAACTTGGTTAACCATAATAGTTTCAATAGACGTTTAATAAAATTTTCGATAGATTATTTCAGTTATATATTTAAAATAAGACATAACAAGGAAAGTCCTAGAATTTGGTAGATAACCAATTTTAAGGGAAAAGGATGTCTTTTCACCCCAACCCCCTACCTTTGTGGATGTAAGTGAAGGACCTGGTCTTTATATTGTATCAGTTGGATAACTTTGTTAGACCTTTCAGCAGTGTAGTTTTTAATTCTTTGAAGAGTTTTGAAATACTGACTATACATTAATAATACCAAATAGAGTATTTTTTAAATACTTGTAATTATTTTTATTGCCATTGATCAGTTGATTATTAAAGAGGAAACTGTTGAAAGTGGTTTTAAAAAATACTTGACTTTGAGATGCATCATAAGTCAGTTATATTATCTTAAACCGGTTGTTCTCAACCCTGGCTGCACTTAAGAATCTCCTGAGGAGCTATAAAAATTTAGTATGTCCAGGCCCTTCTAGATTCTGACTTGATTGGTCAAAGGTGGGGTTGGGGGCATTTGATATTTTTTGAAAAGCTCTCCAAATGATACTGTGCCACCAGGATTGAGATTAAAACTATTGTTTCCTTCTATACAGTTAATCAGAAATTTATTAAATAAGCATTTATCATATGTATATGTAATTTGTTCACAGATTTGTCTTTTGACTAACATTAAGTTTGCATTCAGTGAATATTTCCTAATTGATAGCAGAAAAAAGAATCCAGAGATTCAGATTGTGAGTCAGAAGGACACTTCAAAATCAGTTCTGTGAGACTGTCTGTACCTTGTATGGGTTTGGTAGTAATACTACTAGTCAAATAAGCATACCTATTGGATGACTGCCATTGTCCCAAAATAAGAATAAAATTTATCTGTCTTTAAAATTAATAGATACTGACTTGGATATAAAAACATATGTTATCTAGATAAAATACTAGCTTGAAAGCAAAAGTGACAGTATAAACACTCTCTAGTATAACACTAATCATCGATGGCTGTTTTCCAGTTAAAAGAATTTAAAAGGAGCATCTGATAATAGTGGCTTCAGAGTTGAATAATTTGCTACTTGGAATGTAGAATCTCAGGCCCCACCCCAGGGCTACTACATGAGAATCTGCATTTTAACAAAAGCTTCAAGTGATTGATACACAAATCACAGTTTGAGAAGCACTAATCTCATGATTTTCAAGCTATTATATAGGGACTGCCAACTTATTTTTTAAATGAAGAGAAACTACTTAGTTTTTCAGGGAAAGGTGAGTCTGGGACTGGAAGGTAACCACTGTCTGAGTAGTGAGGAGTGGGTAGTACTGAGGTTTGGCACAGTGACACTTTAGGCTTGCATGTCCATGAAAGGTGACCACCAGGTTTGTGTTGGTGCTCAATTTTAATATCTTTCTGAGTTTGATATCTGGGAATTTTTAAGTTCAAATAGCTGTGTATGGATTATAATTTAAACTGATCTATTTAAATAATCCTAACCACATGAAAAAAATAATGTTCAATCGTTTTAAAAAATACTTGACTTTGAGATGCATCATAAGTCAGTTATATTATCTTAAACCGGTTGTTCTCAACCCTGGCTGCACTTAAGAATCTCCTGAGGAGCTATAAAAATTTAGTATGTCCAGGCCCTTCTAGATTCTGACTTGATTGGTCAAAGGTGGGGTTGGGGGCATTTGATATTTTTTGAAAAGCTCTCCAAATGATACTGTGCCACCAGGATTGAGATTAAAACTATTGTTTCCTTCTATACAGTTAATCAGAAATTTATTAAATAAGCATTTATCATATGTATATGTAATTTGTTCACAGATTTGTCTTTTGACTAACATTAAGTTTGCATTCAGTGAATATTTCCTAATTGATAGCAGAAAAAAGAATCCAGAGATTCAGATTGTGAGTCAGAAGGACACTTCAAAATCAGTTCTGTGAGACTGTCTGTGACTTGGATGGGTTTGGTAGTAATACTACTAGTCAAATAAGCATACCTATTGGATGACTGCCATTGTCCCAAAATAAGAATAAAATTTATCTGTCTTTAAAATTAATAGATACTGACTTGGATATAAAAACATATGTTATCTAGATAAAATACTAGCTTGAAAGCAAAAGTGACAGTATAAACACTCTCTAGTATAACACTAATCATCGATGGCTGTTTTCCAGTTAAAAGAATTTAAAAGGAGCATCTGATAATAGTGGCTTCAGAGTTGAATAATTTGCTACTTGGAATGTAGAATCTCAGGCCCCACCCCAGGGCTACTACATGAGAATCTGCATTTTAACAAAAGCTTCAAGTGATTGATACACAAATCACAGTTTGAGAAGCACTAAACTAATCTCATGATTTTCAAGCTATTATATAGGGACTGCCAACTTATTTTTTAAATGAAGAGAAACTACTTAGTTTTTCAGGGAAAGGTGAGTCTGGGACTGGAAGGTAACCACTGTCTGAGTAGTGAGGAGTGGGTAGTACTGAGGTTTGGCACAGTGACACTTTAGGCTTGCATGTCCATGAAAGGTGACCACCAGGTTTGTGTTGGTGCTCAATTTTAATATCTTTCTGAGTTTGATATCTGGGAATTTTTAAGTTCAAATAGCTGTGTATGGATTATAATTTAAACTGATCTATTTAAATAATCCTAACCACATGAAAAAAATAATGTTCAATCTATTTTAACAATTATAAAATTTGTATTTTATTTTAAAAAGAAATTGATTTGTTGTAGCAAATGACATAAGTCAAAGTTAATGCTCAGCCCGCTTTTTGTTTAGACAGCCAAAGAGATTCAGCTCTAATACCAGAGCCAAACAGCAAACAGCAGTCATAAAAAGAGCCAAGGATAAATTGATGTCCGGGCCCCCCCGCCCCCATTTTTATTTTAATTTGTGAGCTTCTGTAGTTGGACTGTTTAGTGTATTTTTATTGTACGTTAAGCTACACATTGGATCAGTCAATATACACAAATATATTGAGGGCACAGCATTGTTTGCAAATGTTAGCATTTGGAGACTTCATGGCTTCTCAGTATGCTAATATGGCCATTAAGGTGTTTGATGTTAGAATATGACTTTTTAATGTGTCAATGCTTAAATAGAGCTATTCTCAAGCTGGAATATCTGAGACTGAATGGACAAGTGGATCTTCAAAAGGCGGACCTCTACAGGCATTAACTAGGGAATCCACGAGGGGGTCGAGAAGAACTCCGAGGAAAAGGGTGATGCAAGGCTTATTGCTTAGAATTGGGTTTTCAGATTGGTAGGGTTTTAGTGACTGTTTTATGTTTATTGTTTTTGTTTTGTTTTCAAACTAACAGGTGGATACTTCAGAACATTTTCGTATAGATGGTGCAATAATTTCAGAGAGTACTCCCATAGCTGAAACTATAATGGCTTCAAGCAACGAAACCTTAGTAAATATGTTTCATAAACTATACAAGTGGTATTCTTTGTAAATTACCCTTTAATTAGAATCGGGGAGGTGGTGAATTTGGCAAATTTCAAAGTTATATATTTTTAAACTCATTTTCCCCATATAATTCTGAATTTTAGGATTTTTTATTGTGCAAGAATCCTAAGTATTCTAAGGATACTTTTTTGCTAAAATATTTAAAGAATGATAAGGCTTCACATGTGAACCACTGAATATGTTCATTTCTGAGTCCTTTTGCCTGAATTTTTATTAAGGGAAAGTATCAAATATTAGAGAAATAAAATATCTTTTTCTTTTCTTTTTTCACATGTCTTTGTTATGTTTGGATAATTCTGAGTCTGAATAATTTGAATCTTGGCAGGTTGTCAATAGGGTGACTGGAAATTTCAAGCATGCAGCTCCTATTCTGCCAATCACTGAATTCTCAGACATTCCCAGAAGAACACCAAAGAAACCATTGACAAGAGCTGAAGTAAATGAATAAAACTTAGATCGATGTTATCATTGATCTTTTAAAGAGGAAATATTTGTATTTGTTTTTTGGAGTTGGGGGGAGCTGAGCTTGCTTTATTGGGTGATGTGTATGGGTGTATATATGCATATATTCTTTTAAAGACATACTTCTATAGTGATGATAAAATAACTAATATGTCATGCTAATCCTATCCTCTTGCTACTGTGTGCCTCTTAAGTTCCAATTATCAAGGGAGTGGTCTTTTTTTGCTGTTTATAACTTGTTCTCTTTTTTATGGATGTGAGTCGAAAGTGTAACTAGGCTGTAGGGGGGCAGCTTTACTATTTTTCACGGGAAGATCAAATAATGGGACTTCAAAATGACTTTGTATGACGCTTCATTTGATTAACTCCTGTGTAATTAAGCTTTTAAGTACTAACTGCATGATGCATTGTAGTTTTAATCTTAACCAAAGGTTATTTTGATCTGGGCATAAAGGTAAACACAGCAAAACAACAATCAAGTTGTTAAAAAATATATATTTTATGTTTTTTAAGTTAGGAAGATTAGATTGACTCTAGTTAAAAAATACTAAAATTAAAGATCCATGTTAATTTGATACCTGCTATATTTGAACATTTATCTTATAACACAGTTCTTAGTGGAGGAAGAAACAGTGTACTCTTAATGAAAAGCACGGGAAATTCAGTGGGGGAACTTATACTTCCAAATAAGCTGCACTCAATTTTTGTTTTTTAACTTTTACTTATTTAAGTGTGTGGCAATTTTTTTTTCTCCTGCAGTTATCACATTAACATATCTTTCATTTTGACGAAATCTGAAGAGAGCTTTGGAAGTGTGTGACTCCTTAGGTGATAATAAATTTAGAAATGGCAGTTATAAAAGCTGGGATAGATCGAAGTGCATTCTGTCCTCTGAAACTTTTATTTAAAATTATATTTTAATTTTTGCACATTTACACTAAATTTTAATTGTAGTTGTTTGTTTGTTTCTTCTTAGGTGGGAGAAAAAACAGAGGAAAGAAGACTAGAAAGAGATATTCTTAAAGAAATGTTTCCCTTTGAAGCATCAACACCAACAGGAATTAGGTATTCAGATACATTGAAACAAGTATTAGTATGTCTTACTGGACATTTTTATTTATTCACTTATTTATTCCCACTTTATTGAGGTATGATCGATGTATAAAAATTGTATATTTTTAGGGTATGCAACATGATTATTTAATATACATATGAGAATTTTAATTTCTAATTTTTCACAGTTAGTATACCTGTGTTCTTAGAATTAAGCTTTTTTGGGAGCAGTTTAATTCTTCTAAGCTACCAGTTCATATTCTGAAAAATTGAGTCAGTTTGTTTTGTTTGTTTGCTTTTAAAATTAGCTCATTTTTTCCTCTGTATTTGTACATACAGTGTGTTTGGTCATCGATTTGAAACTATAGGTAAAAATCATCCAAATTTTTACAAATTAGAAAATTAGCTGTTAACATTTTGAGTATATTTCTCTTCGTATTCTCAAATACATAGATAGTTTGGTATTACTTTCTTTTAATTTTTTAGTAACTTTTCTTATTTTAAAAGTGATACATAAACAATTCAGAATCCCTGTTCTGCCATCTTGACTAGAACACGAGTCGGTTTCAAAATTACTTTGTTAAGTTGAAGGATTGTAAATACATCATTTACCTACTATTTAATTCTCATTTTTAAATTGAAATGGAAACCTAGTAAGAAGTAAAGCATTGTTTTCCCTGAGAGTTTCTCTTCTGTTTGAAAAGACTATTTACACATCTGTTTAATTGTTTCCTGACTGAAGGAATCACAACCAAACTACCTTATTTCTTTCCTCCTATTGCCGCTTTTAGCTCTGAAAAGACTTGAAGAAGGCAAATTTAGTGAATATTTATCAACATTTTGCATATTATTTTTTAATAAAAAATTTGCATCTAACTTTTTTAATGGAAAATGTAAAGAAGTTTTAAAAAGGTGACGCCTCACTGTTCATATGTGATAACTTCCTACTGTTAACCTCAAGGAATGTGTTTGAGACAGGAGCAGTAATGACATTTTATTTTATTTTACCTTTTTTTTTTTTTTGACATTTTATATTATTTATTTAAATCATGACTTTATCTAAAATTTATTTTCCTTTTCCTCCTTTTACTCCCCACAGTGCTAGCTGCCGCAGACCGATCAAAGGGGCTGCGGGCCGGCCATTAGAACTCAGTGATTTCAGGACGGAGGAGTCTTTCTCATCCAGATATATTCCTAAGTATGTTCCCTTGGCAGATGTCAAGTCAGAAAAAACAAAAAAGGGACGCTCCATTCCCATGTGGGTAAAAGTTTTGCTGTTTGTTGTTGTGGTCATTTTTTTGTTTTTGGTCTATCAAGCTATGGAAACCAACCAACGAAATCCATTCTCTAAATTTCTTAATGACTCTAGAAATCACAAGTGAATGATATCTCTTTGGCACACTCAGCTTGGTCTCCTATTTTTAATAACTGTATAAAAAAACATTTGTGTACACTTGTTGACTGAAGAGCTAAAAATAATGTGATTTCACCTCAATAAATGTATTCCATTGAAAAGCAAACAAGATATATAAATGGACTTCATTTATATGTTTTGGACTTTGGACTAGTAGGAGATCACTTCGTGCCATATCAATCTTTTTTAGCTCTGGAACATTTTTGTAGGCTTTATTTTTTTAATGTGGGCATCTTATTTCATTTTTGAGAAAAATGTATATTGTTTTCGGTGTATTTTGGGAAACAAGAAGGGCAAAACATGGCAGTCTAATGTGAAGCTACTCATTTAAATACTTTGAATTCTTACAGAAAAGATTTTAAGATTTATTCTCTGCTGAATAAAAACTTTAGAGATGTGAAACATGAAATTCGGTAAGGGAAAAATGTAATGGGGTTGTGCTTTTTTTAACGGCAGCAAAGTTTAATGGAGTTTATGGGGAAAAGTACAGCAATAATCTCTTCTGTAACTTTTATTAATAGAATGTATTGCCGTAGCCCTATTGTATTCACTTTTTAAAAGATTTCTAGTATCATGAATGTCCTACTACAGTAAGACCCATTAAATACAGTTGATTTTTAGCAGGGATTTTTTAGTGTGACATATTTTAGAGAGCTGTTAGCTGGCTTTATGTGTTTTTAAAAGCTGTTTAGCTAGCTATAAGGCTATAATTGGAAACATGTATTTTTTATTTACAGCAAAACATTTTGTCAATCCAATTTGCTACCAAAATATTTTTTAGATTAATAAGTGTGTATGTCTGTTTAGAAGTTAGAAACTAAACACTGGTCTTAGGTTCCATTTGGATTTGTTATTGCATTGTCTTCTTTTACCAAAAACAAATTTTGCCAAGTTATTTTGCCCTCTATTTCCCAACATAATTAAAGTGCAAAAATATTTTTTTTTTAAATTACATAGTAAACTTTTTCTTGGATACATGGTAGTTAATACATAAGTTTGTAAACTCAGAATATGAGATGGGCATTATGATTTTTGTGTACTCTTGAAGTGGTTAACTTTATCTTTGTAGTTGATTTATTTTTTTAGCTAAAACTTACCTCATGTATAACTTGGTTAAGTAAAATAGTAGGTAATTAAAATTTCAGTAGAATCAAGTAAAACGAAAATTTTATTCATTTGAGTTTCAATTTTACAGTCTTTGACCATAAAGCACACTAACCATGTAAGTTATTTTTAAATATCATCTGAAATAAAAAGGTAATTTTAAAAAAGGAAAAAGCTAAAGATGTGTATTTAGATGAGCATACAATTTTGATTTGAATTAGCCCTATTCTGGTATTTAGCTTTTAGATACTTCGTAGATTTTTTCACTTAATTGGCAGTTTACCAGAAATGCTTGTAAGCCTGGTCCTACAGGGAAAGTGAAAAACGTACATCTAGATCAGAAGCACTTGCCTCTCTGATTAAAGTATTTTCTTTGAGATGAGCCACAGAGGGGCACAGTTTACTCAGCTTTTCGCTGTAAGGTAATAGCAGTCTACTTTTACTTTGTTTTTAAACCTTGTTTCCCATTTTGTTTTCAATCTTTTGTTTATAATTAGAAATTATGAGAAGCTGCATTTAATGTTTAAAAATATGGAATGATAAATCAGACTTAATATGTATGTAAAATCAGTTTTCTAATAGGAAAGGTATGGTCCAAAATAGCAAAATTAGGACCAGGTAAAACATGTAGTCTTTTTTTTTTTAATGTGTTTGGTCTTTGTCTGTTTCTTATTCCACTAGAATAAATATGTCCTTGATGTAAATGCAAAGCATTTCTTCCTGATTAAACTGTAGATGTAGACTTTACAATATAATTCAACAATAAAAAAGTAATTAACCTCTAGTTTTGTCATTGCAATAAATGCTTTGTAGATAGCACGAACTATAAGATTTCCTGATAACATTTCTTATGTAATATTTCATCATTTTTTATTCATAAATAAGCAGTGGATAGCCATTATACTTGCAGAACGACGTAGGGAAGATCACAGAGGCTCTTCTCTCTCGCCGTACAAAATGGTAACTACTTTTCAGTCCCGTAACTCCCCTTCCATCCCCCCCTAGTTTTACCATTTTAGTACTTTTCTGCAGCACTCATGATTATTAGTCTTGCTTTGAGACTAAACAAAGATGTTGCTGTGGTATATTTATTATAGAGCTGTGTTCACAGGACGAAAGTGCCTTTATCCCTTCATCATTCATGTGTCCCCCAAAGGTGATTTTACTTAAATTATGATTCTCACACAGTTATACACTATAATCAAAGCAAATAGCATCTCACAGGCTTAAATAACAGTAAAAGTGCTTTATGGCATGCTTGCCATGTGCTAGATACTGTTCTATGTACTTGATATATATTGACTCAGTCATCATGATGACCCCATGAAGTAGGTATTTTCTTATTCTTTCATTACAAACAAAAAAAATTATGTGCAAAGGTATTAAGAAACTTGCCCAAGTTTGCACAGCTGGGAAATGATGTGTTTGGTTGCATATGATATGGCAAAGGGGACCTAAAAGATGAACACTCTGTTCGTACTCTGTACCAGTTCTCCTATTCAGCCTTGTCCCTTCCATGACTTTGTTGGTGCCTTTAAGTTCTAGACCTCTTTAGGAGTTAAGGTTCACTTCTAGTTTTAATCTGTATAGCTATTTAAAGTTTGAGCCTTCTCTAACTTTGTTAATTGATTTTTTATTTTTAAATATTTTCCATCTTCATACAGTTTTTTGAAATATATTTTTTGATGTCTCTCTTCTCTTCCATTCTGTCATTTTAAACATTTTTTAATTCCCTTTTCAGTAATAGAGTCTCAACAGGAAGAGTTTATGAACACATGTGGTCGTTCAGTCTATCACCTTGAATTACCAGTAGGTTTCACATACTATCCTCTTACCAAAGATTGGGAAAGAAACAGAGGAGGAGACACAGAGTTTTGAGTGCAAGGAAAGTCAAAACAGATCAATTCTGGTATAGAATCACTAGTTGAACTGACCTTTGATGACATTTATGCTATATTCACAGTGCTTTGAAATTGACTGCTTATAAAATTTTACCACTCACTTCAGTAAATATTTATTTGATGTCTCATCTGTGCCAGGTATAATGTTTGGCAGTTTGTGGATGCAGTTTCAGAAATATCTTTGAACTTGGCTTAAAAAAATTTTTTTTGACCATTCCATCAACTAATAGCAATATCGGTTTATTAACAATTTAAATAGTGTTATTAATTGTTCTTTTTCTTATCGAGAGAAATTAGTAATTTTTTTTAACTAATCCATTACATTTTATCATTAATACATCTTAGAGTCTTATCCTGTACTTTTACCAAAATCTAAAATTTGGGGAGGAAATCTAAATAATGGACATATCAATCTCAAAAGAATTTTGCAGAATCTTTTCTGAAATGACCCAAAGGAGAACATCAAATGGTGTTCACTGGTCCCAGTGTATAGAAACACTGTTACTTTCCAGAATTATAGACATATCCAATGAAGCTATTTGCTGAGAAGACTGATAAAAAAAATTCAGATTTTTTGACATGTCTCAGATACCTTTAATCATTTGAGTGAAAGAACTGCCTTAAATGCACAGAAGAGACCCAGTTCAAGTTTGGTGTATTGAGGTTGCATGTTCAGTGAGTGGAAGGAACAGGCCCGTCAACCCCACGGAGACTATTCGTGAGGATGTCCCTGTCACACATGTACTCTACTGAGAGCAGCCTCTGGAAAGAAGCACCAACATGTGGATGCTATTGTTGGCTGATGGCTTTGGCAGCCCTGTAATCTTCCTCTGATGTCCAGGGCCGATGCAAACCTGGTCCCACCAGGGCTACAAGGTTATGAGCTGTGATCCTCTTTACAATAACATCTCTGGCTACCACCTGGGTGAGCATCGATCCATCCAGCTCCTTGGTCAGCTTGAGGCTGCTTCGGGTGACCTGTTGCTGCCTGATATCCTCACCATCAGTTCCCTGTAGAGATATAAGCCCACAGCCTGCTTCTTCTGAAGGAATCTCTCCATATTTTTGTTCTCTTTTGTGTGTTTGTGCTTAACAATGAGTTCACACCACCGACAGTGAACCTCTGCATCCTGCCGGGGGAGGTTGTACCTCCTCTCAAGGCTTTGCAGAGTTCTGGGGTTCAGGGTTTTCTGCTCCAAGAGATGTTCCAGAAGGAAGACCAGCTGATCTGGAAGAAGTTTCAAGAAATGTTTATTTCAGTTTCAACTTCTACCTTTCTTCCACCTCAATACCAGCTCATCTGACAGGAATGAAAGCGTTTAGTGGACCAGCATTTGAGGTTCCTGTTGGGGTGCAGACTAGAGCCTGGAGCCCTTCCCCAGAAATTAGTAACATTTAACCCTTGTAAGTTAAAGAACCAAAAATTTGTCAGAGCTTGTTTGGAATAAATCAAAGCTGATAAAATACAATTCCAATCATATATATTCATACTAGACCGCTGCTGACTTTGTTGTCCAGAATTTAACACATTGCTCTTGTGATAGTGAATAATTTGGAATTGTGAAGCAGTATAAAGGATACTTGTTTCATTTGTTGTAACAAATTATAGTCTATCAGATCTTATGCTTTGATTGGGAGAAAAAAATGTTAGCTAATGCTTTGTGACCTCAAAATTTAGCAGCTTAAAACAATCATTACCATTTCTATGATAATCAGGGAGTGACTTAGCAGTGTGGTTCTGACTCAGGATCTCCTGGCTTTGTAATGCACTGTCAGCCAGAGCTGTTGTCATCTGAAGGCTCCAGTGGGGCAAACTCCACTTCCGTGCTCACGTGCTAGTTGGCAGGCCTCGGTTCCTCATGCCTGTTGGCTGCAGAGATTTTAGGTTACCTGGTGACCTCAAGACATGGCAGCCGGCTTCTCCCAGAGTCATGTAAGATAGAAAGTGCACCCGTGATTGAAAGCACAGCTTTTACATAACATAATACTGGGAATGCCATCACTTTTCCAGGTTCTACTGGTCTTAGACCTGGTAAAATGGGGAACGGACTGCACAGAAGTGGATGCCAGGAGGCAGGGATGACTGGGGCTTACTTATCTTGTAGTTTGGCTACTACAACTATCTTAATCTGAGGGATTATACAGAGAGTCTCCCCTTATCCATGGGGAATGTTCCAAGGCCCCAAGTGCACGTCGCAAACTACCGATAGTGCTGATAGTGCTGAGCCCTGTGTATACTCTGTGTTTTCCTATACATGCATACCTGAAAATTAGGCAGAGTAAGAGATTAACAACAATAACAATAAAAATTATACTAATGAAAGTTAGATGAATGTGGTCTCAAAACATTGTATTGTACTCACTGTTATGATGGTGAGAGAGTGTCTCTGTGATGAGAGGAAGTGACCTGAGGTAGGCATCGTGACGGTGTTAGGCCACCTTGAACACGAGCACTGCAGTGTCTGGGCAGTCTGATAATTGGGATGGCTACCAAGCGACTAACAAGGGTAGTGCTTACAGCACAGAGGTGCTGGACAAAGGGATGATTTACATTGCGAATGTAATAGAGTGGGACGGTGCAAGATTTCTTAATGCTACTCAGAACAATGCACAACTTAAAGCTTATGAATTGTTTATTTCCGGAGTTTTCCACTTAACGTTTTCAGTCTGGTTGACTGTAGGTAACTGAAACCTGAGAAAGTGAAACCGCAGATGAGGTGGGACTAGGTACTGTGGTTGTGGCTATAGCATTCGGAATCAGTGTTAAGTATTGCTTTGGAATTCAAATGGACATTTCTTTAGGGTGTTCACTTTGATCTGTTCATTACAAAAAAATTACATATAAAATATGAATGAATAGCAGTGAGACTGGAGACAGATTTGAGATCTTTCAGAGGTAAATTCAACAGACTTGATTAATAAAATCAGAGAAGGATAAGTAAAAAATTACCTAGAGGTAATTGGTTGGCCTAGTGGAAGGTGGTGCCAGTCACTGAAAGAGAATTTCAAGGGCAGAATATGGGGGAAAGAAGATAGACTTTGGGTTTGAATACATTAAATTTGATATCTCCGTAAGAAATTCAAGCACCCAATACAATACTTGGTATAGTAAGCACGCAGAGATACTACTTGAATAAATCCAAGTGGAGGTCATTTGTTGGTAGTTAGATAACTGATGCTAAGGAGAGAAAGTAAGAATAGCTGGGAGTCCATAACAAATAGATATATTCCAAGTGATAGGAAGATGTAAGAATACTCACAGATTTGAGAAAGCACTAACGATGAATATCAGTACTTGAGGGATGAGTAACAAAAGACGACCAGGAGAATGCAGTGTCATTGAAAAGAGCGTTTTAAGAGTGGTCAACTGTTGAGCAAAATCTGGGCAGAGAAATGTCTGCTCAATTTCCAATCATGTGACTTCAATGAGAATTTCAGTGTTACGGCAGAAGTGTAGACAGCTCTAAGACCATAGGGAAGCAGCTTGGTAGTTGGCAGTATGTCAAGGAAGGGTTTTGTTTGTTTCTAAAGTGAGGCCATATAGCCAGCACACAGGTCAAGAAAGAGTCCCCATAAACTCATCTCCCTCTAGTTCTGTCTCTCCCCAACCAACCACTTAGAGCAACCACCGTGCTAACATGACACCATAGATTTTTTTTCCTCAGGTTTTGTAGCTTTATAAATAACTGTGAATCAAAAGACATTGTTAAGAAATAAGGAAGGAACTGGCAGAAAATAAGCCCAATACATATATCTGACAAAGGACTTATTTAGAATCTTTGAAAAGTCTCACAGATCAAGAAGAAAAAGACAACCCAAATAAAAACTAACAAAAACCTGAAAATCCCACAAACGAGAATATCCAAATAAATACTTGAAAAAGTAGTCGAAGGCTGACATCAAGCATGAGAGAAAGTTGATGCAGCAACTGAACTGCTATGAAATTACTTTGGAGTACTATCTGGTGGTACAGTAGCCACCCACCCTTTATCTATGGTTTTACTTTCTGGAGTTTCAGTTACCCCTGGTCAACCCAGTGGGAAAGTATTAAATGGAAAATTCCAGAAATAATGCTTATAAGTTTAAAATTACGTGCTGTTCTGAGTAGCATGATGAAATCTCGCATTGTCTTGCTCCATCCTGCTGGGGACAGGAGTCATCCATTTATCCAGTGTCTCTGTGCCATTTGTACTGCCTACCATTAGTCACTTAGCCATCTCAGGTATCAGAGCCACTGTCGCGGTTTCACTATATGGGTTCCAGTAACCCTTATTTCATGTCTTGTTCACCTGACTTCATCTCATCCCTCAGGCATTGTATCATTTCATCATCGAAAGAAGAGGAAGGGTGAGTACAGTGCAATATGTTTTGAGAGACCACATTCACATAACTTACTACAGCATATTGTTATGATTATTCTATTTCACTATTGTTGGTAATCTTACTGTGCCTATTATTGTTGGTAATCTTACTGTGTTCAGGACTATCTGAGGTTTCAGGCATCCACTGGGGGTCTTACAACTGTATCCCCTGTGGATCAGACTACTGTATATACTCATGCTAATCCCATGACCTAGGGATTCCACTCAGTGTATATCCAGGAGGCATAAAAACATATCCACAGAAAAGACTAGTTGGTAAATACTCCTAATAGTTTTTATTAATAATAGCTGCTATTGGAAATAGTTCACATGTCCATTGGTGGGAGAATAAATTGTAGAATACTCTTAATGGAATAGTATTATAAGTAATCTATCCTATGTAGTATAAGCAATCTACAATTACATGTAACAACATGGACAAACAAACCTGGACAAAATTATTTAGTGTATGTATGATTCCACTGAAATTCCTCAAGTAAGAAAACAGGCACAGATATTCAGTGTTGACAGAAGTCAGAATAGTGCATGCCTTTGGGGAACAGAGGATATTAGCTGACTGAGGGATTCTTTCAGGGTGATAGAATGTTCTATATCTCGCTGTAGGTTATGGATAATGATATATACGTATGTAAATGTTCATCAATCTATATAAGATCTTGTGTAATTTACTGTCATTTGAACCTCAAGTAAAAATAACATTTCTTATTAAAGAGATTGAGAAACTTAACACTAACACAGCTTTCCATCTATTGGTTAGCTTTTCATGTATTTACTGGTCATTTCATTTTTATTCATTACCCATTTGTATTTTTGCCCATTTTCGGTAATTGGTTCTTATTGAAAGGTCTAATCTTTTAAATATTTTATGTTATGTCTGTATTTCAAGCTTTTCCTAGCCTCTCAATTGGTTTATAGTATCTTTTGTAACACATAAGTTGCCTATTATTAGATAGTAAAAAAAAAATTGCTTTTCACACCTGCTTCTGGCCATGACAGAATCACTGGTAACCGATTTGTCCTCTCTTTGTAAAAAGCTGGAAAACTAAGCAAAATATATGAAACAAGTCTTTTCTGACATTAGATAACAGATAATCCCTGACAGAAGAGAAACAAAAGTGAACCATACAACTGCACTTGTTTTCCACAGCATTTTACAGCTGGTGACAAAAGCAGGGTACACCCAAAGTTGAGCACGGGGTCTCTGGTTCGTTAAGGACGCAGAAATCAAAGTTCAGGGAGGCTGAAGTGGTTAGAATTTGTGAGAAAGAGTAACAGAAAAAGGGAATTACCATACTGTGTATGACTAAATACCATACTGTGTATGCATAGGATGAATTTGCATGCGTAGGATAACTTACCCAGGGGCTGTGAACTGAACACTTCCCAGAGTTGACACAGGCTGAGAGACATTCAATTTACAACCAGCCAGAGTGGAGAGACCTTGTAAAATACGCAGGATATTTAGTTCCCAGAAGCGTCACAGCTCAGTAGTACTAAACAAGCTCTAGAATAAAAGCTACTCTGGATACATCCTAACATCTTAAAAACAAGCTTTGAAAGGAGGATCAAGCTGGCCCCCGAGTAAGTTTTCCAGAACAAGGTTGAATACTCTTGAAAGGAAAACAACAAAATGCAGACTCAATAATATAACATTCACAATATCAAGCATATAATTAAAAAAAAAAAAAAAATGAAAGGAGCAGGAAAATGTGACCCATATGCAGAAGAAAAATAGGTCAACAGAGACCAAGAAATGGTTCATTAACAAATATACTCAAAAACTTTGAAAACGTAAATATAATTATGAAAGAAATGGAAACTTCAGGAAAAAACCAAATGAAACTTCTAAAGATGAAAAATACACTCAAAATTTCATTGGATAAATTTAAAGGCAGAATAATGCAAAAGAAGATGAGTTAATCTGAAGGCAACAATAAAATTATCCAAATGGAAGCTCAAAGAGGAAAAGGCTTAGTGACCTGTGGGACAATATCAAGCAGTCTTTCACACATGTAATTGGAATACCAGGAGAGGAGAGAGTGAGCAGAAAAATACATTTGAAGAAATGATGGCTGAAAATTTACTAAATCTGACAAAACTATAAACCTAGTCATGTGAATAGCACCAAGTCAAGATGGAAAATATTTCCATTACCCCAGAAAATTCCCTTATTGACCCTTTATAATCAATCTCTTGCCCTCAACCCCATGTCCTAGTGAGGACTGTTTTCTATTCCTAGAGTTTTGCCTTTTCCAGAATGACATATAAATGAGCCATACAATATGTAGCCTTTTGAATCTGTCTTTTCACTTAACACAGTGGTTCTCAACTGGGGACACAACTGAATGTCCTACAATACATGATAGCCCCTCATAACAGAATTACCAGGCCTAAAATGTCAATAGTGCTGAGGATGAGAAACTTGGCATAAGACTTCAAATAGTTGTCACATTTTTTGGTAATTTGTTCCTTTTATTTTGGATTTTTTATGTACTTATTTTCTATTGGTATGTCTCATTTGCTCAAGTATCTGTTCAAATCATATGACCAATTTTAAAAGTAGTTGACTGTAATGGTCAAAATTAAAAGAACTGTACAACTTAAAAGGGTGAAATTACATTTATCGAAATTTTACATCAATACCTGGCATTTTAAAAAATGCCAATCTGTCTACGAGGCACAAGTGTTTTCATTCTGTGTGACTCTAACTTCATTGGGATGTATTTATAGCATATGCAATATAGTATATATAATCTAAATGGAATATCAAGATTTCTTCATTTTTCCCAATCTAACTTTTAATATTGATTAGAAAATTAGAATTATTTTATGAAATATATAATCTTAAAAAAAAAAATACCGAGAAGCCAATATGGATTTGGGTAAAAAGAAAGTTAGATCGGGGGAAAAAATCAAGAAATCTTTCGTAGATTAAGTAACCTTGTTATTTAAAATGAACAAAGGATATTGTATATATAATTCCACTGCTCTTGTAAGAGCTTGTATCTTGTTATAGAGGAGGCTTCTTGCATTCCCAGTCAAGATGGGCTTGGGGGTATCAGTTGGAGATGAATGGCGAATTGTTCTGTATAAATAAAGGATATGAATATAAAATGTTAGGAGAGAGTGGAGGCCTGAGAAGGGAGGTATGAGAGGGACCAGCAGAATGTGGCATTACATGCAAACAATGGAAAGAGCTGAGAGTTCTCAGAGGCAGAGCAGCCCAACAGGAAGTTTGGGAAAGAAAGAAAGACTAGGAGGAGTTTTTACTTTATTTGCTCTGGAGAGTGCTGTGCAGCACTAAAAATATCTTCCATAAAAATGTCATTGCTCACCAATTCTTTTTTGTAAAAGCGTTCAACAGCTACCTCCCCTGAGGTGTCTCTGGGCCAAACCTTGCTGTTCCTTTGTGTTAGGGCTGGTCTCCAGAGCAGAGCAGAGCCCCTGAAAGCCCCTGTGAAGAAGCATCACAGACCTATAGGTCTGAGAGTCTGTGCTGCTCCTCAGAAAGGAACCACTGACTAAAAAACAAATTGACAATCACATACAGAAAACTGTTTGAGTTTTTAAAAGAAGAAAAATAGAAAATATTTTAATCCATTTTTAAAAAATGAAACAAAGGAGCACAGACTTCCATTAATTCACTTGACAGTGATACCTCCCTATGCTGATGTTTTATCTTTTTGAAAAATTTTTCTCCCCTCTTTAATTCCCCCCTCCCCCACTTCCACCCCTGACCCATGGATGTTGCCATTTCCCCTCAAGAACTGGGTCTCTGAAGGCAGGGTGTCCCCTCCCACACACTCTTGGGGTGTATGCAGGGTCTGGTGCACCTGGGATATGGTCTGTGGCTCCACCTGGGGTGCGAACCCAGGACCTTCGGTGGGCAAAGCAGACGTGCTAACCACTACACTATGGAGTCTCCCAATGTTTCATCTTTAATACCACCACCATTCCATATAATTTTAACTGGTTTTCTAATTCATCCTTTCTTCTTTTCGAATCTATCGTTTATGGCTCAAAATATCCTACTAATAATTTTGCTACATAGATGTTAATAGACAAGATTTAAGTATTCACCTACCAGTATGTGTTTTGCATGGACACGTGCTTTCATTTTTCTTGGGTAAATCCTGAAAAGTGCAATGGCTGAGCCTAATGGTAAGTGCACGTTTTAACTTTATAGGACATTGCCTCACTCTTTTCAAAATGGCTGTAACGTTTACAAATCTACCACAAAGTACTGCCATTAGTATTGTCAGTTTATTTAATTTTGGCTATTACAGTAGGAGTGTAGCAATGCTTCACTGGGGTTTTAATTTGTATTCTTCCTATTGACTAGTGATGTTAAACATCTTTTCATGTTCTTTTTGAGCATTTGTATATTGTCTTTGATGAGCTGCTTGCTAAATCTTTTGTCCATTTGGGAGGTTACTTGTCTTCTTATTGAGTTGTAAGAATTCTTTATATATTCTCAATCCATCCCTATGTTTTTTAAGCAACTAGGTTTTGTATGTTTTTTTGTTGTGTTGTCTTATTATATAACAATTGGTAACTGATATAACAAACATAGAACACCTAATACAACAAATTCCATGAGTCAGAAGTCCAGGTAGAGAAAGGCCCAGCCAAGTTACCCGGCTAGAGTCTCACAGCACCAAAATCAAGGATTTGATAGGATTGTATTCTTTAATGAAGGCTCTGGAGGGAAAGCTGCATCCAAACTCATTCAGGATTGTGGCAGGATTCAATTCCTTCTCATGATTTGCATCTGGCTCCCTCTCTGTCTTCCAGCCAGCAAAAGCAGGCTGAGTCCTTCTCACATTTTGAACCTCTGCTTTCCTTTTTCTGCAAAATCCCCTTGTCATATAATTTAACATATCCTCAGATGAACACCAGGAGATAAAGAGCATGGGAGTAAGAATTCTGCCTACCACACATGTTCTCAACTGGAGCTGGAACATTAATCAAAATTGACCATATTCAGGGCCAGAAAGCAAGACTCCAAAATTTAAAAGATTGAAATGTTTCATAGTATATTCTCTGACCACAGTGCAATTGAGCTAGAAATCAAAAGAAATTATATATATATATGAGTTTATATATATATATAATTTTCAAGCTGCTTGGAAATTAAGCAACACACTTTCAAATAACTTATGAATCAAAGAAGGAATTATAGGAGAAATTAGAAAATATTTTGACCTGAATGATAATAAAGGTACAACCTATGAAAACCTGAGGGATAATCAGTGATTAAAGCCAACATCATACTCAGTGTTAAAATTTTGAAAGCATTCCATTTGAAATCAAAAGTAAGACAGGAATGTACACCATCATCACTTTTATTCAACTGGAGTTTTTAACAATAAGGCAGGAAAAATAAAAGACTGGAAAGGAACACATAAAACTATCATTGTTTACAGATGACATGATTGTATATATAGAAAATCCAGAAGAATCTACAAATGAGCTATTATAGAATTAATGGATTTATTTAGCAAGTACTCTGAATTAAAAGTTATTACACTAAAATTAATTGTGTTGCTGTATATCAGCAATAAAGAAATAGAAAATGAAATCTTGAAAAAATACACTTATAATAATATCAAAAAGCAGCACAAAACTTAAACTAAATCTAACAAATAATGTCAAAGACCTGTTACTGGAAACTACTAATTTTTAAAGAAATTAAAAGAAATCCAAATAAATGCCATGTGCATAGTTTGGAAGAGTTAATGTAAAGATGTTAATTTTCCCCCAGTTTATCTATAAATTCAATGTAATCTTAATCAAAATCCCAGTAGATTTTGGTGTAAAAATTTACCCAAAATTTTGATTTAGCTAAATCAAAATTTAGATTCTAAAATTTAGATGGCAATGCAAAAAGCCAAGAATAGCTAAGGCAATCTTAAAGAAGAACAAAGCTGAACAATCACACTGCCAGATAACAAGACCTATTGTTGGTTTTGTTCCAACAATAGACACATAGGCCAGTGGAACAGAACAAAGAGTCTATAGACAGGCTGAATAGAGTCATGTGATAGATGGCAAAAGAGAGATTGCTGTGCAGTGGAGAAAGGAATAGCCTTATGGAAAAACATTAAACTTGATCCCTACCTCACAATCAACTAAAAATTCCTTCCAGATGGATTGTCCTTAAAATTGGAAAGATAAAGCAATAAAGATTTTAGAAGGAAGCTTAGGAAAAGAAAATCTTTATAAACTTTGAGTAGATAAAGCTTTCTTAAATAGGACATGAAAGTGTTAATTATAAACAAAATAATGAATAAATTGACGCTAATAAAATTTAGAACTTTTGTTCACCAAAAGACACCATTAAGAGAGCGGAGAGGCAAGCCAGAGAATGGGAGAAGATATTTGTTATATACATGTCTGACAAAGGCCTTATATTTAGACTATATAAAGAATTTCTAAAAATTGATCTAAAAAAAAAAAGGCAGACAACCAACAGAAAAATGGGCAAAAGACAGGCTATTTCACAAAACAGGACACCCAAATGTCCTATAAATACATGGGAGAAATGATCAATTTTATTAATTAGCAGGGAAATATAAATTAGAACCAGAATACCATACTACTTCACTAATAAGGGCTAAGGTAAAGACAGAAAATATCTAGGTTTGGTGAAACTCAGGAGCAACTGAAATTCTCCTGCATATTGGGTGGAAGTTTAAAATGAGAACTACCAGGAAAATGTATCTACTAAAATAGAGCATCTCATACTCTATAACCGAGCAGTTCCATTCGCAGATACTTAAAAGAAATGTGTTCACATGTTCAACAAAAGCATACACAAGAATATCTTTAGCAACACTGTTCATAATATCCCAAATCTGAAAACAACTCAAAATGTACATGTATAGTAAATGGATGATAAATTGTGGCATCCTCCTACAATGAAATGTTAGAGCGATGAAAATGAAGAAGCTATAACTATATACAAAACATAGGTAAAGCACACAAAATGTGGAGTAAAAGAAGCTGAGAAATAAGAAAAGGATATTCTGGTTTTTTTTTTTGGTTATGTATTTGTTATGTGAAACAAGCTGATTCTAAATTTTTATGGACATCAAAATGTAATTCTAATATGTTTAACATAATTATCATACAAATAGGATGTGTCGAACTTTTAATTAATTCATAGTGAGGGAACCAGCAAGATGACAAAGCCATTTGCAACAGAGTATAAAAAACTGTAATTTTAGATTCAATGAGAAAAAAGAATGTTAAGATAAAAACCAGTTAATATTTGGGGGGTGGCAATAAAACTATAGTCTCTTGGGTTATCTTCTCAACTAGACAAAAAGTAAAGTTATTTCACTCTATCAATTTTATAGAATTGTAAAATGGTTCGATTCTAATCATTTCCGTTACAAACTCATATTCCCCTAGAGAATCAGATAATCCGTGGAAGGGTTTGGGGAGCTTATTAGATAGTACTCTATCTAGCATGACATTAAAAGGTCGCACAATCATCTTTTTGTCTTATTTCCAAGTTTTAGGTCCAATTTGTACTTCCCTCCTTAATAGGGAAGTACAAAGGACCCAAAATAGCCCAGATACTCTTGACAAAAAATAAAATGCAAAGACCTGTCCTCTTAGATATAAAGATTTACTATAAAATCACTAATAACTAAAATGGAGTGTATTTGTGCAGAGAAAAGAAAACAGAACAGAAAAGAATAGAGAGGCTAGAAATAGAACAGTCTTGTTAATAAATGCTGCTGGGACAATTGGGTGTCCATATGAAAAAAAATTAACTTGGACCCTACTTCACACTTCAATTTCAAATGGCACTTAATTATGAACCAGACAAAACTAAGACATTAACAAGATTAATTTATCAAACTTTGTGGTAGGAAAGAATTTTAAAACAAGATACAAAATACTTTAACCATAAACAAAGATTGATAATTTTGATTACATTAAATCAAGACCTTTTCATCAAAAGACAGCATAGAGAAAAGATAACTCAGAACATGAGAGAAAATATTTACAACAAAGTGGCTAGTATCCAGAACATAAAAAGGTGTTCCTACAAGTAAATAAAAAGTCAATCTTCTGCTAAAATGAACAAAAATCGTTAACAAGCAGTTTACACATAGCTAATAAACATAAAAAGAAATGTTCAGCATCACTGATAATCAGGCTTGTGTAAATCAAAAGCACAGACAGATACCATTACACATTCACCAACATGCCGAAACTTAAATAGTGCAACACTAAAGGACACATGGAGTATTAGGAATACCCATACGCCCCTGGTGGGAGTGTAACTTGGTACAATTTCGAGAAGCAATTTGACATATAAGTTGAACATTGGTGTACCCAATGAATGAGCAATACCACTCTATGTATACACCCTCAATAAACTCTTATACTTGTGCACCAGGATGTGTGTAAAGGTTTGTACAGTATTATTTGTAGTTATCAAAAGCTGGAAACTTAATAAAACTATCAGCAGTAAAATGCATGGATAAATTGTGGTACATTTATACAATGGAATATTATAATGTGTGAACTACAGTTAGACAGCATGAGAGAATTTCATGATGTTGAGCAATAGATGCAAGTTAAAAATACATGATATGATTCAAATTAAAGTCCAAAAACAGATAAAATTTAAAGATAGACTTACATTTTAAAACTATAAGGAGAAGAGAATAATTATCAGAAAATTCAGAATAGTAATAGCCTCGTGTGGGAAGGAGGGGATTGTGATCAGGGAAGGCGCAGGGGCAGTGTGACATTTCTTGACCAGAGTGATGGTTTTATGGTCATGAAATTGTATACTTATTGTATATACCTTCTTGATGACATAACTTATCATTTTTTTTAAGTCCAAAAAGGTTTCCAAAATCAGTTTCCAAGTGTGGTAGAGATCACAAACATGTGAAAGTGACTTTAGCAACTGTAAAGATTATATACTTGGTCTTTCAAAAAAGTCAGTTGTGTCAGACCCTGAACAGCCAACATAATCATTAAAAAGAACAAATTTGAAGATCTCTTCCCGATTTCAAAACAGATTACAAAGTTACAATAATCAAAACAGTATGGTATTGGCAAAAGGCAGACACATGAACCAATGAACAGAATAGAGAGCCCAGAAATAAACCCTTGCTTATGATCTCCAACAAGAGTGACAAGACCACTCGATGGTAAATGGAGAGTATTCAACACA
>NW_006437736.1:9562366-9566174 GCF_000325575.1 Pteropus alecto | reverse complement strand
AAGTTGGACCCTTACCTTACCTCATATACAAAAATTAACTCAAAATGAATTAAAGACTTAAATGTAAAACCTAAAAGTATGAAACTTCTAGAAGAAAACATAGGGGAAAATCTTCATAACATTGGATTTGGCAATGATTTCTTGGAGATGACACCAAAAGCAACTGGCAACAATAGCAAAAATGCTTATGGGACTACGTCAAACTTTAAAACCTCTGTGCATCAACAGAGTGAAAATGCAACCTATGAATGGAAGAAAATATTTATAAGTAATATATCTAATAAGGAGTAATTATCCAGTTATACTTGAAAAAAAAAAAAAACACCTACAAGTCAATGATAAAAAGCCCCAAATAACCCAGTTTAAAAATGGGCAATGGACTTGAATAAGCATTTCTCCAAAGATATACAAATAATCAGCAAACATATAAAAAGATATGTCACCATCTGAAACTAATATAAAATAATAATTGAATGTCAACTGTAATTAAAAATAATTTTTTAAAAGATGTTCAATATTACTAATTATTACAGAAATGCAAATCCAATGATATATCACCTCACACCCATTTGGATGGCCAATACCAAAAACAAAAAAACAAAACAGTATATAAGTGTTGGTGAGGATGTAGAGAAATTAGAATCCTTGTGTACTATTTGTAGGAATATGAAATAGTGCGGCTGCTATTAAACAGTATGGAGATTCTTCAAAAATTAAATACGAATTAACCATATGATCCAGCAATCTCACTTCTGTGTATCTATCCAAAAGAATTGAAAGCAAGATCTCAAAAAGATATTTGCACACCCACGTTTATAATAGCATTATTCACAACAGCCAAGAGGTGGAAGCAATCCAAATATCCATTGACAAATGAATGGATAAATGAACAAAACAACACACACACACACACACACACACACACACACACACACACACACACACACCACACATACAAATATTACTCAGCCTTGAAAAGAAAGGAAATCCTGTCTCGTGGTACAACATGGATGAACTTTGAGGACATTATGTTAAATGAAATAAGCCAGTCACAAAAAAACGAATACGGTGTAATGCTACTTATATGAAGTATCTGAAGGAGCCAAATTCATAGGAAGTCAAATGGTGGTTGCCAGAGGCTGGGGAGACAAGGTAATAGAGAAGTTAATTGGTATAGTGTTTCAGTTTTGTAAGATGAAAAAGTTCTGGAGATCTGATGCACAACAATGTGAATATACTTAATACTTCTGACTTGTACACTTAAAAATGGTTAAGATGGCAAATTTTTTATTGTTTTTTACCACAATTCAAAAAAAATTTTAATTGTTTTAAAAGTCAGTTGTGTCTGAATTTATAAATTTCTAAATTACGTCCTAAGTAAAATAGTGAGGCTAGCATAGAGGACATTAAATATCCTCATAATTATTACTTGTAATCTTTTTAAACATGCTGTTCCTTATAATTGCTACTACGTAATCGTCTTAAAAGATGTAGAACAAACATTTGATAAAATTCAACACTCATTCATTACTTCAAAGAAATTTTTTTTGCAATCAAGCAATAATAGGGAAAGTTTTTAACTGATAAAGGCTAACTATCAAAAACCTACAGTGATATACTTAATAGTAAAACAATATGAACTCAATAAATACTTCCTAAACAGTTATTTTTGGAAGTAAATGAAAATGCTTATTATCATCACTACTCGTTCATTTCTAAGAAGTAGGTTAAATCTTCATTTTGCAACTGAGGAACTAAAGTTAGCCCAAACAAGTTAGTAATTTTCATGAGGCCATACAGCTAATAATCGAGACTAGAATTTTGAATCCAGATCTGACCCAAGGATATTCTTACTTGTGGAATATAAGATATATTCTTACTGTGATAAAGACAAAGAATGTCAAACAGGTACAACTAAGTAACCTAGATATTTAGACTCTCCTCTTTAGTTAAGTGAGCATTTGATGAATGGAATGAGGTATCTGGTATCAGCCATTATCAGATACCACTGTAAGTCAAATTTTTTCTTTGGTTAAGGGGCCAGAAAGGTTTCAAGTGAGGCTTGTTTCATTAAATTGGAATGGAGACATAATACTAAGGTGTCGTGTTTTTTTTCAGGTATCATAGTGACAGTGACACTTTCTCTAAGACTATTCCAAATAAGTGTAACAGAAAAAAGTTATATGGCATGTTCAGGAACTGTTCACTGATGGATTGTTTTGTTTTTGTAAATGAGTCGCTTTGGAGCTATTTGGGCATTTTTACCATACTAAAGAGAATGTTGTTAGCCAAGGTGTATACCTCTTGCTTGTTATTCCTTTATTAGTCAAGAACGTCTCTGATGTTTTCACTTGGGATTTATAACTTCCCAATATCCTACAAACAGAATTTTTGTTTTGTGTGCAGAGGTCCATTCTATATGATTTTCATACTATAATAGCTTTAGTAAAGTAGCTTTGAATTGAAGAGTTCTTGATAATTTAAAAATTTACAGATTAATTCAAACTTTCCCAAATTTTTCTCATTGAAAACTATGTAAATTTTACAGTATGTTTTTAAGGCAACCAAACATAACTATTTAAGTTGCAGTGTCGACTGCTGTAATAAATTGTAATTCAGCTAAAACATGTACAATGAGAACCCCAAACAATATCACACTTTATACTGTAAAAAATTGTAATAAGAATTAATATACAGACTTTGGTTAGGCCGTTTACTTCAGGACTTTAAAAGAAATGCCTAGTCACGAGACCACAAGCTACTACCTCACAAATAATATCCCAGACTCTAAACAATTTTACAAAAATTGTTACACTAGATGTCGCTGTGGAACTCACTGTACTTTGTAATACTTCCTACTAGCAGAGAGCTTTACCTACGTAGTCTGTCACTTGTAACGCTTAAAATGTCGAGTTGCTGTCATTGCGTACTCGATCGAAAATGCTATGAAGATTTCATTCATTATGTTCATACCATTACACTAAAATGAACATAAAGGTAGAATAATAGAAAATCAACTTATAGAAAACAAGCAGCCTTAATTTCAGCTTATAATTTCCAACATAATATAACTTGATTATCAAGGTTTTTAAATCTTTTTAGGATCATTTAGAAATTGAGTTTGTATATACATCAAATCCACCAAGTAGGCATTCAAATTTCCTGTCTATAACGTACTATTTCAGAGTCTAAATGTATCAATATGATAGACTGCTTTAAAACAGAGTTTCTGTAATTGCTGTGCTGGTTTGTGATTGTCTCTCAGCTCTAGGTCTACCCCTCTATACTCTTTGGAATGAGAAAATAAGAGACAACGTATTGAAGATAATAAACACCAGTATTATCTCTGTCAGAGAAGGGAGTTATAAATGTGGAAAGAAAGAAAGGCTAGAATAAATTCTGTGGTATTCTGATCTGGAATGGGAGGTATTAGTGCAAACTTGTGTTTTCTTAAAAGAAGATATAATAGATGGAGAGGGAGAGGGAGAAGGAGAAATAAGTAAGAGAGAGAGAGAGAGAGAGAGAGAAAGAGAGAGAGAGAGAGAGAGAGAGAGAGAGTGAGTGAGAGAGAGAGAGAGAGAGAGAAAGGGAGAGATTGAGAGAGAGAGTGAGTGTGAGAGAGAGAGATTGAGTGAGAGTGAGAGAGAGAGAGTGAGAGAGTGAGAGAGAGTGAGAGAGAGTGAGAGAGAGAGCGAGAGAGAGCGAGAGAGCGAGAGAGCGAGAGAGCGAGTGAGAGAGAGCGAGTGAGAGAGCGCGAGTGAGAGAGAGCGAGTGAGAGAGCGAGAGAGAGCGAGAGAGGGAGTGAGAG
>NW_006437736.1:9550592-9559188 GCF_000325575.1 Pteropus alecto | reverse complement strand
GAGAGAGAGAGAGAGAGAAGAGAAAAGAAAAAAGAAAGGAGAGAGGGAGGAGGAGTAGGTATACATACTGATAAAGCCTAGAAGCAATAACACCTTGAAGCAATATATGTATTTTGCTCCCAGATCTTTGTTTTTAAATGCTATTCTCTTCTAAATAGTACCAGAGTTCTTTGGAGAAATGGCTGATTCCAGGGCTGGAGTAGAAAAAGTGTAAGATGAGCCTGGAGCATCTTGCTGTACCAGAAAGTAACAAAGTGCTCAAAAAATGATGGGTTTGTCAAAAAAAATACAGACTCAGCTAAAAGGGATTCCCATTGGCCAAGTCTGGGATGATAAAAGCATCAAAAGAAATAATGTTAGTATTATATTATAAATCACTGGATAAAATAGAAATCTATTAGTCCTTAGTCATATCAGTAAATGACAAATGAACTAAAAAAATAAGGAGAAAGGAAAGTGCTTCCTTACAGTAGAATACTAATAAATGTAGGACAGATAGAGTTAGAAAATCAGCATTTGACAATTATCACAATATTAATTGATTTGGGCAACAATCATTGATAGATGAGATAATTAGTGAAAGTTTATTGAAGAAGAGAACACTTATATAGTCTCAAGAATCTCCCCACAAATTACTTATTAATAAGAGATAAAAACAGTAACTTCACAATGGAGAAACCTGGCAAACTTCACTTTGATCAAATGATCAAAGTTCACCTCACCAGAAATAGGACAAATCAACATCACAGGGCTTCTGAAATGATACTCCAGAAAGAATAAAGAATCAGTTTTATGATATTCACGACCTAAATGATTACTCTCAGCCTAATCACGAGAAAACATCAGACAAATCCAACATAACTGTTTTATACCCTTCAAAAATGCCAAGGTTATGAATGACGAAGATACATAAAACTGTTCCAGGCTGTAGAAGCTTAGAGACCTGAAAATTAAATGCAATGTACTCTTAAACTGGACACTGGACTAGAAGAAAAAGTATCTTGGATTTGTTTTGATTTGTTTTTTGTTATAAACGAGATTTTAGGGAAATTACGGTAGGATCTATGAATAGGATGGTGGTATTATATCAATGTTCATATCCTGATTTTGATGGTTGTGCTTTGTCTTTTAGGAAATATATACTAAAGTATTTAGGAGTAATGAGACATCATGTATGTTCAGGAAAAATACGTGTATGTATATGTAGGTGTATATATATGTGTGTACGTACATATGTGTGTATATATGTAATCTTATATCATACATGTAAGTATATTATACATATGTGTGTCACCTTATATATATGTGTGTATAAAAATTGATGGGAGAGACAGAGAGAATAATAAAGCACATGTGACAAATTGTTAACCATCGGGGAACCTGAGCGAAGGGTATACAGAAGTTCTTTGCACTATTCTTTCATCTTTTCTGTAAATTTAAATCCAAAAATTTAAAAAAGTAAACAAATAAACAAAACCAGAAAATATAAAAAAGAAAATATCAAAATTGGAGACGACACTAAATTTTCCATAAAGGATGAAAGCTAATCCCATAGGAGTTAAGGAGATTTCTGGGAAGAGAATGCAAAGGAAGATAGGCCAAAGATAAAATTTTGGAAATATTCACAGTACCCTAAATTAGGTGTCCAATAGATTTTAAATAATTTAAAAATAGGTAGACTAACCTAGCTATTATATATATTTTTAATTATTGTACTATGATAATTCTATTTTTCCTACACATATTTACATATTTTAACAATCCTGATACATTAGACATTTTATCATTTGAAATATACCTTTTTTATCATTTGAAATATACATTTTATCATTTGAAATATACATTTTTTTTCAGTTGCCTTTGAATCCGTTATGTTAAGGCAATATCTTAACTATTTCAACAACTTTTGAAAATATGATGTTATTTTGCCTTGTTATTTTTTTCTCAATAATATTTCTTAAGGTGAATGATATTCGAAAAATTTTTAAGATATCTAGATTACTATTACATAAAGCAGTTCCAATATATATTGGCAAACGGTCAAGAAGGATGCTTAGATACTTTCTGAAAGATTGGACTTAATTGGGAGCTTATCTTAGGAAAACAATGACTACAAGTAGCTAACAAGACTAGGGAATGGAAAAATAAGGCATAAGAAGTTCTTAATGTTTAAGACTGAAGCATATCCACATAACTCAGAAGGTTTATGAAAATAGAAATGCATAAAGATGATTCAGGCTGGGTATAATTTGATTGAAAGACAGTAGTAATATTGGAACAAATTATATTGTTCATGTGCAAGAACATAGTTTAAAGAATCCTGGACTCCATCAATGTATAAAGAGTGTATAGCAACTAAGTTCTAAGAGTAATTACACTTCCATTTACACAGACTTTGGGTGTTTAATCACGTTTTCTAAAAAAAAAATAGAAAATTGGCTCCTAAGTTTGAGTTCTACCTCTTAAACAACGAAGTGAATAATATTGTTAATTTAATTCAGGCATCCAATCTGATCATTCAGACACCCAGGAACTAGTCATTCTGATCTATAGACTGCCCTGGGATGGCTGACAAAACTCTAATTTTTATTTTCTCTGACTTAATAATCTAAATGATGATTTAAATATTTTTAAGTTGACATTCTTGAAATCAAAAAAGGAAATGTTCCACAATCTTTCAAAGCAGCACAAATTATAGAAAATTTTAAGTCATTGCTAGTATTATGTAGGTTAACTGTACTTGTGCAACAGCAATATTTAGTTTCTCTCAGAATAATAGTCAGTTAATTCCACCAATATTTGAAGTTATTGTTCTCTAAAGAATATGTCTGGTTTCCTAAAGCTATTTTTTTGCCCAATTGACTACAAATTTAAAGATATAATATCATTTTTTTCCTGAAGTTTCATTATGTTTACAAATTTTAATTTCATTTAGGGCTGACTGCAATTGCCCTAAATTGTGCTCATTTGTGAGTAGGCTCCTTAGCATCTATAGTGAAAATATCATAAGTGATAAGAGGTTTGAATTATGACAAAATTAAAATACTTTTCAGTTCAGAATGATCCAGGGCATCACAGAAACAGGTATATTCTGCCCCATGTCTCTAATGATGAATGGAACTACTTTCACTCCTTTTAGTAAAACTTAATGACTTTATTTTATATTCATTATTTTTCATATTTGCTGTTCTTCATGTGTATGTTTCTCCCTAAAATTTCCTGTGTGTTACCAAGGCTGTGGCTGTGTCCATCTTTAACCCCGTCTCCTTTTATACTTCTCTTAAGAAGTTACCCCATTATGTATATAGTGCACTCTTGGTGAACTTCCCAGCCTAGCATCTTGTTCTTGCCCATGATCAAACCAGACCAGCAGGGATTCTTTCTAGTAACTAAACACTTTGTATCCACAGCAAACCAGATAATTCAGAGTACTGTCTCAGTTTTCAAATGGGAAACTCCTGTCAGTCTCCCTTCATAGCCTCATGTTTATCTTTGGATTCCTTAGTGCATCAGTTCCTAAACCTGGCTGTTTGTAAGAAACACCTGGAGATCTTTAAAAAATGGCAGATTCCAAGACTCCTCATCAGACTTAGTTCATAGAACCTTTTGAGGCCTGAGAACGTCTGTGCCTAAAAAACCCCCAGGTGTTTTGATGAGAAACCAGATCTAGGCCCCTCTAACTCAGTGGTCCCCAACCTTTTTTGCACCAGGGACCAGTGCTCCTATGAGAATCTAATGCCTGATGATCTGAAGTGGAGCTGAGGCGGTGATATTTGCACTGGGGAGCAGCTGCAAATACAGATGAAATGAAACTGCTCTTTCGCCCGCTGCTCACCTCCTGCTGTGCGGCCTGGTTCCTAAAAGGCCAAGGACCAGTACCGGTCTGCGGCCAAGGGGCTGGGGACCCCTGCTCTAACTCGTGGTAAACAGACCTCATATAAAAGCAGTCAGGGTGATAGATTGTAGCTATTGAGTGATTAAAATAGTCTACATCTTCTATGTGGCCTATTTTAGGGTCTGCTGTATGTAGGTATGCTTCTCCTCTCTGGGCCAAACCAGATTTTATTCTTTTAACTGTAGAAAGAAGGAAATTTCAAGATGTCGAGACATAAAGACTGAGTAAAATAATTCAACTGCCTTTTATTTCCTATAAAATACAATGTCCCTGAATATTCATGTATAACTTTCACATTTTTCTACCCCCCACACAAAGGTGGGTGATTTCAAGAGTTTGAATGTGAGCCTCAGAGCTGGGTCGTCTGTCCTAGGGTTAGCTTTGGTAAAGGGGTCAACCCTAATCTTACAGCCAAAGTACTCTAGACTCAACCCTTCCAAAGAAGAATGGGGATGGTTTGACCTTTTTAAAGGTTCCCAGAATGAAAATTTTGTACCCGTGGTGAAGTCTATTTTATCTTGTTTCAGATACAGAGGCAAATTTCTCCTTACTCTATTTATAGAGATATGAAAAAAAAAAGTAAAGAGGATTTCTAATCAAAAAAGACAATAACTAAATGGATGTTTCTGTTTTTCCCCCTCAGGGCAGATATGAAAAGACTTTAGTCTCCTTTGCATAATTTATTATATTCCTCTATTACATGACTGTTCTACGAATTATTAAGGACTTTCTTGTTATTCCCCATGAAAGAGATGATCCTCAAATCTAAGTGTAAATTTGACCTCTCGCTCTAAGTTTACAAATGTCTGTTGGGAGAGTTCCACTTGAATGTCCTCTCTTTCTCTAGCATGTCAAATTCTATTTGTCTCCCAAATATGGTTCTGGGTTAGGACTGGCCACAGGGGTAATATGTGCAACATTTCAAAGGCAGAAGTGAAGCAGTAGTCATTACCCTCTGAAGGTCAGTATAGGGTATGAGGTGCTATGGCAGCTCATGCACATTGTTGCTAACCTGCTGGCTCACCCTGGAGTGGGGCAATGGCCAGGTGTGGTGCTCTTCAGCAACTCTTGGACCTTCTTCTTCTGTTTCTCCGGGTCACATGCATGGGCAGCACCATAGCTCCTATAAACACTCGTACTATGGCTCCTGCAGATTCCTGCATCATTGATGTTGTAGGTGGTAGAGACAGAGACACAGTCCAGTTTATCCTCAGGGGATCCAGTTTGTCTTTGTGGGTTTCATTTTGTCCCTGCTTGCCCCCACTTCATGTTCTGCTTTCTTGCCTGACTGTAACCCCTATTGATTTAGATCAATTTCAGGTCCAGCTCATACACAGAGGCATTTTTTCTCCAGCTCTCACAATGTCATGAGGCCTAATCCTTAAAATAAATCTATTCCATATGACTCATACTAGTTTGCTTCTCTGGTCAAACTCTGATACAGACATGGTATTTGAAGTAATTTAAGAGAAGTAAACATTAGTGATGGGTTCTCTGAATTTGGGTTATTTAATATGATTGGATTTAAAGGCATTGATGACCAGCTGTCAATAATAAAGGTGACACTGGTTGTCCATGGCATGCGTTAGCAAAAAAAGTTTTTAAAATTATCATCAGTGGACACCTGTAATCAAATTGCTAAAGAAGGCAAGGTTTTGGATGACTAAGTAGATGCTGCGATAGAATATTTAAGTGAAAATAAGGAATAAGGTTGGTAGGTTTCTCCTAATTATGTTTGATAATTGAGAGAAAGCAAATGATGAGCTTAGGGCTTTTTGAGATGAGATAAAGGACCAGAGAGTATATATGACTGTCTTCTTGTATCTGTGAGGATGTGATTTCTAAAAACCAAACCCCAAATCTTATCCTGAATTACAATGCAATTGAATTCCCAATCTTGCAAGTCTCGTGTTAAAATCAGGGCTTTTATTTTTTGTTTTGAGCAGCAGTGAGACTCTGAACAATGGAATGGGAACATATGGGCAGATTCAGATGACACCGGAATCATGAACCTCTAAATTCTGCTGAGCCTCCTTTGCCAGTAGAAACAGTCCTTCCTCCTTTGCCCAAGGAGCCTAATCTCTCCTGACCTGTAAAATCTGTAATGAGTTAGCTGCTTTGCAGGGTCTGCTGATCCTCCTCAAGACCAATTATCGATGCCTCCCATTGCTTCCAGAACCTATTGCAGAAGATCCTAGAAGGTAAGAAGATTCTCCTCGACCAAACTTTACGCTACTCTGAGCCCTTTCTCCACTAGGCCCATTCTTGGATTTGTTCTTTAAGAGCCCAAGTATAACAAGAATTCTGTCAAGTCGGTTTAGCCAGAATCCTCCAATCTTGATATCTGATCGAGTGATATCTATTAGCTTGGCCTGCCTTCAGCAAGAATTATCCTACTATCTTAGTAATTTCCCATCCACTGACTCCTTTCCCAATTCTACTCCTTGGCTAAAAATCTCCACTTGTAGAAATGATCTTGCTTAGTTCTCATAACCTCTGCAAGATGGGTATTATTCCCATCGAGTTCTAGCTTCATAATCTGTAGGGCCCAATGCAAAATGAAAAATGCAGACCTTCTTGTTTGTTAAAGAGAAAACCACAGGCCCCAAATGGCGTCACTCATGTGAAAAGCCCATGATATCAAACCTAGATTTAATATCTGATCTAACTGCAGTTTCAACCTCTCCCAGAAATGTAATCTTAATAATTAGTCTGAAATTCTCTGGTCAAGCAACAATAAGACTCATGTAATCTGTTACATGAGTCTTCTCCATACACCCCCTTCCCCTAAAGAAGAGGCAATTCATAGGATAAAAATGCTTGCCTTTCCCTTTATCCCAAAAGAAGATATCCTGGTCTAAATATAATTCCTTTCTTTTGTTAATAGTTCCTTGTCCACACTTCTTCCCATAAAAACCTTCCTTTTTGTGCAACCCCTTAGCGCAACTTTCTAGTTGCTAGATGGGATGCTGCCCAATTCATAAATCGCTTAATAAAGCCAACTACATCTTCAAATTTACTTGGTTGAGTTTTAACATGTTCATAAATTATTAAGAATTTCAAAATAGTGACAGCAGAGCATTAAACCAAGCACAGGGCCCTGTGTAACTGTAAAGTGGCAAGCTCATGGCATGAGGCCCACACTGCTTTCATCTTACATTTAAGAAACGGGTTCATTGAGATCAAGTAAATTCTCAAGGTTAGTTTATCAAGAACTGGGAAAATGTAAGAGCCAGAATGCTAACAGAGGTGTGGAATGAGCCCCAAAAGAGTCTGGAGACTTTGACTAGAAATAAATGACAAAAGATTTATTCAAGGGTCTTGGAGTTTGCAAACTGGGAATACAACTAGGCAAAAACCTATAAAGAGTTCCAAAAAAAAAGAAAAAAGTTTAGAGTTCTTATAAGTAAAATGTACATTCTTTAGAATTATCAGTTCTTCATTCTTAGCCCTAGAATTGGTCCAGGATGATCATTAGTCAGATGTCAGGTGGTCTGAATGTTGGATGTCAGGTCCTGGATAATTGAGCCTTTCAGGTGTAATCAGAGGTCTGGTATATGTCCAGATAAATATCTGGACACAGGACTGGAAAGTTCAAAAGTGTAAGTTCCCAGGCTAGTTAGAACAAGAATTGAATAGGTCCCTCATCCCTCAACTTTCGTTATGTTAATTTTAGCAGTTTGGTTAAAGTGACTCCAAATGATGTATTCCCTATCTTTACTCTTTTCTCTGAGTTTTGACCCCCCTTACTAGACTCTTCCTAAAGTGGGTCTTCTCTGCTGAACTGAATCTAATGAAGATTTTCTAAATTAAACACGCAAAATATGCTGCCAGTCACTTTCACTCTAGTTCATCTCTGGACCCCAAGGAATGAAAAAGCATTTATTGAATGTTTTCATATGTGATATACACCATTGTGATGAAGCAGCAAGTTGTCTTGTCTATTTTAGGAGTTCTTGCTGCACATTTCTTTTCAAAATACTTTCCTGAAGTCTGATGAAAAACGAAGACATCCCTACATGTAATGTCAACGAACGGAACGAAAAAAACAATGTGCCATAATGGCAGAAGTTGTTGACAAAATATTGCAGTGACATTCTAAACGCAACAGCGTCAAGCATAACGTCAAGCAATCGTTTTGTTTTTTTTTTTAAGCTACTACTATACTCAGACTCACTTAAAGGGAAAGAACTGAAGCCACGGCGTCACGGAGAGACATTTCAAAGTGAAGGGACAAAAAGCGGAGGTCAAGGGCACAAGCCCCACACTACACGAAAACCAGGCACAGAACGCGCACTTGCGCAGAAGGAATCCTCCCGCGCAGAGGCCAGGCCGGAAGGGCTGGGGCGGGCGGGGCGGGGATAGCGTTGCTAGGAAAACGCGATGACGTTGACGGCCGCGGCGCTCTTCACCGCCAATGGGTGCCGCCTGCCTGTAGTGAGTCCCTGTATACGTCACGCTGACGACGAGCGAAGGGCACAGATCTAAGGGCTCGGAGGACATTCGGCCTCTGTGAGCTGCAGCCTTTCCGAGGAGCGTCGTCTGTTCGCCATCTTAGGGTACGAGTGTGGTCCGGCCCTCCCTGGGGCAGGTTCGGGGATCGGAGCGCGGAGCCCTTGTGGCACGATGCTTTGGCTGTAGGCCCAGTTGGCCTCTTCTTGTGGGGAGGCCGTCATGACCTCCTCAAGGGCGAGGCGGGAA
>NW_006437736.1:9522846-9550562 GCF_000325575.1 Pteropus alecto | reverse complement strand
CAAACGGCCCCCTTTGCCTTTCCTCTGACTGCCGGTCCTTCTTCCCCCAGGAAGATGTTCTCGTCCGTGGCGCACCTGGCGCGGGCGAACCCCTTCAACGCGCCTCACCTGCAGCTGGTGTACGATGGCCTCGCAGGCCCTTGCAGCAGCCCCTCCGGACCCCCGGGGCCCCCCCGCCGCTCCCGCAACTTGGCGGCCGCCGCTGTGGAAGGTGAGGTCAGACTTTGTCCCGATACGGTCATTATGTGCACTCGTGGTCCGCTCGGCCTCCATGGACTGGGCCGGTCCTGGAGGGCAGGGAAGGACGCTCCCAGCCCGCTGCACCGCAGGACGGCGCCCAATTGCTTGCCGGGCGATGTCAATCCTGTCCTCTCTAGACCAGGTATCAGATCCTTGGCCCTCTCTCAAGGGCATGGAAGGGCCTTGGCACAGCTCCATCCGTGACCTCTACGTCCTCAAGGGGGAGTGGACGCATAGAAGCCTTGACTAGCTCCTTATCTTAATGTGCCGGGAGCCCTTGGTCAGCAGACTAAGTATTGGGTAAAGTCTCCTTCTTAACCACTGGCCTCCTGCAGTTCTAACTGCATTATCTTTTCTTCGATTTGGCTTTAATTTTCTTCTAAAAATACTCCCTTCTCCCTTAGGTTGGTATTTCCGAAGTCTGATAGTAGTTGACCCAAAGTGTGTGACAGAACTGGGTCTCTTGTTTTAAATACGATTGGTGACGGAGGCAACTTGCAGCCTCACGTAGGCCATAGAAAGGAAATAATAACTGGTGGGGATCCCTTTGGTCTTATTTCTTGGGATTCTTGGTAGTTAGACCCAGCTTTAACTGAATTGTGTATATTTTAAAATCCCAGTGAAGTGTATGTACAGAGAACTGTGAAAACCAAATTATAGAAGTCCTGAAAATGTTACCTACGTTGTTCCTGTAAAAACCTAATGTTTTTTTTTTTTAAATCATGTATGTGTTTCTGTTATGTCTAGTGTGGTTAAAAAAATGCTTACATTAGCATTCTGTCCTCCAATTTAGAAAGTTAAAGTTAAGGTCATTTGTGTGGTTAATGTATTTGACTGCAGGAATTTCTCTAGTTTTATGCTATAGGAATCCATAAGTGGGGATTGTATTGGTCAGTGGCTGGGGTAAACCTAGACCTTTGAAGCTTTTATATGGCAAGTGCTCTGAGTTTGATTTGTTCTCTTTAGTGTGTTCTTATCAGCAATTAATAATTTGAAGTTTTATTTTAATTGGAAGAGCCATTAATATAGAAAACATTTTTTATTAATATGGCAAAATAAGAGATAGCTAGTATCTCATAGATAGAACCTTCTTAATTTTAAGTGATTGTTTTGATTTTGGCAGTGAATTTCTTGTTACTTGTATTAGGTGAAAAATCATCTTTCAACTTAATTAATTATACATAGGTGGCCAAAGCTTTTCAGTTATGATAGTACTATTTCACAGGGAAACAGTTTTCTCTCATTCCCATCAACCTTAGTGTTCTCTGAAGAAATACTTACTTGATTTTTTTTTTTTCAATCAAACAGAGCAGTATAGCTGTGACTATGGATCTGGCAGATTCTTTATCCTTTGTGGACTTGGAGGAATTATTAGCTGTGGCACAACACATACAGCATTGGTTCCTCTAGATCTGGTTAAATGCAGAATGCAGGTTTGTTTTGCATGTTGGGCTAAATAAAGCATATTGTTGAAGCATGGCTGTTAAGATATAAGATGTAATCATCTACTAACAAGCTATGTGGAAACCTAACTATCCAGGAGGTAAGTTGATAACCAGTAACATGAGTTTTATATTAAAATGCATGGCGTGTCTTCTCTTATTACAGAGTACAGTTGCGAATTTGGCTCCATGAAGTTTTATGCACTGTGTGGCTTTGGTGGGGTCTTAAGTTGTGGTCTGACACACACTGCTGTGGTTCCTCTGGATTTAGTGAAATGCCGTATGCAGGTTGGTATTGAGATGACAATGTTGAACGGATCTTTTGTGTGTGACTTAATTTCAAATAATCTTAAAGGACTTGACAAATGAAAAGAATTTGAAAACATTACAAGCCCAGAAACTTTAATACGAAACCAAACCTGAATTTCTAAACTCATGAACTTTATTTTACTTAGTGTTTTAATCCAAGAAATGCCTATTTTAAAATAAGAGTGTGGGTAGATTGTTGGATCTCAGACTCTGGCTGTAAATGTTTTTTTTTTTTGCTGCTGGAGTCTGTTCTGGCTAGAGTTCTCTTCAAGGCCTACTGGTTCTTTATACTTCAGATAGCCATTTTATAAGTAAGCACTTACATATCAGAGTGAAGGTAGTCGTTCTTTGTGTATTATGTAAAGTCACTTCACATCTTTACTTATTGATAACATTAAGGCAGAGCGCACTATGTAAATTAAAAAATATACTCAGTATCTTAGTATTAAAATTTTATGGCTTTAGCTTCTTGTATATTCACTTGCTTAAAAGGTGGTTTTTGTTTTTGTTTTTTTTTTTACAATTAGAATATCTTAATTAGGATTATTGCAACGAAAATAATCAAACCTCAAAAATTTATTTGTTCCAAACAGGATTAGAAGTCTACTTACCTAAAAGAGAAAGGAAGGTGAAATATTAGCAGGGAGAGGAAGGTGACGTATACCAGCCCTTCTAGTACTGGCAGAAATAGATAAGATTTTTTTTCCCATTTAGTTAATAGAATGGATATGAAATATACCTTCACTAAAACTTCTCATGCATGTCTTTTAAAGTGAATTTAAGTCAAAAGACAGGTTTTCATTATGTCGCTGTACCTTTTTAACTTGTATTTAGTTTGTCTTAAGTTCACAGAATTTTATAGTATAACCTACTTAATGGGCTAACATGTTAAGGATATACAGGCATACCTCACTTTATTGCACTCTTCTATCGTGCTTCATAGATACAGTATTTTTTTTTTAAAGATGTATACTATTTTTTAGACAATGCTCTTGCATACTTAATATACTACAGTATAGTGTAAATATAACTTTTATATTCACTGGGAAACCAAAAGATTTGTGAGGCTTTATTGCAATATTTTCTTTATTGCGGTGGTCTGGAACTGAATCTGCAGTATCTCCAGGGTATGCCTGTAGAGTTGTCTTTTATTTAGGCAGTAGCTTTAACACTGTTTTTTTTTAAGTGATATAATTGGTGCTGAAAAATCTCTTAACGAGTCAGTTTTATTGTGTATTTTTTGTTAGATATTTTATCGTCTTAACTAATTCTCCGAGACTTAAGTCTAACTGAAAGAACACTAGACTTTAATGTACAAAAGTACTTTATAGCTATTAAGCCGATAGCATATGTGAGCTTGTATTTACTTTTTGTGTAGTTACTGAAGTTTATTTTAGAACCAAAAGGAAAAACTAATAATCACAAAATTAAATATTTATGAGAAGTGGTAGTTCTTTGATACATTTAATTACTTTTATTTTCTTGTTTTAAATACAGGTGGACCCCCAGAAGTACAAAGGCATATTTAATGGATTCTCAGTTACACTTAAAGAAGATGGTGTTCGAGGTTTGGCTAAAGGATGGGCTCCGACTTTCATTGGCTACTCTATGCAGGGGCTCTGCAAGTTTGGCTTTTATGAAGTCTTCAAAGTGTTGTATAGCAACATGCTTGGAGAGGTATGTAAATTAACTTTGAAATTGAAAGTCATGAGCTTTTAACTTAAAAGTTTAAGACCAAAAGTATCTTAGGTTTTTGTCTGACCCACCTTGTTTTAGAACTAGTGGTCTCAGGGCGAGCAACATGTTTCACATCATAAGTCTGTTTTTGCAGAGACAGGATGAGAAAAGGAACATGTATATCATTAGAGTTCAGTGTTCTTTATGTTGTATACTGCTGCTTTCCAAATAATTTGGATTTTAGTTTTTTAAAGAGAAGGATTCTGGGATTTTGTTCGATAAAATTTTTTAGGGCTGAGAGATCAAAGAAAGATGTTGACAACTCCAGCTTTATCTCAAAAGGCTCATCTTGGGTGTTAGCAAGACATGTCATGGATGTCCTCTGTGCCACTTGACAGGTACTAAGGGGTTATATAGGACAGGGCTAGATGAATTGGGGGCGGTACTAGGGTGTGACCTATCCCTGGTAAGGGGAAAATGCCTTGCACACTTCCCTAGGCCAGAACATTGGAACCAGTGTCCTTAGGGAATAAGAGAAGGACAATCAGACAGTCTCTGAGGGGTTTTCAGGAAGTGATCTCTGTTCTGGCCCAGATTTGACCTAACTGGATTTAGCACAAGGGTCCAGCAGGGGTCACTTGTGGAACACTCCACAGATTCATTTGTGTAGTTCAAGAACCAACAATCCTTGGCTGCTTAGGTGTTTAAAAAGTATTTACATTGCACTGTGGTTGATGAAGTTATAGAAGATAAACATATTCAGTCTCATATCTTTTTTCATCTATGGACTGTGTGATAAGAAACACTTAAAATGTCTGAAATTTAACTGTTTTCTAGAACTGTCCTTTAAAGTTAAATTGAAAACAGCCAATGCAGCAGTAATCCGTGCCCCTCCTTATGTTTTTCAATTAGGAGAACACCTATCTCTGGCGCACATCACTATATTTGGCCGCCTCTGCCAGTGCTGAATTCTTTGCTGACATTGCCCTGGCTCCTATGGAAGCTGCTAAGGTTCGAATTCAAACCCAGCCAGGTTATGCCAACACTCTGAGGGATGCAGCTCCCAAAATGTATAAGGAAGAAGGCATAAACGCGTAAGTAAGCATTTTCTCAAATTTATAGTATGAAAATAGGCATTTGCAGGAACCATATTTTTTAGCATTGAACCAACTGGACTTTTTTTTTTAATCTTTCTCCCCTCCCTCCCTTAATAGAATATAAAATCCAGGGGCAAGGATAAGTTGATACATGGCTTGTGTCTTGAATTAGGATTTTTCTAAAGTAGGAACCATTTGTCAGTTTACAAATGACTTGATATTTGACCTGAATGTTAACTGTTAACTTTTGGAGAGGGTTTATTAGTATTCTTGTCATCTGTGTTCACAGTTAAGAATTTGCATGTCATCAGGCCACAACATGCTTCCTTAGATCCGCCTTTGTGGATGCCAATCTTGAACTGAGTTCTGCTTGTAAACTTCTTGTTTCTTGTAGTTCCAGTCAGGAAACATCCAACAACTTTTTTGGTTGTACGGTCAAAGGTGCTTGAGTCATTGGCATGTGAGATAAATATACCTGCATGTTAGTCTTAGGTCCTGATAGAAATGGCATACATTTGTGCTGCCATTTTTTACTATCAGGACTTGACTGGTGTGCGGACACTTCTGTTAATGATGGACATTTCTGGTAGATGAATATATGCAACTGAGTGAAATGTCTCCTGATTTTCTAGATTCTACAAGGGGGTTGCTCCTCTCTGGATGAGACAGATACCATACACCATGATGAAGTTCGCCTGCTTTGAACGGACTGTTGAAGCGTTGTACAAGTTTGTGGTTCCTAAGCCCCGAAGTGAATGTTCAAAGGCAGAGCAGCTGGTTGTAACATTTGTGGCAGGTTACATAGGTATGAATTATTTAGGAAGTGCTTGTCTCTGAAATTAGGGACAAATATTTTCACTATTGGCTTATTCTTGTGAGGAAAAATATTTCAAAGAAGTTCTATCTTCGCATAGAATTTTATATGCCTTTCAGGATTCATAAATACTTGCTAATTCATTCCTGAAGGAATTGTTTCATGGTTTCCATGTCATGGTTAAGTTTGGGAATGATGGATTTCACTGCTGCAATATTTTTATTTATTTTTTTTAGTTTTTCAAGAACAAATTTTTAATATAAGAGAAAGTGTTGATTAGAATCCGAATATAAAAACTTGAAGGATTACAATAGACTGCTTCGTAAACTTTCTTGTCAGTCTCATTCCAACCTGATATATTTTAAGCACTAGAGGAAAATTTTATTAATTAGTCATGAAAAGGTTGGCTACGATGTGATTTTTTTTTTTTTTAACTGACTTCACGTCGCATCATATTTCTTGACTTGTTTCAGCTGGAGTCTTTTGTGCAATCGTTTCTCACCCTGCTGATTCTGTGGTGTCTGTGCTGAATAAAGAGAAAGGTAGCAGTGCTTCTCAGGTCCTCCAGAGACTTGGATTTAAAGGTAGTATTGTTTTCTCTCTAAAGAAAGAAGATTACTTTTGGGTATATTAGATTTTTCTCATTCACGTTTCACATTTCAACTAGGTGTATGGAAGGGACTCTTCGCCCGTATCATCATGATCGGCACGCTGACTGCACTGCAGTGGTTCATCTATGACTCTGTGAAGGTCTACTTCAGGCTTCCTCGCCCTCCTCCACCCGAGATGCCGGAGTCTCTGAAGAAGAAGCTTGGATTGACTCAGTAGATAGAGCAAAGCAAATATGGACTGAATCTGCTTGTTGGTCAGTGTTGAGGAAAGTGCTAAAGGAACTTTTATATATTTGACAGTGTAGGAAATTGTCTATTCCTGAAATAATTACTGTAGTGCTCTTGCCTAAGGCAAGAGTTTCAAACTTGCTGTTGAAATAAACCCAACTGTTCATGATTTGTCTGTGACTTGATAATTATTTTTAAAACTAGTTTTAAAGATTTAATCCTAAAATGGAATTAGTATAAGTTAAAACTTCGAGGAAAAAATGCAAACTAACCACTGTTGGTTGAATGCCGTGCTCCCTACTCCTACACTGTCTTAAGTTTTGTCACTCAAGAGTGTTCCTATATTTTTAGGAAACACCCTAAATTTTCAAAAACTTGATTTGATTGTAGTTAACTTTAAATATGGATAATTTGTTACATTTTAACAAGTTGGTTTTGGCATATAATCAAATTTTTGCACCACATACTATTTTAAAATCCTAATGAGTTTGCTGATCCTTATTTGGAAAAGAAGGTAATCTAAAATAGGCTGATTCTTCGAATGAATGATAGTTTTTACAAGGACCAAAACAGTTAATAACTAAAAGTCATTTCAAGTAACTCTTCATACATATCTGACTTTTAAAATTGAAAAAATTTTACTATAAGCTATTTTCGGTTTTGTTTTTAATAAAGACACCTGTTGACAACTGAAGTAGGTGAATGCTACTGGAAAAGCTGCACTCAGGCATACTCGGGTATCTGAAACTGATTTTTTAAGTGCTCCTTGGCAGTAAGCCACATTTTAGTTTTCCCTTACGTTTGGTTAGGAAGTGTAAAATATAATATAGTTCAATGTTTTTCAAATCTGATTACATTTTACCTTGAGGCCTTTGGGTATAATACATGGGTTTGGTTGGCAATCCTTGTATAAAGTATAGAGATGGGGCCTCAGGAAAGTAACTTTCAGGGAGTCTCATCAGAGAGAGAAATGTTTTCATTATAAATCCATATTGTAAGGTCAGTAAACTAAATTTAGAAACCAGATGCATCTAGTTGCATGTTAACTTACATCATCATCATCTGGTCTTGAAGGTTCCAATCTTGAGTTGCAGAGGGTTATGGTGCAAATTTGAGCCAAACTATTAAAGGGTTGAGTGGCAGACTGAGCCCAAGCAAGTGTTGGCTGTGGTAAATGAGCATCTCCAGTGTGCATTAGTTAACTACTGTGTAACAAATGGTTGGAAGTGTAATGGCTTGAGAAATGTTTATAATCTCTGTGCTCAGCATCGCTTCTGGGTCTCTCCTGAAGTTACAGTGAGATGTTTGCTTTGGGATCACCTCAAAGCTTTTTCAGTCTTCATGTTGGAGAGGTATTTTGAGGATCTCCTTTTATGGCTCAGTTTTTCTTCAACATGTACAGCACGGTGGCTTACAGGGCAGCTGGACTTATTTCAGGGCTCTAAAGTGGAGTCATGCAGAAGCTGAATCTTTTTTAGGATTTAGCCTTGAGGTCAGCATCCCTTCCACTAGATTGGTCACAACATTGGAAGTCTCAAAAAAAATCCCAGCTTCAGGGAAAAGTAATGGAGACACCACCTCTTGCTGGTAGGAGTGTCAATCACAGTGTCAAAGAAGCCTGGGGGATTGGATATATCTGCATAGCAAGCCAACCCAAAGGTGGACTGTGGACTTAAAAACTTCAGGAAAGCCACTTTGCTCAGCTTTTACTACAAGACAAATTTCTACTGCTAACCTCATAAGATTCAAGTTTTATCTGTGGGTTTTGATATAAAGTATGCTGTGTCCAAGCTATCAAGAATTTCTGTTGCTCTTTCAAGTGGCTTGAGGTGACCTCTGAAAATGATTCACTATTCACTTGACCCAGAAAACCCTACAAAATCATGCAAGAGGTTCAAATCTTCGTGTTCACTTTAAGAACTCGTGTGAAACTGCCCAGACCATCAAGGGTATGCATATCTGAAAAGCCACCAAGTATCTGAAGGATGTCACTTTATAGAAGGAATGTGTGCTATTCCATCATTATAATGGAGTGTGTGTGCCCAGGCCAAATGGGGCTGGACGCAGGGTCGGCGATCCAAAAAGTGAATTTTTGCTGCACGTGCTTAAAAAGGCAGAGAGGAATGCTGAACTTAAGGATTTAGATGTAGAATCTGGTCATTGAGCACATCCAGGTGAACAAAGCTCCCAAGATGTGGCACAGGACTTAAAGAGCTCAGGGCAATTAACCCACACCTGAGCTCTCCCTGCCATACTGAGATGATCCTCACTGAAAGAGCAGATTATTCCTAAACCAGAAGGGGATATCCTGCAGAAGAAAGATACCCGAGGAAACTGAAGAAACAAAAATGGCCTGGGAGTAAAGTCAGCATCAAATAACTACTAATAAAAGTAAAAAAAAAAAAAAAGAAAAAAAAAAAAAAGAAAAAGTTTGCTCTCTAGATATTTCAGTTATTTCTAAGAAAACCATTTCATCCTCAAACAAGTAAAATAACTATGTTTTGTGAATTCACATTTCAAAATTTACCCATACTGAAAACAAAGATCCTAATAAAAATTATTTTAATAACTGGTTTGTGACACTTGGTTTAATAAATCCTCAATTCCGTAAAGCAGAATCCAATGGAATGAGTATATGTGATAAGTAATTCAACCGAGTTAATATCAATGCTAAGACAAGATATAGCACTGCATAGTTTTCAGAGGGATCAGATATGATTCAAATTGTCTTACAGAGCAATTAAAACTGAGAAAGCCAAATTATGCATACCCAGTGACATGTACAACAAAACTGAACAGAATGAGATGTAACAACCAAATCTCCATTATGTGAAAGCTTCATGAAATGTTTGACCATATTTTCAAGTGAGTTTAACATTTTTTTGATAAGATTTTTGGCACAGATGTGTCTACAGTGCTCATGAAGTTTGGTGCATGGCAGTCTTGCTGTAAATTAGGAGTTATACACTTTCTTTAGCATACGAAATTAATTGTACCATCTTCACAATTTTTATCATTTATGAGATAAATCACAAATAATTGTTAAAAATCCTAGATACCATGTGGTTAAAAAAACATTTCAAACTTCAAGGAATCTGTAGTTCAGTTAAATGATGTCACATTTCTGATATATCAAGGAATAATGTGGCACCTTAATGTCAACTTCTAGCAGCACTTACCTCAGATATTGAATCATTTCTTTCTTTTTTAAGACATCAGCCCTGATCCTGATGAGCAGGATCCACTTAGGGCCCCAACCACACATACTATGCTCCCTGATAGTCAATGAGAGGAAGTGGGGAGTCAGATCCTGCCCTATCTAGATTTCCCAGTGTTAGACTGGCAGATCCTGCTTATCCCCATTTGTCTGAGTCTGTCCATGTGTGTGTGTGTGTGTAGGATGCATAAGGTTCTTGCTATGTAAAGTTGCAAGTATGTTTTAACATTTATTTTGAATCAAGTGCTCAAACCTCTAAAAAATTTTATTTTTACTGTACAAAATAGAATCAAATTTAAAAAACGGTATTTACTCCAACATTTCATTATTTCTGACATTGATTTTTTAGAACATGACAGAGGTCCCATTTTTTAAAAAAGTTACTTCAGCCTAATCTAAATGATTTCAAATTAACCCATATCTGAAATGTGTGTTATTTCATCTTTCATATCCTTAATCTCAGCTTGGACTATTGTTAAATTAGATATTTTTTCATTTAAGAAAGCAATTTCTTTCTCTCTTTGGAGTAAGTCAGCAATCAATCTTCCAATGCGTTGTGTTAAATCATTTACTAATGGTTCCAAACGGGAAAAATCCTTCTTTAAATTATACACCTTTGGTTTTAGATCATTTGCAAAAGTCACAGTCTTCAGAACTTTAGCTCTGTCACTTTCTAAGCTTAAAAACCTGTTTGTGTGCTTGTTGAAATCATTCTTTAGCTCCGAAAGTATCTTCTTCACAGAGTTAATTCTTTCTGAATTTTCAGATGCTGTCTTTCGGAGCATTGCTGTTCGGTCAATGCTACTTGAAAGAAGATCACCTATGTTTTTTACTGTATTTTTTTCTACTTTTTCTATTTTTTTTTCTAGGTCTTGCACAGAATCTGTCAATGATGTGACATCAGTTACTAAACCTGAAATACGTCGTATATCTGTTTTTATAGTTGAAATCTTGAGACCAACATCTTTTGCCATGGAAATTGTACTTAAGTCTACTTTTGTAACAGCTTGAGAAAGAGTTGTCAAATTGTCGTTCAATATATCCTGTTTTTCAGTTATCCTGTTAGACCAAGTTTTCACCTCATAAATTTCCTCCTGTAGATGCTTTAGATGAGCAATTATTTGAAAAGACTGCAGTTGTTCCACGATAGCTTCAGACTTCTGACACTATAAGAAAATACAATATCACGATAATTAAATTGATTAAAAGCTTAACATTTAAAATTCAAGTTAAATTTTATGTGTTACTTTTAACCATAATTTCACTGCTCTTCTAGAAAGCATTGGTAAAAGATGTATTGTGTATTACTAATAAGAAGAAAAACATTAAGGAAATATAAATCTTATTGGAAATGACATTTTTCCTTTTTTGTACCATCAGGTATCTCTGTACAGTGACAAAATGAGCTAAATAATACCAATTTTTCAATAGCTGCAGAAGGGAAGAGGAAACCTCCACTTAAGCCTTGGTAGATTTAGGGGGTCAAACAAGGCAACATAACTTCTGAAACACTAGTTATCTGTAGTTATAACAAGTGCTAGAATGAAGGGCCCAACGCCCAAGACTGTGCATACACTTTATTCTATTCTATGAATAATTTTCTGGGGTATCTATCCATTAGACCTTGAATAATTGAACTACTTCTTAAGTTCCTAGCATATATTAGGTATGTCAGGCATGAGGGACATAAAGATAGGTACAGCTTGGGTTGTGGCCTCAACTCAGTTTATTAGTTTAGTAGGGCAGAAAGATATGTAAAACAACAACAACAACAAATAATCTCCAAAGTTCTAAAATTCCATGATTCTAAACACAAGTGGTTCTCAATGCTTGTATGTTTGTATGCCATCCTCCTTCCCCACCACCAACTGTATACTGATATCTCTAAATTGTTTTGGTTTAACTTGGACACATTAGCTGATGAACATTTTGAGCCACACAAGCGCCTGGCAACATTTCAAATTGTGGTGGTGGTGGTTGAGTGTGTGCATGTATGTGTGTTTATACAGAGGTATTGGGGAAGTTGAATTATTGTATTTTGAATATTTGAAATTTTATCGTATTATGCTATCAGTTAATAAAATTAAGAGGAGGGAATTAAAGTGCTAGTTTTGGTGATAAGATGGTCTTATAAAGGATACAAAATCGAAAATTAAAGCAAATGCGCTCAAGGTCCATGGATGTTGTTGCAAATGGCAAGATATCCTCCTTTCCACAGCTGAATATATAAATATCAAAGTAACCTGTTGTACACCTTAGATTTACACAATGGTATGTCATATATTTATTCAATTAAAAAAATATATAGGAATTGCCAGGTGAGACTATTAAGCTTCAGTCGGAAGGTTAACTTAAGCCTGTGGACTGTGTTCGACTATAAAAAAAAGAACAAATATAAAATATATTATCAAAGCATGACTCCAAAGACGGATATGTCATGATTACATCAAAAAAGGGAATCCCAGTTGTAATGCGTATGTCAATTGTTTGGCTTTTGCACATTTAACCAGCAGCTTATTTTCTAGGCAAGCATTATTTTAAAGTAGAGGTTGTCTATAGCTTTCTGCTAATAATCAAAATCAGTTTGACTCAACAACATTTACTGTGCTAGTATGATCAAGAACAGTCTGCTTTCAGAGTTTGTAGTTTGAGAAAGAAAATGTCAATAAATGGATTTTTTTTAATTCAGAAAAAAACCATAAAATGCAAATATGCAGGCTGAAAAACATTTTTTATAAAATAATATATGCTGTTTAAAGATTTTTTCTAAAATAACTATTTCTTCAATGTTATGAATCACCTTTCTTAAATTAAATTTGTCTGATTTACTCAGCTAACATTTTGAGATTATTTTGGTAACATTAACTTAGTTTTATTTAAAGCATATAAAAATTTAATATGCCTGGACTGTTATTTTTATGTATAGTTGCAAAGGAATGACAAACTGAAATGGGGCAGAACAGTTAATTCAAAGCAGCAACACTCACTATATGTTTGGCTTAAAAATATATTTTCGGACTTTTCTCAATAGGTTTATGCTACATTAAGTATTGGTGGGAGACGTGGCCCCAAATATTTCTTGGTAGAGAATTAGATTGTGAAAACGTTATTGTGGGTATGGCAATCAGAAACAGCCACAAATAGAAAGGAAATTGAGTAGTGATTGCAAAACCACGTTTTATTTTTAAGGGGAAAGTTTTGTAATAAAGTATAGTTGCTGGAACAGAAGATTCCCAAGGGTGAAAGGAGATGACTTATTTTAATCTATTTCATTACTAGGTTATCATTTATTAATGTATCTACTCCTGTAACTGTAGCTTAATAGCATCACACAATAAAGAAACTTCAGAAAGTGCTAGCTTTATTTTTAAGAAACTGCTAGTAAGCCTCTTGGTTTCACTTGGTAGCTTATAAAAGCAATTTATCATGAACTTCTACTCATCTTTACTAAAATATAAACTCAATACAGTGTAGAAATAGTCTAGAAAGTTTTTTTACTGTTATTTTAAAAAATTACTTATGGCTTGTTTAAGCTACTTGCCTAGGATGGACAGAAGAGTTGCTGTGTCTCAGTAGCTCAAAAGATTCAACCAGTAACTTGAATATTTATCAAGTTCCTATACATATGCAAAGTACTAAGCTAGACACGTCAGTCCTGTAATGGTAAATATTGTCTGGATCTACGAGCACGGAAACTGGTTCAAGGGAATGATTTCTGGGTCCAACTGACTTTCCAAAAACTTTGCTAAAGGGTCTTTGGACTGAACTGAGTGACCCGGAAATTGTATTGATCCCTAAAATTTAAAACTACTTAAAGCCAGAAGGGATCGCAGATTATTTGGTATAATTTCCTCATTTTACAAATCAAGTGCCCAAGAACACATGGTTAGTGGCAAAGCCTATCTTAGAAGACTGTCATTTAGAGTTCTTTTTCCTCCATTGCTTTCCCACTCTTCCCAAAACATTTATTGATTCCTTCTTATGCTCAAGGCCCAATTTTAGGTCACAGTTACAACTTCTGAGTGACTTATGGTCTAGTTTAATGGTGACATGGTGCTTGCCATTTAACTACCACCAAATTTGGCTGAATTACAGCTTTTGAAATCTCAAGGTAGTTCTACTGACAGATTTCTTGTGATTTTCCCCCTTCCCCTGGTTGAACAGTAGCAGGTTGTGTTGAACAGTGGGAGGTCAGTGGCTTCTGGAATTGAACAGACCCAAGTATGATTGCAAGATTCCTAATTTTGTTGAATCTCAATTTCTCCACTTGTAAAATGGGTCTTGTAGCTAGCAGAGCTGTGGTGAGAATTAGTGATAACACATGCAAAGTGCTTTGCACAATGACTAGGATATGGCTGGTAGTCAATAAACATATGGAGCCATTAGGATGATGGTGATGAATGGAGACCTCCTAGCAATGTGACATATATAATAGGCTCCAAAATATTAGTTCTCTCCTCCCCTGCAGTGTAAAGTTAGGATGGAGAATTTTGATTTGTATTAAATTAAGCGTTCATAGCTGAACAGATGCTGGATCAATTTGCATAGTTTATGCTAACTGTGCAAATATGAGGTAAGTCTATAAAGAAATAAGATTTTTTTGTGTGTTTGGTGAATTTACAGCATCATTATTTTATAATGACATATTAAGCTTTGATCAAGATTATAAATTCATACAAAGGTCTACAATAAGGTTGAGATTAAAAATAATGGCATTAACTTTGTACCTTATGAGTTTAGTTTTCTATGAAACCATACAGGCTGATAAATCAACTTTTCATTATAAAATATAAAGGTACACTTAGTCAACAGTTTCTAATTACTTGGCAAAATTTAAGGAAATATTGACATAAATATACTTTGAAACTTTACATCTAAAGGTTTGAAAAAACTAGGTCTTTCTTTTGTAACAGTGATTTATATATGTGCTAATTAAAAAAAAAGACCCAGTACTCTATTAGAAATCAACTGATATTAAATTTATTACCAATTACAAAGATACAAAAAAGGTGTCTTAGAATATGGTAATCATTCTTAAAGGAAAGACTAATGGTATAATTTCATATTTGATACACAGGGAAGTTTTTGAAATTTCAAGTATTTGTAATACATAAATGAATGTAAGAAACAGGAAGACAAATTAGGTACATCTAAAACTCTCTAATGACCATTTTTTTATAGGGAAATCTCTGGGTAAAGAATATATACATGTGTATGTATACATACATGTGTATATACACATACACAATAGTTTTCTCATGAAATTCTTGGAGAAGGGCAGTTTTTGTTTCCCTGTAACTGTCACTATAGAGCACAGTGGCCACCTTGTTTCCACTTATTTTTGGTAACCATTACTATGATATATACAAGTTAATAACATTAATGATGTGTCAGATATGGTGAAATGCAAAATAAATAAATAAATAAGAGTGAAGAGTTCACAAGAGATCACATCTACCCTAACAGGATGGAGGTTGAAACAACACAGTTACAGCTAACTTTATAATCTATTTTATTGGCACGAACATAAAAGCAAACAAATACAATTGTCAGTGCACACAGGTAAGAACCTAGACATTCAGAAGTCAAGAAATTTAATGTTAAGATTCCAAAAATTAACGGTATATCCTTTAGTAGAAATCTTCCAGGCTTGTTTTTATGATCCATGGCTGTCTACCATAGTAGGACTTGTTAGAGATTTTTCCAAAAATGTGCAAATTTACATAATAAAACTACCTGACCACAATTATCTTTTGTAACTGAATGCTTTCAAGTTCTTTTTAATTCCACTGAAATTGCACTATGAAACTGAAACTGGAACTACAGTTGGTTATTGGCAAGAAGCAGCAAGGAAGAACAGTATTTCCATTTGCAGTTGACTCAGTTTTCAGCACCAAGCTTGGACACCTTCGATACATCAGTTTGCCAATAAAATCTTATGTGATCCCGTAACCCTGCACATTTCTGATTATCGTTGTTACAAAAATATGGCTAGGCCTCTGCTTAATTTCATCTCACTATGTCCATGTCTTTGAGTAAAATAAAATCACTATGTAAAACAAATTTGGTTGAGTAGTTTGGGGACTCTTTAAAATAATGACATACTTTAATTACCATAATTGTCATCATTTCTCATTGTGTGGCTTTCTCCTCTTTAAAATAAGCCAAAGGCTTCTTAGTGTCTTTATATTGTAAGTAGAATAATTTATCTAGAGATCACGTATCTAGCAAACTCAAGTCTGTAACACAGTAAGAACCTTAAAAAAAAAAAATAGGTATATAAAAATATTCCGAAAGCCTGTATTTCAAAGCATACACACTTAATACTCAGGAAAAGCTTTTAATAAAAAGATATTTACTCTTAAAAAGTCTTACAAGTATCTGTAACAGTTTAGAACCTTAACAAAAACTAAAAACGTTTCCTAGACTTGATAGTTTTCAAAAAGTGCATATTAATTCATAGCAAAGCACCCTGGACTCTCCATAAGGTATGTTATCTTTGATTTTAGACACAATTCCCATGAACTTGGTTGTTCTGATTCTTAGCCTGCAGTAAATTACAAAGGAATTGGCTGAGGCTGGCACATTACCAACTGACCTGACAGTAAGATCAGGTCAGTGGGTCACCTTTTCAAGTGCCAGAAAAGGTATAAGTGGTAGACATAAGGTTTGAAAAATAGCAAACTGGGGTCATTTAGTGAAGAGGTAAACACTCCTCAATAGCTCTTAGAGACATTAATATATTTGAGTCCAACAGGTGGAATTCATAATTGCTTTAAAGCAATATACTGCTTTAAAAGTAGATATATTTTAGAAATATTTAAAATAGTTAAAATGAAATGTTTCATTGCTTAAAAAGATAAGCTTTGATTATCTGAATAGTCCATTTGTGTGGACATCTCACTTCTTTCTCAATAATGTAGGATAAAGTGAGTCATATCAGAATGACACAAAAGCACGGAACTGATCAATTTACGTATAATATGGTTTATCAGAATAAATGTAGGGCATTTAAAAATCACTATCGATTCCTTCATTTTCTAGATTATATTCTTCTAAAGTTCCCTTTTCTCTTGTACTTGAATATACTATAAAATCACGAACTTTTCCTTTCAGATCATTCAATTCATTTTGCATTTTTAATATGCTATTATCATACTGAATTCCTTCAAGCGTTTTCTGCATCTCCATTATTTCAGATACTGCTTTCAGCATATCGTCTTCCATATTAAACATCTGAATAGTTAAGTCTTCCATTTTCTTTTCTGTCCCTATCAGATCCTGAGAGACTCTGAGAACAGAGTGAATAGCACTTTCAATGGTTGGCAAATGTGTCTTGCATTCTTCCACCTTGGGTTCGTAGTTGGAAAGTTTATTAGTTAGGTCTTCATCTCTGGCAAAGAGAGCATGCTGTTCCTCTTCTAACTTTTCAACTGCTTTTGTATCAGAGCCCAGCTGCTGCTCCACTCGCAGAAGGTCTTCTTCTTCCTGTCTTTTCACTGTTCTAATATTTCTTAGCGTGCTATCTTCCAAATCTTTTAGTCTTTCAGTGAGCAATTTTATTCCTTGTTCAGCTGAGTTAATTTGGACAGTAACTTGAGAATGTACATGTTTCGATTCTGATTTGAAAATGTCTGTATTAACATTCATTTCTTCTAGGCTTCTCGTCCAGAAATTTGTAACATTCTGGAATTTTTCATGAAGGCTTTGCATCTTTTGAGTGAGCATCTCTTCACTATTTTGAATGTCATGCATGATACTTTGGAGGCTGGATACGTCCTGCTCAAACTGGGTCACCAAAGACATGGATGATGTAGCTTCCTGCAGGATACTTTCAGTAGACTCAAGCTGCATTTATAACACAAAACAATTCCCAAGGCCACTTAATAACTTTTACATGAGGGAAACACACTAATCATCATGTGCCAAGGTCAAATTCTGAAGATGTCTAAAACATCCAAGTATATGTCAGAACCATACTGACAAAAACATTTATTACTTTAACAGCTATTTTAAAATATTTTAAACAAATTTAATACATTAGCACTATGGTAGAAAAATATACACTTGAATTTATAATTCTAAATATTTGGCACATTTTCATGGAGGGATATTCAAGTGAAAAATTATGTTAAAGGAGCCTGAAGTATATCACATTTCCTTCTTTTTTCTTTTTAACTCCAATGGAAAGCAACTTCATTGTGATTTTTATGGTTAACTGGCTTTTTTTAGAAACTGTAACAGACATAAAATTTAGCTTTCCTGAATTCGATGATTCTGGAAGAGTTTCTGTCTGAAAAATATTTGTTGACTAACCTCTGTGGAGAAGGTACCAGATCAGATCCTACAGATAATCACAAAGGCGAAAATGAGTAAAAGCCCAGTTTAGTGAGACAACTCATGTCAAATATTAGTGTTCTAAGTTATCTGTAAATTATGGTAAGCTGTTGGCATGTCCTAATATGTGTCCAGCACATAGAAGGGCCAGGTTGTGGACCTCCCTCAGTTTACACTCACACATAGCTAACAGTCCTTAGAGACTACTGGAAGGCCTAGAAATGAACATTAGTTTACCAAAGGTTTGTCGCATTGTGTTGAAGATATAATGCTGTACAAGACACAGATCTGCCCTTATGTAGCTTAGTTTAATTGGGGAGAAGGCCAAGTCTATGAGCGTTATGAAGGGAAGAACTATGGAAGCACTTACATGGGTACCCAAAACAGACTTTAATGATCAAGGAAACTATTCTAGATGTATTATCTAATATCTGCTTCTAGTTAGTTCCTCTCTAAATCATCCTACACACTTCAGCCAGGTTAAGCTTTTAAAAACTGCTATGCACATCATGGTACAACATAAAAAACCCTACAATGTTTCCTAATATTTCTAGGATAAAGTCCAAAAGTCCACAACATTACTATATTCTTTTCTTCCCTCCTCTTTGCTTAGCTAAATTCTGTCCTACGTTTAAGGCTGAGATCAGATCTCGGCTCCTTAGTTTAGCATTCTTTCATCACTCTAGCCCTGACAGCCTCAACTCCTGAGCATATACTATATCATGTATTTGCCACCTATTTGGCACTTACATATAATCCAAGATTTTTTGAGTGTTCACTCTGTGCCAGACCTTGTGCTAGACACTGGATATAAAAATATAAATTATAGTCCCTGGCCTCACAATTTGATAGGGGAAGATAGTGTTTTGGATCTTTTACATCATATATTCTAGAGTCCCCAAAACACTTGAGTGTCCTCTGTTTCATTATTAGGTAGTAGGGATGTAGAGATAAAAGATAGTGTCTGCTCTAAAGCTGTAGTCCCCAAACTTTTTTGGCACCAGGGACCAGTGCTCCTATGAGAATCTAATGCCTGATGATCTGAGGTGGAGCTGAGGCAGTGATGCTAGCGCTGGGGAGCGGCTGCAAATACAGATGAAACTTTGCTCGCTTGCTTGTCACTCACTTCCTGCTGTGCAGCCCGGTTTCTAACAGGCCATGGACTGGTACCGGTCTGCAGCCCGGGGGTTTGGGGACCCCTGCTCTAAAGAGTAGTAAAGGAGACAAATTAACAACAAGAAAAAATCACAACAGATTATGATTTGTGTCATGACAGAATTAGCATGGGAGAATGGATGCTTACAGGAGATCAGAAGTCTGGAGGTCAATGAGGAAAGGCTTAGAAGTGACTTTGAAATTTGACTCTTTAACAGATTGATGAGTTAGCCAGGGGAAGATAGATAGTAGAGCGTCTAAATTACTTAAGGAAAGAGATCATGTCCTATGCATTTTTGCAGTTGCTAAACCTCAGGGTATAAAGGACAGGTTTGATGTTTAGGAAGAATGGCTATAAATCTTCTGGACCCCAATCAAGACCTACAGCAGTTCCAGGTGATAGATTGCTGGGAACAATGTGCAACAGTACTGAATAAGACCACTCTGAAACCTCATTGAAAAATTATTTTTAACGTACACATGTAGCCATAATCCAAGTTCCTCTAAAAACCAATGCTGAGAAATACTTAAACATTGGTAACACTGTTAGGGTTAGTTGCCTTATAAGCAGCATTTTGAAGAAGCAAACTTATCTTCACCTGAGGTAATCTCCCGTGTGGGCTGTTTATCGCAGCATCACTATAATCTGCAGGCAGTATAACCCCGTGGACCCCAAAGGTTGAAAAGATCAACTTTTCTGGATAATAAAGTCTCAAAATATAACCTGCAAATATATAGTGACTAGTATAACCATAATAGCTAGCATTTAATGGGCTACCAACATATTCCAATAGTTTTTCATTTTAAAAAGAGCTAATACTTAAATTTATTACTGCTTACAGGTTTTCAAAGTTTTTGCTTATATATTATATCTCATCTGATCTTTATAAAAATCTTGTTATTCTCATTTAATAAATGATGAAATATAGGCCAAGAGGTTAAAGTGATTCTTCCACGATCACAGTTGTGACAAGAGGCCACGTCTAGTTGTTTTCCCCACCTACTGCATTATGCTGGCATTAGGGTAAACTTTCTGAAAAGGCAGCTATTGTCAAACCACTCCCAGGGCAGACTGGGAGAGCAAGAGCTATGCAAAGACTGAATATTTTTTTGGATCCTATGAAAACATTTTAAAAATCCGCTTCAAAAAGCATTTTAATTGCTACCAAAGTTTTCATTTAAAAAGGATATCTTCTTCAAAATTTGTTTTCAGTGGCTTTTAAGTACCTGAAGTTTCTATTTCCTGGAGTTTTGTCCATCATTATGTCCCCCCCATCATTCTGGGCCCCCCAACAACTACAACCAGATTCCAGCTAGAACCCTAGGTCAAAATACCAACTCTTGCAGCAACTTCCTAGAGGCCCCTAGGCTCACATTGATTCCCCTAGCATGTTGGAGGGGATGCATAACTTTCATCCATAGCTTTTCTCTTCTGGGGGAGATATATGCTCATCTTGTGCCGGAGGCTGCAGGAACTTAGATCCTCTATTTCATTTTTGTTTATTTTTATAACATCCTTGCTCACCCTGGGCCCAAGCACAAGCCTTGTCTACCTTATGGCACGAGTAAAGTCTTAATGAGTGAATTAATGGACAAATGAGGCATATTTCCCAGTGATAGCTTGGTTCCTAGTGGCCAGGCAAGGCGCACATGATGCGTTATTGATTACAGACCCTGTCCTGAGAAGCGTGGTAGACATACATTTTTTATCTAACTTACTTTTCTAATAATTACAGAAATAATGCATCTGTATTTACAGCTGGAAAAAGCACAAAACACATGAATTTTAATTTTCATTTGGTTACAGTATTTTTAGTCATTCTTATTTGGATATATGCATATGTATATATGCTTACCAAGTGGAAAATAAAGAAAAAACACTGATGGATCTTTGCCCAACAAGTGCTTTTCCTATTCTAATTTTATATCTAAATATCAATCATATTTTCAGTGCTCTAGACACTCGATATTTAAATAGAAAACTGAGGTCATATTGATATGAGCATATTGGTCTTCTTAAATAACATTTGTTATATATATGTAAAAGAATCCTTGCCCTTTCAAAATGTAAGTTTAAATTGGATTGAAGAGAAAATGTAAAGAGGTAGGAAAACCAGTGAAAGTTAAAATAGCAATGGTCAAAAGGCAGGAAAAAAGAATTTTATGAACTGGGAAGAGTGATAGTGGTGAAGAAAAATGGGAAAATCTCCCCAGATAAGCCAATTTATAATTACCTTTTCTGAAATTAAACTGATTTTACTTTGAAGCCCTTGGAATTCCTTGGTTTCTATTTTCAGTAACTGGTATTGGCTTTCCACCTTTGCAAACCTTTCCGACTGCTGAAATACAAACCTGGAAAAGAAAAGAAAAATCACTACCTCCTAATTCAAATCTATTTAAGTCTTAATTTTAAAGGAGTATTTTATACCCACTTCTGGTAAGGACATTCTGGTATAGGTAGTGGCAGCTTTTATTAGTTTATTTCAACAAACATTTAGAGAGCCTGTTATGTGGTAGGTAGTGGTTTAACTCATGCAAAGATGAGTGAAATATTGCCTCTGTACAAGTTCAGAACTCAGTGAGTCAGATGGTGTGATACTTGTAATAGATGTATGCACAAGAAATATTTTGGAGGAAGAACTAACGAATTCGAAAAATTATGTGATCTCTACTATTTTCCTCAAGGCCGTATTAGGTCAATATCTAGAAAATAAGTGTTTTTACACTGAAATGTAGAAGCAAGAGTTCTCTATACAGAGACTCAGGGACACAGACAGTGGATTAGTGGTTACTTGAGGGAAGCGGGGAGGTGGGGGAGAGAGGGATAAAAAGGGTCAAATATTTTGCGACGGAAGGAAATCTAACTTTGGGTGGTGGACACACAATGCAAAATATATATATATATAATATACATATGTATATATGACAGACTGTTGAATTGTACACTTCAAACATTTGATTTTTTAAATCAGTCACTCCAATAATTTTTAATAAAGTGTTTTTTAAATTTAAATGCAGAAAACAAAACAAAATGATGGAATGGAAGGAATAGAAGTTGCAAAATAACCGGTCAAACTGTTGAAAACAGAAGTCATTGTCAATGTGACAATAGAACGTATATGCAGTGCAAGGTGTATAATACGTATAACTGGTTATACTAAAAAATAAAAGTCAGATAGATGCCCTTCTATAATTGGAGTGTACTTTTCATCTGGTAAATAGTAAAAAATAAAAGCATAAAAAACTTATTCTAATCTTAAGAACAATAAATGAACTTTTGTGTGTATAGAACTTTAAATGAGCAAGCAAAAAGAAATGCTTTGCATCTGATATCATTTTGGTTAATCTGATTTGACTCAATTCTTCATGCTCTGAAAAGGCAACAGTTGAGATTCTTTGTGTATTTATTGAGTCAGGAAAAAGCAGTGGAGCAGAACAATATGAAGCCAGTGTCTAAATCAGAGTACACAGACCAGTGGTTCAAAAGTGTCACTGCATATTGGAGTCACCCTGCAGCTTTAAAGAAGTCTGATGCTTGGGTCCCACCCACAGAAATTCTGAGTGACTTGGTTTGAGATGTGACTTGGATATTGAAATATTTAAAAGCTCCCCAGGTTATCTGAGTGCTCAGCAAAGTGAGAAACACTAATTGACAGTTTTGTGAAACTGACTTCCATTGAAAGACATTTAAAGATCCCAAAACTCAATGGAGGAGTGAAAGACTTCTCAGCTTTGTGCATCATTGCAAAGGGTAATGTTTCAAACTCATAAATGTCAATGTCATCCTTAGGCTAACTGTTGCTATAAAACTGTTCAAAGCTAAAATGGATTTTTTGTTTTTTAAAAAAATGTTTATAATGTTGGATGAAATTTCTTTTAATGATGCCTCATATCTATTCTGTAACACTGAGTCCAAGTTATGTACTTAGTACAGATTGATTTTTCTTCTGTGTGCTAATATGAACTTTTAAACAAAACTTCTGGTTATTAGAAAATGCTATTATCCTAATTTTCAAAGATGGATGTGTAGACTTAATTCTCTTTTGATTTGCTGTTTCATTCTTGGCTTTTAAGAGGTTCTTTTCCAGTATAGGCTTATCTGAGACTAGCAGACAGAGACCAAGGATAGAGACCAATCTAAAGAAATGTCTAATTTCAGGGACTAGTTTTATCATCCATTACTCCAGTGTTACATGGATATATTCTATAGATCATTGAGTTAATTCAGAATAAAATAATTATTATAAAGACTTTTTGTGAAGTTGATCCACTACAATAATACATCATAGGTATTTCCATTTTATTAGATATTTTTAATGTTGTCTACCTCTTTTTGGATTAATATCAAAGGGAGACAACATATACTGGTTGAGTGTGGAGCTAGGCAACTTTGGCTGTGCCTTTTACTAGCTGTATGAACATTGTAGACACGTTTTATTTAACATATCTTTGCCAGTTTCTTCAACTGTAAAGTGGGGATACTACTACTTAGTACATAGGGTTGTTGTAGAGATTAAATAGGTTATTTATAAAGCTCCTAGATAGTGCCTATAGCAAGAACACATCAACTATGCTCTTTTGAACTGTTTTGTGCCACTACATTTCTATCCCCCTGACAAGCCTATAGCAGTTAAAGGATCAGAGCTCCCTTCGAGTTGTACTTGATAGAAGACATAGGCCTGGGCCCCTTCAAAACCAGGGTTAGGTTTATAGCAAATGAAGGATGGAATGGATGGATGAAAAGCAATCTCTTATCCTGTTTTGGGGTAAAGGCCTTAAATGTCTGCACATAGGAGAAAGGGTTCCAGGTTAATTTGCTACCTTAGTTGGATTTGTAAAAGAAATCTGACTCCCTCATAATCCACGGCAGTCTTCAGAGACCTCATACAGATTCAGGGCCCTGTAGTAGTAAAGTGTGTACTTCCTCAGTGTTGCCTCTGCATAGCTCCTTTAGGAATCTTCTATAGTGGCGGACAGCTGATTGAGGACTTATATAGGAGTTTCTATGGCTGTTTCAACTTAATGAGAAAGAGGCAAATAACCAAAGGAAGCTGTTACTATGGACCTTCAGCAAAAAAGGGAGTTCCATGGCCACTACTGGGGTCAGTATCCAGTTAGCTTTGTTTCATACTATAGCTTCATTTTCAGCATAATACTGAATGTTCAGGAAAATACCAACCGTATCCCATTTTCAAAAAGCAGAACATCTGAAGGATAACCCTGTCTTTTACATAAAACTCTACAAACAACAATAAAAAGCTGTAAAACAAGGTTAGCCAAGATTCTGCTGTATAAATGATTTATAGAGAAAAGAGTTAGTTGATTGTTTAAAGAGTTTTTGATTTCTTTTACATACTTATCACAAATGCAATGAAAAACTTTTATAAAGGCAATTAAAAAATCTGTTGAAATTTCCAGAAGAAATTTAAAATTTGTACAATGGAAGTTCTAGTTGATATTAAATAAGATTGAGAAGTATTATTAGTGTTTTATTATTATTAATAGTAACATCACAACTTTCTAAAAAATTTCCTTAAGAGTTTATAAATGAGGTATGCAAACTGAGGTATGGGCAACTGTTATCTCCAATGTATGATCATTAGGATGACATAGGATGGCATATCAGGACTTTATCTGTTATACATTATTTCTGTTCACTTGCTAAACAAGAATCCAAAGTCTAAAGGCCTGAAGACACTGAAACAGTGATGCCTTGAAATCCTTCTTGGGCAGTGGAAGGGTTCAAATCCCCACCCCACCCCCATTTAATCTAATTTTGAGATGATAGGTAAGTTGTGTTTAGAAGTACACAGATAGGCACTTATATTCAATGTTGTATTTTAACAACCAGGACATTGTCAGTACAGTAAGAGATCAATAAAGATTTGATGGATGACCTTTAGATGCTGGAGTATGTGTTCTCGAGGTAAAAATCTTGATGGCTTTATTATAATTCTAGTGTGCTTTTAAGTATTTTGAGATGCCAAATGTTTATTTAGAAAATGCTTGCAAATGTCTTACCAGAATAATTTTTTATTCTCAAATTCACCATGAATAAATTTTGCTATAAACAGTGACTGAAGTATTTATACTTCAACTCTTGGGGCAAAAGATTTCAGAAGAGCAATTAACAGGAAATTATTTTACTACTACTAATAAAATCTGCCTAGTTTTAGAAATAATCTTTGACTATTATTTTATTATTTTTTAAAGACAGTTCAAATAAAACCTTCCTACCGAATGTAACTTTTTTGTGTCTTTACTGTAAGTTCCTGAGCTGAAGCATCTGCTTTTCATCAGTTTTTTTCCTTTATAGATTTGTGGACAAAAAAGGGGTTCTATGGAAAGTAACCTTGCAGAGCGACTTGATCATAAATTCGTAAATGGATAGGTCAAGATGGGAAAGTCACACACCAAGCACATAATTTTTTTAGTAAAAGGTTTCTTTGCTTTAAGCAAGCTCTGTCCATTGTTTTTGTGCATCTAGGTTAACACACCTTGAAATAAACCATAACAATCTTCAAAAGAGCACATAATCGCATTAACTATCCTATAATCAAATCCCCACCTTGTTTTCTCCCACCTGCATGAAATCTTCCTTATCTTCCCTCTTTAATTTCAAAGGCATAAACGTAACTGCAATTGCCATCAGTTTTGGCTCAAATAAACTCTTAATAAAAATCCTCTACAGGTTTGGATGTTTCTTATGTTGACAGATTCCTATCAGTGTTTTTCCCCAAGACAGTAACTAAATTACTGAAAAGCTGAACATTTTGTGATAGAACTCATTTCACATGAATATGAATCTTTGGTAATTAATAAATCAAGTAACTAAAATCAGTTGTATTAGGTTCCAAGGAGAAACAACATATATCTTTGAGCATAATAAATTCTATTACTGAATAACTTCCCCAATACAAAAAGGATTTAAAAATTTACCTAAAGGTAATGCATTTTAAGACATAAGAGGATTTTAAAAAGGTAAGTTCAGTATATTTATTAAGATCAAAATATTTCATTAAAAATACCAGTAAATTATTTTTTAAGAGAACATTTAATAATCAACATTTCACATTATTGTAAATCTTTTATTAACTTCAACTCAAGATGACCTACCTCTAAAGTATAATTCGAAATTTACTAGCATCAAAAATGTTCTAGATTAGAGGACATCCAGGGTCCCTTCCAGAATTCTATTACTTTAGAGGATAGCTGTCCCCTAAGTATTTTAAAAATCAGTGAGTGAAAAATGGGGGTAAAGTTACTAATTTAAATCGTTGCCCTTGTTATCAAAATGAAATAGGTTCGTCCTAAAGAAAATAATTGGGGAAAATAAAATTAATAAGCTTGTTTTATAGTCATTTCTAATATTTTTTTCCTATGACACCAATATACTGCTATTTGCTTGGCTTAAAAATTGTTTAGTTTTAGGTGAACAGCGTGCTATACTTTCGTAGCTTTCCAGTACTAAAATTCAATCGGTAACTTAGGAAACAGCTTTAAATAACGCATGCGCATCGATCAAACTATGAGCACTCCAAACTGATATAATCACTAACGTCTGTTGCTTTGAGATCAAAATGAATTCTTTCAAGGTTGCAAATGTTGCCATTAGGCATTCATGGGGTGAAGCAAATTTGTCCAGGACAAATGAACAATGGACTGTTAAGTAATGGGTTATAAAAACCACAAAGCTTCCGACGTGTAGTAGGCGCTTAATAAAGTTTGGCCAAATCTCTTAAGAAATGGCTGACTCGTTCCCAAACCTTAACCTCAACTCCAGTTGAGCGATCCCGGCCGTTACTAGTACAAAGGAAAAATGAGTTAAAAGAAACGAAAGAAAATAAGAAATTGGGCTGTCCCTTCTTGAGGGTTGAGGCACAGGTACAGAAGCTGCAAGTCTGAGGGTTGAAGGTTAGCGCATGCCGGGACGTGCGGGGTCGCGGCGGGACCCCGAGAAGAGCGGGGGTCCACGGCAGGTCCGGGCGGGAACCCGAAAAGAGCAGGGGTCCACGGAAGGCTGGGGTCGGGGCGGGACCCCGAGATGAGCGGGGGACCACGGAAGGCAGGGGTCGGGGCCCAGGCGGCCTCGCGCCCACTTACCAGGCCAGCCCCAGGCACGTCCCCAGCGACAGCAGGCTCACGCCAGTCCGGGGATCCACCCAGCCCCCGCTTCCACCGCCCCGGGCCTCGGGGCTCTTCACGCCCTCGCTCCTCTTCCCGGGATCCGCAGGGGGTCCCTTGGGCCCCGACTTCTTCCGACTCTTCAGCTCAGACATGTCTGGAGGTCCTGAAGACGACACGACCTGGGGGCCTCTACAACCGGGGGGAGCGGGACGTGGCCGCCTCGGCGGTGACCGCGCCCCCACCCAGATTTAGCACCGCCCAGAAACCAGCCCCCTCCTTCTGCCCGCCATCCTTGCTGCTTCACGGGGCCCTCCCTCTCCAAGTTCCTCCAGCTGAGATACATGGGAACCCTATCTTCTCCCTCCTCTCGGTTAACAGGGCAAACCCAAGGATATCCGAGCTCCCGCACGCTTGCCAGCCGCTGGGAGACGAGGGGGCGGGGCGGGGCGGGGGGGGCAGCGT
>NW_006437736.1:9475655-9522686 GCF_000325575.1 Pteropus alecto | reverse complement strand
TCCCCGCTGTGGGCTGGGGCAGAGAGCTCCCTCGTGCGCGCGCGGGCACGAGCCGGAGCGGGAGCGCGCGCGGCGGCGGCCGCCCCAGGCGGGGCTCCAAGCGTGTTTATTTGCATGCGCGGGCACGCGCTGTCCGGGCTGGGCGGGCTCCGTGGATTTTGACTTCTCCGCGGTCCTAAGCAAAAGAGGAGGAATCGGTTGCACGCGGATGCTTTATTCCTGGGCAAAAGGGGTGAGAGAGCCCACGGTCAGGGTGCTGGGCCGTCAGCTCCCCGCGAGGACTCGAAGTAGCCACCGCGGCGTCCGGACTGGCGCCGGGCACCCGGGGTGCAGCTGCCGCCTGGGAGAAGGAGCGACAGCTTGTGGGGCCGCCCTCCCTTTGTGTCTGGGGTGGGGTCCACCGAGAGGGCAGACCTCAGGCCAGGCCTCATCTCAGGGATCCGGCGCTGTGTTGTCCCTGCGCGGAGGTGACGCCCACCTTTGCGCTGGTCGGAGGTCCCCGGGGGTCTTCAGGCGCCCAGGGCTGCGGAAGCACAGGTGAGGCACCTGGGAGACCCGGACTTGTACCTGGACTGCGCCGCGAGTTTCGGAAGCCCAGTTGCCCCTTCTCCCCACGTTTGATTTCCAAGTCTATCCCCGCAGGGCTGCTCTTCCCAGTAAAATTTTTGTGCGAAGGAGGTTTGGGTAAGTTTGCGCCTCGCTTTTCTCCTTGAACCGGGTTCCTTGGAGATTCAGTATCGATTTCGGGGATTCAGAATTCTGGGACAAGGAATAATCCTACCTCCTATATACCAGGAAGAGAAATTCTCTAAAGAGGAAGTAGTTAACTATTAACGGTTTTTATGGGTGAAATTGCTCTATTTCACATCTACGAAGTTACTTTTCATTTTGATGTTACAAAGGGTAGAACACCGAGAATTTCTGTTCAGAATATTTCAATTTGTGCAGTTTAAATCTAACGCATTTTAAGAGGACTAGGTAAAGTTGGAAGTTAGCTTCAGATTGTCAGAGTGTCTATTGGGCTATTGGACATAGCCTAAAAAATTCATTTTTGTTGCATCTTATACAGTTTTATTACTACAATTAAGGCATGTTTTATGTTTAAGTTGAGATCATAAAAACATTAACATTTAAAAACATGATAGCTTTAGTTTTAATCATAACTTTTATCATTTTCATGACAGTACTGGGCATTTTGTGAATCTCTACAACTAGGCAAATTCTCTACTTCCCCATGTATGCAAGTGCCACATTTGGTGTCACTTAAAAAATAGTCACTGTTGAAGTTTAATGATTATTGCTCCTCTTCTGTGCAATCTAAATACTTGTGCTTATCTCTGTTTCTGCACTGAAGACATCGCATTATAATGATCTGTTTTGCTCTCCCACCAGATTATGAATTCCTTCGGGGGTATGATTTAATATTCTCTGTAGACTCAGTGCTTGGCACATTGGAAAGGCTCAAATGTTTATTGAATGAATTAATTAATAAACACATTTAGATACTCTCTGTAATACATTGGATAGAATTCTGTTAATTTTTTAAAAACTCACAAATATTCCTATCTGGGTTTTATACCCACAGAAAAATTTGCATTATATTTGAAATAAAGTTGGTAGAAACTTAGAGTGTTATGCTATGAAGAATATTCTTTTTGGTGTTCTCTTAATCCAAGAAATGACATCAGAGGGTATTTCCTGTTGCTTTGTCACACTTAGCTCAGCTGAAACACTAGTGGAGTGAGCATGTGAGAAATGCTCACTCCACTAGCTCTACCTTTGAAGACGTAGAGCTGACATTAACCTTGAGCAAGAACTAGTACTCAATACCAACAAATGCTCTATTTAGTCATATTGGATAAGGAAAAGTTTCTAAACATTAGGACTTTAGTATGATCAGTGCTTATAAAATATTTAAAAAAGTTTTTATTGTAAAAGTGATAATGTGTATTGAAAAAATTAAGACAATACAGAAGAGTACCAAAAAAGCAACTGGGGAAAAAAATCCCAAGTCTTGCTACTTGGAAGTAACCCAGACATTTTGTTGAACAGACTTCCAAACATCTCTTTATGTATTTATATGAGGTCAACACATATTTTATGCTATATGTGGGATCATATTTCTGATTTTTCAATCAGCAGTGTGTCATTAGCATCTTGTCAGTATCTTGGAGATATGTTTTATTTTAAATGGGTGTATAGTATTCCATCTTATATACATACTTTGATTTTTTAAATCCATACTCAGTGGTGGGCATTTTGATTGTTTTCATCATTTTTCTCCCCTAACCCCTCTCTGTTAACTCTTTTTTTTTTTTTTTTTGTGGATATTTTTGAATACACATGTGAATGTCTCCTTGAGGTAAATTCTGGGTTAAAGAGAATGCTTATTTTAAACACTTCTCAATCTCATACTGCCTTTCAGAAAAGTTATATCCATTTTGTACTTACTTCAAGTAATGCATAAGAAAACTCATCACATCTTTGAAAACATTGGGTTTTGCCCATTTAAAAAAATTGTAAAATAAATCTATTTTCTTTACATTTCTTGATTACCAATGGGGTTACACATCTTTCATATCTTTATTGGCCTGACAAACATTTTGATTTTTTGCCTGTAGCTCATGGTTGAGAGCTCAGAGAGAGAAAAATTGAGGGAAGATGGATGCAAAAGCTCGGAATTGTTTGCTTCAATACAGAGAAGCCCTGGAAAAGGACATAAAAACATCCTACATAATGGATCATATGATTAGTGCTGGAGTTTTAACAGTATCGTAAGAGGAAAAAGTAAAAAATGAGGTAAAGCCCTCTGAGGCAGTCTGTGCTGCCTTAAACATTTTTACAATTTATTTCAAAACTTGCACTAGTCTTCACTAATTTGTTGCAAACATATTCTTTGTAGTATACTAAACTATTTCTTTTTTTTAGCCCACTCAACAGCAGCGAGCAGCTATGCTGATTAAAATGATACTTAAAAAAGATAATTATACCTACATATCATTCTACAATGCTCTATTACATGAAGGGTATAAAGATCTTGCTGCCTTTCTCCATGCTGGCCTTCCCGTTGTCCCTTCTTCCAATGGCAAGGATTCATGTGGTGGAATAACTTCCTATGGTTTGTATCCATAATATCTTCTATCACATACCTATCACAACAGCTACATTGCTACGGTTTTGTCTTACTGGATGTGGAGTCTGCCAAAGAGACTGATCAGTTCACTGAAAAATGCATGTGAAAAAATTATAATTAGGTTTTCCAACCTACGTATTTTTATTTGCATCTATATTAACTCTCACATTTTCTTCCTGCCAAGGAAGCTATCTACTGCTGAGGTAATAATGCACGTATCCTAATTTTAGAGATAATAAGACAACTTATAGGCCTTTATTTAAGTTCTCCAGTTCTATGTTTCTCGAGTTCATGCATAGGAAAGAATAAGAATTTTTAGAAATCTATGTTCTTAACGTTTGCACGATTGGTCTTCCCAGTCTTTAATATGAGAAAAGAGATTGTAGAGTCGGAGAAGAATAGGGTAAGATATAGATGGAAATTTCCATTGCCTGTGGTCATCTAGAAAGGTATATGTTTGCTTTTGTTCTGCATGTTTAGAGAAATCAAAGTTGAAGTTAATATGCTAGCCACATTTCTTATTTCTCTTGGAAATTCTGAGGGTAAGGCTTCAGTCTTATTTTCTTTGGTTTTTATGGTATTACGTGAGTAAGCATATCAAAATTCTTCATTCATGCTTGTTTTGAATTTCAGTAAGGACAGTCTTGTGTGAAGGAGGAGTACCACAGAGGCCAGTCGTTTTCGTTACGAGGAAGAAGCTGGTGAGCGCAATTCAGCAGAAGCTCTTCAAACTGAATAGTGAACCAGGATGGGTCACTGTGTATGGAATGGCAGGTTGTGGGAAGTCTGTATTAGCTGCAGAAGCTGTACGAGATCATGACCTCTTAGAAGGTAAGTTTTGAATACCATGTGTTGCTGGCTAAGGAGATATTCTTGAGGCATTGTATTAATTTCCTGTTGTTGTTGTATGTAACAAATTACCAAAAATTTGGTGGCTTAAGATAACAAATTTATTATTTCCTGGTTCTAGAAGTCAGAAGTCCAAAATAGATCTTCCTGAGCTAAAATCAGGGTGTCACAGGACTGAGTTCCTTCTGGAGACTGTAGAGAGAATCTTTTTTCTCTTTTTTCTTTTTTTCTCATTTTACAGCTTCTAGAGCTGCCCCGCATGCTTTAGCTCATGGTCCCTTCTTTCATTTTCAAAGCTGGCAATGCAGAGCACCTTCAAATCTTTCTCTTTGAGCTTTGCTTTTGTCATCACATATCCTCTGACTCAAACCATCTTGCCTTCCTCTTATAAGGGCCTTTGTGTTTACATTGGGCCCACCAGATAATCCAAGATAATCTCATCTCAAAATCCTTAATTTAATTGTACCTGCAAAGTTCCTTTTGCCATGTAAGGTAACATTAGGATGTGGACATCTTTGAGGGGCTATTATTCTGCCTACTACAGGCACGATTAAATTTGGAATTTGTTTTCTATCTAGCCTATCACAATGAGGCTTGGCTAGCCAGGCCAATAAATTCATATATTATCAGATGGTACTTATTATCACTGGAATAAAGCTAGTTCCCTTGTATCTTAACTATTGAGAATTGAAAACGGATCTTGAAAGATTGCCCAGTTTATATCCTTGCCTTTCAGGCAGTAGACTTACACCTTCCTGTCAGTTGAGTGTCTGTTTTGGCATAGAGTGCTGTAGGGACGGAGATTCTTGGAAATCAGTTCCATTGATGACTCTCCCAGTGGGTGATTCTCCCATATATTTGGCATCCTGCATTAGACTGTTAGTTCCATTTCTGTAGTTAATTCCATCAGTTGCTTATTTTTTAAAATAATTTGTCTATCTTATGGTAAGCGCCAAGAAAAAGAAAAATTGAGAGTCGTCTGTAGCATAGATTTTTGTAGGTGGGCTTTAGAGATTCATTTGATATCTGGTGACTGACTTTTCTTGTTTCATGTATTTGTGTATTCAGTAAATGTTTGAGAGCCTACTGTGGTTCTCGGCACTGTTTTGGGCACTAGGGACCCAAAAAAAGAAGGCACAGTCTGTCATCTAAGGAATTTACTCATATTCTAGTAGGGGAGACAGACATGTTAAGAGATTATGATACATGTGATAAATTGAGCAGTAGAAAAAAGTATACGGTACATAGTTAGAACAAAGGAAGGAAGCATTATCGCTCTGGGGGAAAAGGATAGACAGGGCAGGCTTCCTGAATGAGATGATATTTTAGCTGGAGTAGAAGGGTATTGGGTAGTTATTGGAGTGGGGAAGGGCATACTGTCCAGAGCAGGGTTTGGGACATTTCGCAGGTATACTGCTGACCTTAATGAGTCTGGTAGGTTCTCAGGGCGTTCACTAGGAATAGTTATGTAGCTTTCTCAATCTGTGGTTGCCTCCTTTCATTAGAGTCTAGGGGAACTTAAAGACAGTTCCTGATTTCTAGTTGTTAGTAATTTTTTGTTTAGAGTGCATAATCGGCGGTTAAGATGGTTTATGATGATATGACAAAATGAGAGGAAAAACAGTATAAACTTCTAAGAGGTTTAGAAAGACGGAGGGCACATCTGTTGTATACACTTGGCTTTATTTTTACTTCACAGCCTTTGTCAGCAGAATTGTTTACACTCTTGTTGGAAGTACGCCCAATTCCTAAACCCCGGTTTTTCCCCTTTGTCATTATAGAGAAGTTTCAGCTTAACTCAAATCTCAGGGCCAAGGCTTTAATTTCATTTATTTATTTATTTATTTTGAACTTTACTGCAAAGTTGATCACCTAGGATATTCAGGATAAAATTGGTTTAAGTTCTTTTAGTGCGAAGAAATGTTTTTTTTTTTCCCAATATTATGACTTACTATTAAAATATATATTTATAATATTCTAATTTGTAGAGTTAAATTGTGTTCTTCAACTCAATTTAAATTATTTCCGATTATTGATGTGACTTTTCCATTTTAGGGGTTACAATTGACCAACAACTTATAGAATTAATTATTCAGGAATCATTGTGTAAATTATGGTCTCAGAATAGATTTTAACCATTTTATTTTGAGAAAATGTCAGAGATAGTAGGAATTGTCTGTTGCATATTAATTCAAATTCCTCGTATACTTTTGTAAGATCTCAAGAACAGAAGATTGAGTCAGTCCATTATCATATTAGGTCTGTATAAGAGCTTCTTGCTGTGTTTATTTAAAAAAAAATTCTCCCATTCTTATTTTCCTTCCCTTCCTCTAAGGAAAAACACACTTCTCTATGCCTCCTCTACACACCTACAACACTACTTCATTTCTGACACCACACATGTGAGTTTTCCACACACCCAGCAGTTCTTTAACCAGTTTAAATCGTATAATTGATTTAAACTCAATTATAACACTCTGTCTGGAGATAGTGTCAGATCCCACAGGATAAGGGTTCAACGCCACACGATAGTCCTCTTCCCCTCTTCAAATGCCAATCGCAACTCCAGATTGTTGCCTGTGCTTCTGTCTAAATGGCTGTAGTATATATCAGAGATTCCCTCACCTTGGGTTTGATTAATTTGCTAGAGCAGCTCATAGAACTCAGGAAAACATTCTACTTATTAGGTAACTGGTTTATTAAAAGATTGTAACTCAGGAACAGCCAGATGAAAGAGATGCATAAGGGCAAAGTGTGGGAAGGGGCACAGAGCTTCCATGTCATCTTGCTATACTACTTTCCCCACACCTCCGTGTGTTCACTAACCTGGAAGCTCTCTGAACCCCAACCTTTTGGGTTTTTATGGAGGGTTCATTACATAAGCACATTTGATTAAATCATTGGACAGTGGTGATTGAACTCATTCTCCAGCCTCTCTCCCTCTGAGTTTTTAAAGCATAGAAGCTTTCTCCTGAGGCTGTCTACCTGTTTGCTTCTGTCCTTCCCAAGATTTCCTTGATGCTATTAGATTATTAGTTGCTACCAGGAAAAACCTCATGTGAAGGTAGGATGGGGTTAATTTTCTCTGAATAAAGACAGTTTTTCTCTGATTCATTTTCTTGGAGTGAATTGTAGGTACAAACCTCATTCAAAGCTAAATTGCTCCCTCTTGTGCCCATAGTTTAGATTCTTTCTGAATTGTGGAATTAATGCTTCAGTTATTTAACAGTCATATTGTGGTGGCAGATTTGCAGGTTAGTTGGTCATTTGGTCTGTTTATCTTTCTTTTTAAAGCTAATAGTGTTTTATTTTTTTCTTGCTTATGTTTATAATTTCCTCATTTTTTAGTTTTAAATTTAAGAGAGAAAGACCTTTGATGTAGGTAATAGTGCCTTAAATATAAATCTGAAGAGTTTGCTAGCTGGCTATATCAGGATACTTTCTTTGTCTTTTCTTTAATCTGGGATGATTTTTAAAAATTTAAAATAGAAAGCACAAATTAAACAAACCTTAGGAGCAACAAGTAGTTTGAAACTTTATTTTCATTTAGAGAGAAGTAAAATTCTTTTTACTTGCCCTTCTCCTTTCTCCTAAATTCTTCACCAGAGATAATCATGGATAACAGTTTAGAGTAAATTTTTCCAAACTTTTTCCTGTGCATTTACAAACTTGGACACCCACAGAACACAGCTGCAACACTAAGTGAAGCCAGAAAAGTGAAACAAATCAAGGATTTACTGTTCTATAACTTTTAACTTAACACTGAAGGAAGCCTAAGGAAAGTTCAGGGAGCTTTCAGGAGTAAAGCATAGGACTTGTTGTCTGCCTTCTAGACACTGGCACTGATAATCAAACCATGCTTCATAGAGTTGTCTTGACCTCAGTTATTGCAGAGTTCTCTGTCTCCTGGTCATTTGTAATCTTGTCGAGTCTCATGCAGTTAGTACTCATTACATTGCCAAATTCTGATCTAGATCTCCTCCTTTCATTCCCAAGCCTTCCTGCCATACCCTATGTAGACCTTCGTTATTATCAGCAAACTCCTCTCTATCATCAGCCTCTTCTTAGAATGTTTACTTTCTTTCTTTATCTGAAACTGGGCAGTTCCCTGAGGATACCACCTTCTCTATAGCCGCAGTCAGTGGTGTGACAACTTTTTTCCCTTTATATCCCACATATTTCGGCACCAGAAAATGAATGGATGTTGTTCTTGCTGTCTGCTGCCTCATCCAGACCATTAGGATTCCTTCAGCTAAATTCTTTGTCCTTTGAGGTTTATTTCTCTAATCTTTCCCAATTGTGTTATTGCCCTCTCATTCATTGGCAATTGGAGTTCTTAATTATAAATTTAAGCAGCCCTCCTGTTGGCATTCTTAGTGATTTTGATATCTACATGGATGAATCAGCCAAAACTTTGGCCTCTCAGTTTCTTGATTTTTTTTTATCAATTTTCTTCACGCCCCTACAGCCATATATTTCCCTGAACCCTGGCCTGGACCCTGTCTTCGGCATTACCAGAAACAATGCCACTTTTGAAATGTTAGTGTTAAACATTCTCTTCTACCCTTTGCCTACATCCACCTGTTCTTTTCTTCAAGTTCACTATTACGGTTTTATGACCTGTCAAGATTTATCTGTTGATTTTATAATATCCTCACTATCCCATCAGTCCCCTCCTGGGCTGGGGCCTAGATTTTTATTGCTCATCATTCAGTTGCTCTTTAGCACATATTCTTGGCTCTTGGGATCTCTCCTTATCTTGGGTGAAAGTTGATTCCTTCCCTCTGCTAGATGTAGGTATTCTTTCTTACTTCCTATTGCTTCATCCAGACCATTACTTACTTCTTTGCTGGAGAAAATCATCCAACTGAGTTTCAGTTTAAATTCATGATCATAAACTTTGGTAGTTTTACTAGGTTTGTTTAGTGGGTGTGTAACCATTGCTTAGGGTTTGTAAGGTGTACTCAGAAAACAACTTTATTCTTTTTCCTCAGTGCCTGTTCAAAACTCTTTTCTGGGACTGATTCTTTCCCCGGCTTTGTACAGGCTCAGCATCCCCAGGTCACTTTACATTTTAAAAACAGTCTTATTTCAATAATTAAAATGAGAACTCCTACGTAATACTTCAAACTTCATTTATATACGGTTTCCCCTTCTTCAGTTGGGCCTGCCTCAGGTTTTGGAAATCTGGAGAAGAGGAGGTTCAGATAGACATTGTAGGTGATTTCCAGCTTTTTCTTGTTGCAAACAATGCTGCAGTGAATATCCTTTTAGAAGATGAATAGTTTAGAAGTTGAACATTGACACTGGAGATTTGAATCCTATCTCTGCTTTATTAGTTGCATAACCTTAGATAAATTACTCAGCCTTTCTATACCTAGGTTTCCTCATCTGTAAAGTGAAGATAATAGTGTCTGCTTCATAGTCTGTTGTGAGGATTAAATACAGATTAATGTGTAGAACTATTAGAATAGTGCTCAAAAATGTCTGTTGTAAATAGATCTTTGAGCATATATAAAATAGTTCTTTTGGATAATTAAGTTTTTAAGATAGTGATTTCTTTCTGTACTTAAGTATTTGTGAATATCAGCAAATAAATTGCCTTTTGATGTAATATAACTCATTTATGTTTGTATCTACTTTTTGCTTTTTCTTACACTTTTACGATCACATAATATAAATATGGTTAATGCCACTGGTATGATCTAATGCTACTATTCATCATATTTTAGACATAAGGACCCCTCTTAAATTTTATTTCTATCTATGTGGAGCTGATCAAGTACAGTGTATGATGGCTTAAGATTTTTGGTTCCTGATAATATATAAGTAAAAATATGTATTTTAAGATATGCTATGGCTTAGTCAACAATAATGATGATGATAACAGTTGACAGCGATAATAATGATAATGTCTACTCTTACATAGTGCTTACTAGTTCAGAGCTTAATATTTGTAATGAACTATAGAAATGATCCCTGAAAGTATAGTCTTCAAAGCTTAATATTTGTAAGGGGCTCTCAGAGCCATATTCACCGATAAGTCTGTTATAACTTTATAGTTAACATAGCAAATTCTCATATTTTTTATTATTAATTTCTCAGAGTAAGTCCGAAATAGGTGGGATAAACAGTCTTATTCCAGTATAGTGAAGGAGACTGAGGTTAAGCGATTTACTGAAGATTCCTTAGTAAGCAGTAGAGTGAGGCTTGAACCTAACTTTTCTCTGTATGAGAACCATGAGTGAGTTACGGGTCCTTAGACTCAGTGGTTCTGTCACAGGTGATTTTGCCCCCTAGTGGACATTTAATAATGTATGGAGACGTTGTTGGTTGTCATAACTAGGGAGGGGGGACGGCTACCAGCATCTAGTAGATAGAAGCCAGGGAGGCTGTTAAACATCCTACAGTGAACAGGACAGCCTTCCACTGCAATAAATTATCTGGCTCCAGCCATGCAGAGTGCTTAGGTTGAGAAACTGTACTGTACAGTGGTGATTGATGACACAGGACAAAGATTGTGAAATTTTGTTTGGTAAGATGGTATTGATAAAAAGCAGATTAATCCAAACTCTAATTTATTTGTATCTTCAACTTTTCTTAGAATCAGGTTATAAAGATCGATAATACCCTACAAGTAAGAATTGTATCTTGAATCAAGAAAAGTCGAAGATGCGATGAGATCAAAGATTGGAACAGATCTGCTTATCTGTAAAAATCTTTCAAAGAAGGACTCCTGTTCAGAGGCCTTAAGTTTATTATTCTTTTCCTCACCAGGTTGTTTCCCAGGGGGTGTGCATTGGGTTTCAGTTGGGAAACAAGACAAATCTGGGCTTCTGATGAAACTGCAGAATCTTTGTACACGATTGGATCAGGATGAGAGCTTCTCCCAGAGGCTTCCACTTAATATCGAAGAGGCTAAAGACCGTCTTCGCATCCTGATGCTCCGCAAACACCCAAGGTACAGATGGTCATGTTGGTATATGAATTCTCATTGAGACTTAATTACTGACATCTTGAGAACATTATGCCCTTTTCTTGCTGTTCGGTAGTGTCTAAGAAGGAACCATTGCTTTGCTGCTGTTCTCTCTCTTGTATTAAAAAAAAAATTGGCTGCCACTGGCCTAAACTTGCTACTTTTCTTTGCATCCTACCTACCACGTCGTCTCTTATATACCATTGTAGGCTCTCAAGAAGTAGTTCTTAAGCAGGTGAGTTGGTGAGTGGTCTTGGCTAGAATATGCAAGTTTTTTTTTTACCTCGAATCCATTATTTCTAATGGATTAATGTAGAACAAGAGACAGAATAAATGCAGGGCAACGAGTCAGAAAGGATTATTTAATGGAAACCTTTTATTGTGTTGTCTTAGTTTTTAGGTATACATGTAACTTTTATGCTTCCATGTACTTTAGGAGTTTGTTGTATTTGTTTATTTTATTCATTCAATAAATAAATACAGTTATAATTATGTGCTAGGCACTGTTTTCAGCTGTTTCACTATTTTCATTAGCTAGAAGGGAGACAGCAGTTTAATTGCTGCTTTTGTTAAGAGTATAACTTAGGATTCAATCAACAGTTGGATTTCCATGATCTAGTGGCCATTCTTTTCATTCGCTCATTTAACTGGCGAGTGTTGTGCCTGGGTCAGTGCTACAAGTACAGGGATGATAAAGCATTCCTTGGGAACATAGCAGTAAAGTAGGCAAGAATCGAGTAATGGCATTGAATTTTTTAAATGCCCCAGTGCCCCTGATGATGTAGTATACTGTCATATGTGACGATGGCAGAGGATGGCAGTGATTCTCAAATTAGTAAGGGAATTAATATCACAATATTGGGTGAGAAGAGTCATTTTTGGAAAAAGCCTCCTAGATGATTATGATGGACATTCACTACAGAGGGCAAGATCCCTTCTCTCTGGCTTCTTTCTCCTCCAGATCCCTCCATTATCCTTTTTCTCCATGATGGTCACTGGTATTTATTTTTCTAGAGGAAGTAGAATTCAGACTACTAATCAATAACTCTTTTCTTGCTCAGTAACTTCTCTCTTACTTCATTTCTTTGCAAAAATAAAAATGATTCTATTTAGGAAAATATTGTAACTACTCAGATCTGTCAGATCATGGCTTATAATGAGTCATTTGTTTTTTTCTCAGTATCATTTTGTTTTATGCTTTTCCAATTTTTCTAACCTGTGTATGTACCTATAGGGTTTTTTTTGTTGTTGTTGTTATATTGTACAGAAGTAATGTGCCATTTGGATAAAAACTCTAGAGTATAATTATGCTATCAGGTTTTAGTTGTATTTTTTTCTCCATTTGTTCTGGTAAGTTTAAAAACATTTTTGGAAAGACCATTCAGGAATTGGCACAGAAGTTCTTTATCCTTATGAATAAACAAACTGATTTCTTGGATGGAAAACACTCCCGTAGTATACTAAACGAAAAGTAATATTCTTGCTAGTGCTTTATATTAGGTTGGAACATATGAAAGTGCTAGTTTTATGGGTAAAAAAATGGTCAGATATCATCATTGTTATAAGATTTGTTCTAATTTTAACCTGAGCCCAGTTCTCATTCAGTTTTGGTGCTTAAAGACTGAATTGGAAAAATCCCATTACATGGATAGTTCTTTTTAGGTACTGGGTAGTTGATTTCTAATAGTTACATGGTATACACAGCCCTCTGTTAATTTTTCCCTTAACTTTAATATACATTGATTTGGTGTGGGAAGAGAGAGAAGGCTCTAATTCTTTTTCCTTATTTAGATCAGTATATTGTGAAAAGTATATCGCAAAGAAGAGAGAAAGAACCGTGAGACATCTGTTCTTTCTTTTTTTATTTTGTAAATTTTTAAAATACTGGTGGTATTCTCCTTTTTTAAAAGAAGCTTACAATAAATGTCATTGGTGACTCAATACAGTTCTTTTATTTAGGTCTCTGTTGATCTTGGATGATATTTGGGATCCTTGGGTGTTAAAAGCTTTTGACAATCAATGTCAGATTCTTCTTACAACCAGAGACAAGAGTGTCACAGATTCGGTAATGGGTAAGGATTATTAATTTGCTTTTTTGTACCTTTCTGTTTTAATTCAATTACATTTAAATATGTGGCATACCAAATTACTTATTGTATTTTATGATTTTTTCAGGTCCTAAGTATGTAGTCCCCGTGGAGAGTGACTTAGGAAAAGAAAAAGGACTTGAAATTTTATCCCTTTTTGTTAATATGAAGAAAGCAGATTTGCCGGAACAAGCTCATAATATTATAAAACAATGTCAAGGTAATTATTTATTTTGTGTATGAAAGGGTTATAGAGATATTAATTTACCCTTTTGTAAGTTAAGCTAATGAACATGACAGTTTAGCACATGAACATCCAAAAACTTATTAGAATATTTAGTATTTTTGGTTCTTCTCTGATACCTTAAATGTATAATGATATTTTAGTAGTCAGTCATTCATTAAGATAATATTTAATGAATACCCACAATATGTTAGCAGAAAGAATGATATGAAAAATTTTTGTCGAGATTTTATAAAAATAGCGTTCTATTTTGATAGTGAAAACTGGTGTTGTCTTCTTAATTTCCATTATTTATTAGTGAAGTTAAACTTTTTACTTATTTATTGAATATTTGCATCTTAAGCAATTATCCTTGACTCACTTTTTTTTTTTTGTGATATAAGTATTATTTGTCTTATTTGAGGTACTCAAACTATGAGATTTTATAAAAATAGCGTTCTATTTTGATAGTGAAAACTGGTGTTGTCTTCTTAATTTCCATTATTTATTAGTGAAGTTAAACTTTTTACTTATTTATTGAATATATATTTGCATCTTAAGCAATTATCCTTGACTCACTTTTTTTTTTTTGTGATATAAGTATTTTTAATTGACTTTGAGGTACTCAAACTATTGAAGCTATTAGCCCGCCCTTTGTCATGTTTTTGCAAATATTTTTCTCTAGTTTTTTGTCTGTCTTTTGATTTCATTTGTAGTATTTATTGACATATAGAAATTAAACATTTTATATAGTTAAATCCATCAGTACTTAATATTATTTCCATCATTGTTAATGCTTGGAAATACCTTCTTTTTTTTTCTGCCATCGAATAGATACTTGGATTTGAGTTAATTGACTTTTTAAAAAAATCTTAAACTTAGAAAAATATTCGATTTGTATTGATTATAAAGCTGATAAATGTCTACTTTAAAGCACTTAAAAATGTATGAAACTGTAAAGAAAAAATAGAAATGATCCATAATCTGATAATATTAGTATCATGAGAGTATTCCAGTCTTTTAGTACATATAAAACTTTGAAAAAAATATTGAGATTATAATGTGGTGGATATAATTTTGAACCTTGTCCTTTTAATATAACAAATCTAGAACATTTTCCCATGTCATTAAATATCTTTTGAAAAAATTTACCAGAGGCATAATATTGTGACATAATTTACTTTAGTCATTTCTGTTATTGTCTAAGATTTTTCACTGTTTTAAATAATGCTGTGATGAATATTCTGAAATGAAATATTTCTTATTTCTGATGACTTCTTTAGAATGAATACCTAAAGTTGAATCTAAGAGGTATAAATATTTTAAGCCTTTGGATAACATGCAACAGAAATTATTTCCTAAGAATAAATTGATTCTTAGTGGTATTTCTGAAATGAGACAGTATTTATGCAGTGACTTTGTTTCTTCTTTAGGTTCTCCTCTTGTAGTGTCTTTAATTGGTGCACTTTTACGTGATTTTCCCAGCCGCTGGGAGTACTACCTCAGGCAACTTCAGAATAAGCAATTTAAGAGGATAAGGAAATCTTCATCTTATGCTTATGAGGCTCTGGATGAAGCCATGTCTATAAGTGTTGAAATGCTCAGAGAAGACATCAAAGATTATTACACAGATCTTTCTATTTTTCAGAAGGATGTCAAGGTACCAACAAAGGTAATAGAAGGACCATCAATCTTTACCACTGGTTATTTACAGCATGTGACCTCTGAGAATATTGTACTGAGAATATTGTTGTTACATAGGATATTGGACAGATAAGACCCTGTGACTGAGGTGGTAGATTGGAAGGTTCAGAAGCCCCTCTCTCAGTCTTCATCAAAACTTTTGTGTTGAGCTTGGACAAGTTACCTATTTCTCAGTGGTTCTAGTGAACTGGAGAAGCATCTGACTTCTTTCTCTTTTCTATCTTAATGGTTGAGCTTCTTAATATGAAATGGAGAGATTCTTATTCAGGACTTTAAGATATGATTTTTTTGTGTGTTAACACCTTGTCTACAATCCTGATCATTGTACTTTTGTGGCACATTAAATGCTTAAAATAATTCCTAGGTGCTATGTGTTCTCTGGGACATGGAAACTGAAGAAGTTGAAGACATACTGCAGGAGTTTGTTAATAAATCTCTATTATTCTGTGATCGGAATGGAAACTCATTTCGTTATTATTTACATGATCTTCAAGTAGATTTCCTTACAGAGAAGAATCGTGACCAGCTTCAGGTATTTGCACCTCTGTACATTCTTTTTGTTTGTTTTTAAACTTTTTATTTTGCAATAATTTTAGACTTACAGAAGAGTTGCAAAATAGTACTGTTTCTATGCATATACCCTCCCCCGCAGCTTCCCCCAGTGTTAAATTCTTATATAACTATAATACATTATCAAAGCCAGAAAATTAACATTGATACAATACTATTTACTACTCCACAGACTTTCCTTGAATTTCACCAGCTTTCCCACTAATGTCCTTCTTGTGGTCCAGGTCCAATTCAGGATCTCATATTGCATTATAATTGTCATGTTTCCTTGGTTTTCTCAAATCTATGAAAATTCCTTAGCTTTCTTTATCTTTCATAGTCAGTTTTAAGGAATACTAGCTAGTGATTTTGTACATTGTCCCTTAGTTTGGGTTTATCTGATGTTTTCTCCTGACTAGATTAGGGATATATTTTTTTGGCAAGCATACCACAGAAGTAATATTGTGTCCTTGGAGCATCATGAGATATATGTGTTGTTATCTCTTACTATCAGCGATGTTAACACTGATCACTTGGTTAAAGTGGTATCTACTAGTTTTTCCACTGTAAAATCACTGTTTTTTTCCTTTTGTAATTTTTTTGTTTTCATGTGCACATTTTTAATGAGATATCATTTTATTACTATTTTATTGTATCCTTTTTTTCTGTTGTAAATTTGGTTTTCTCATTCCTTAAATATATTCTTCCTTTCATAATTAATAAGTATATTGTGGAGAGATTCTCTGTACATTCCTTAAAAGCTTTGGAAGCTGGAGTTACTGTGATGTTTAGTTATGAAATTGTTTCTGTCCTCTGAACTGTTTCGTTTGGGTTTCAGGATCTACATAAGAAAGTAATCACTCAATTCCAGCGATATTACCAGCCACATACTCTTTCACTAGACCAGGAAGACTGCATGTACTGGTATAGTTTTCTGACCTATCACATGGCCAGTGCCAATATGCACAAAGTAAGATGACCCGTTTAAAAATTACTTTCTTTCTTTTATCTCATTTGTGTTTTGTCCTGTGCTTAGTAAAAGTAGAATTAGAGACTGTCAGTATTTTTGTTTCTGTTACTGTTTTTACCAGCAGCAATTTAACAAGTTACCTTCGTAACCGTAGTAAATGAACCACCTAAAAATTCACTCTCTTCTTACCAGAAGCTTTCTTTTATAGGAGGTATGAATTTATTTTTAAGTTTTGTGAGGAAACAGAGGGTGGGGAAGTATATTCATTCATTCATTCATTCATTCAGTAAATATTTATCGAGTGTTCGTTATATACTGGTATTGTTCTTCATTATGAGGATATGCCACAGGCACAAAGCCCCTGCTGTCACTGAGCTTACATTCTGCAGGAAACTGACAGTGGACAAATAAATTTATATTATGTTAGGGTTAGTAAGTGCTCAGAAGAAGAAAAAAGCATGGAAGGAGAAAGAGAGTGATGCTATAGGGGTATAATCATCATGTGCTGATGGATTTGATGTGCATTAGAAGAGAAAGAGTCAAAGATGACTCCATGCTTGTGCAATGGAAAGATCAGAGTCGCTTTGATGGGGATGGGGATGTCTGTGGGTAGGACAGATATTTTGGGGGGGAGGGTGGTGAAGGGAAGGTTGGGAACTCATTTTGAGTATTAAGTCTGATATACATATTTGGATATCTAACTGGAATTATTGAGTACGTAATTGGATATATGAATCTAGATTTCTGGGGAAGATGATGGACTAAAGATAAAATTTGGGAATCATCTGCACATATATGATGTTCAAAGACTTAACTACCAACTAACTATTAAAAATGTTGATATTTTGGAAAACTATATGTACTTGAAGTAATTTTTCTGTGCTTAGGTACATTATCTCTTGGTTACAAAAATGGTGGTGTAGCCTGATTTTTTTTCCCACTATAGTTTATGTTTAATAATTTACATCAGAATGAAGGTATTCCAGTAAATATCAGTGCCCTGATTTACTTAACCAAACTGTAATTGTTGAGCATTTTGGTTGTTTTCAGTATTTTTGCCCTTACGATGCTGTAACATTTTTGTTTGTCTGCACCTGTATTATTTCCTTTGAAAATTCCTTGAAGTGGAATTACTGGGTCAATGCATTGTTTTAAAAAACCTTTGATGTGTATGATAGTGTGGAAGGATTCAGTTTCTTCTCATTTGTTTAATGATTTTTTTTTTTTTGCTGATGATTGAAGATGATGGTATATTTCATTGGAAAAAATTAGAAAAACTAGAAGAAAAGGAAGATCACAACATTGCTAATGCTTTTGTGGATACTTTTGTAGATCATTTTGTTGCTCAGATATACACACTCGTCCTTTAAAACCAAAACAGACCGTAATAGAAATCAGAGTTTTATATCTTGTTTTTTTCCATTTAATTGTATTTCATAGCCATATTTTTATGTCACTTTATAAAGAAAGATGTGATTATTAAAGCTACATACCATTTCATTGTATAGCTATGTTATGATTGATTATGGACAGAATGCATAAGCTCATTCTGATTATTTTCTTAGAACACATATTTATAAGTGTAATTTCTGGATCAAATAGTATATATAGTTTGAATTTTAATACAGATTGCCAAACTGCCCTCTAGAAGGGTTGCTGTGATTTACATCACTACCACTATGTCTGAGTGTTCCTTTCCTCTGATTCCAGTCAATAGTCTTATCACTTCTTTTAGTCTTTAGAAATCTGATATTAAAAATAGTAAATCTTTGTTGTTTTACTTTGATTACTGGTGAGGTTTTTGGCCATTGGTACTTTTTATTTTGTGAATTGGTTCTCATCTATTGCCTTTTCCATTTTTATTTTGGGGGTTATCTTTTTCTTTTTTTTTTTTTAGAATTTTCTATAAAAAAGAATATTAAGCCCTCATCTAGCATATGTGTTGTAAATACTTTTTTCTGGTTTATTTTTTGTCTTAAATTTTATTTAGATTGTTTTCTACTATAGTGAAGATTTGAGTTTTTATGTAGTTAAATGCATCATTATTTTTCTTTTTGGTGTTTGGCTTTGATGTCATTTTACAAAAATTTCCTTCACCCCAGGGTTACAAAAATATTTCCCTGTACCTTCTAGTATTTTTTTGAAGTTTTCTATTTTATATTTAAGTTTTTAATCCAACTAAAATTTATTTTGAGTTAAGATGTAAGGTCCACAATATGTTCATTTTCAGTAGCTTCTTTTTTGTCCTTAAATTTGAGATACCCACTAAGTTTCTCTCAGTAGTGTTAGAATAATGGTGGTAGACTTAAAATTCTTTGATCTCTTTGACAGGACTCCTGATCTTATTTATTTATTTTTAAAGGAACTTTGTGCTTTAATGTTTGCCCTGGATTGGATTAAAGCAAAAACGGAATTTGCAGGCCCTGCTCATCTGATTCATGAATTTGTGGAATACAGGCATATACTGGATGAAAAGGTATATATTAATGTGGGAAAAAAGTCCTTAAAGGATATGCTTTTTGACATTAAGTTCTAGGTTTAATAGTGCAAACAAGCAGAATAGAAGGGGCAAAGAGATATAATTCTCTTATTTTGATCTTTGATTATTCTAATCATTTTGCTTCCTAGCCTACTGGGAATGTGGATAGGATTAAAGTTTGAAAGTTGAGAAACTAAAATGTTCAGTGGCTTTTTTTTTAAAAAAAGAATTTGTTAAGAAAGTAGTACTTTGATAATGAGATTTTTACTTCATGTTTAAAAGTCTGAAGAGGGTCACTATATTTTTGTTACCTAATGGTCGGCTATTTAATTTTAGCTCATATAGAGAATCTCATTTAAGCCTTTAAAGTGACAAGATCACAGAAACAGAAAAATGTCAGATCTTGGCTCTGGTTATGTTTCTAAGAGATTTTAGTTTATTCATAGGATTGTGCAGTCTGTGAGAATTTCCAGGAGTTTTTATCTTTAAATGGACATCTTCTTGGACGACAGCCATTTCCTAATATTGTACAACTGGGTCTCTGTGAACCTGAAACTTCAGAAGTTTATCAGCAAGCTAAGCTGAAGGCCAAGCAGGAGGTCGATAACGGAATGCTTTACCTGGAGTGGATGTAAGTAGGTTAGAAAGAACCCAAGGGAGCAGAGTGCTAATGATATCATTATTTTTTCAGCTAGTGAATAAGTTCGCACCAGGAAGATTTAACTACAGTTTTTGGAAAGGGCTGGAACTTTTAATAAGCATTCATACTTATTACAGAGTTCTAGAGAAGTAAGCATAAGAGAAATATATGTTTCAAAGAATCCATAGAAATAGATGCTTGCCTGTGTGACATTTTGACAAATCATCCTAAATATTAACACCAGATGCTTTACCTGCTGTATGTAATACAATAAGTAGCGAAGAGCGTGGGCTTCGAAGTGACAAACCTAGGTTTGAAACTCAGTTCTAAAACCTAATGTTTTGTGATTTTGAACAAGTTATAGATAGGTTACTTTCCTTCCTCATACCTAAAACAGAGATAACAGTCCTTCGAGGTAAGCACTATTTTTGTGAAGATTTAAATGAGATATTGGATGTAAAGTGATTAGTGCTTTTCTTGCACAAGACCTTATTAAACTTCCACTGAATTATGATTCTTCTAACTTCTAAAAGAGGCCATTCAGTTTTGCTCTTACATTAATCTTATCAATTAGTAAAAGGATAGCTAAGCTACCATTTTTTTAATGCCCGTTATATAGAATATGCTCACATATGTTACTCATTTTATCTTCAAAACAACCTTATAAGGTAAATATTATTTGCCCTGTTTTACAAATGAGAAAATTGAGGCACAGAGGGATTGAGACTTAATTAAGCTCATGCAGCTCGCTGAGTGGGATTTAAACTCTGGGTCTGTGTAGCTTGATTTTCCATACTTCTTCTATATGACATGCTTCTCTTATAGCAGAAATAATAAATATGAATGGTTGTCTTTTCACATATATGATATATATCTGAATCGAACTCTAGGTTGATGTCTATGATTTTATAGCCCTGGACCCTCTTTCCAAATGAGTCAGGTTGCCACGGGTGATTCCCCTAATTCAGTTTAGTTCAACAGACATTTGAATTTCTCTAATGTGCTAAGCACTCTTAATAAGTGCTTAGAACAGTGGAAAATGCTGTTTTAGATCATAAGAAGTTTTCAGTAAATATTAGTTGTTATTAAGAATAGCATTTAGCATATTGTCAGGTCCACATAGTTGATATTCAATAGAAATTTGTGGGAGATTGACTGAATTCATGTTTTAGTGGCTGACATAGAATTTTAAGGCTTGGTTTTGTAATCAGATCGACATAGGTTTAGTTCTCTTATGAACTGTTGTTTGTTGTTTTTACATTTTCGTACATATTTCTTTTTTTTCCATTTCATCAACTACATTTCAACCTGTGATGTACTTTCATAGAATGGTTAGTCATTCATAGCTGTATTTTTAACTGAGTTTGACAAAGTCATTTTCAAAGAATGCTTTGTTTTTCAGGACTGTAAGTCCTCTATTTTTTAATGTAGAAAGGTTTACGTTGGTAAAGCTTAATTTAACTGAGTTTCAGCTTTCAAATTATTTTTTCATGCATTCATTTATTTGTTGAATACTTTTAGCCGTCTACTAATATGCCCATCATTGCAACAGATCACTTTCCAAGCTTTGTTTGGGGAGTTGAATATATAGATCAAGGGGAAAGAAAGAGTATTTTCTTAATCTAACGCTCTCAACTTTGCTGGTAACTTACCTGTTTTACTTCCAGGTTCTCATCATTATAGTTCCTATGTTATAGTTGTTTGTTTCATCACTTCTAGTAAGGTTTATATGCTATCAAAGCAAGATCTAGGTCTGTTTTACCTTCGAGTTCCTTTTTTTCATTTGGTCTGTCTTGTGTGTGGTTAATTTTTTAAACAAATAACAGCATTGGCATCTTTATGTGCCTAGCACTATATTTAGAGCTGGTATCATTACTTGCATTTTACATACGAGGAAATGAAACTTAATAGGTTAAGTAATTTGCTTAAGGTTATACACCTAATAAGTAATGGAAGTGGGGTTGCCCTTTAGGTTTATCTGACTCCTAACTTTGACTCTTCAATTAAGCATGATACCATTTAACGTATTTACTTATACCCTAAGTGACCGACACTGTGAAATTCTGACACTGTTCTAATTCTTGCCCCATTTAAGTGTACAGCACATTTCTTTACCCTTTGGCCCATCAGAAATAATATAATATTTATACTAGTGGAATAGTATTCAGTAGATTAAGACACAAGGAAAATGACATTGCTTTTTCTTTATTCTGTGTATCTGAATAATTGTAGTTAGAGAAGAACAGTTTTAAACTACATTATCATAATGATGAGTGTAGTGTCATACTTCAGTTAGGAAACGAGCTTCATTTTGTTATGTCTTTTTTCCTTTTAAAAAATATGGAGATTTTTTTTCTGGAGTGTATCCTTATATAATGTTTTCTTTGCACATATTATTAATGTGTCAAAGGAAAATAGAAAGCGTTGTGTATTTGATTAACTAAATTTCTTCCAACTCAGTGACATTTGTAACAAATGACAGGTTGCTTAAGATAGGGTAGCATTTCTCTTAAAATGCCAGTCTTTTTATAGCATGCTTTCTTTAGGTGATCTATGCTGTCATTTACATGTTGGTAATTTAATTTGAAGAATTTTGTATTTTGGGGAACATAAGTATGTTAAATGACAGTTTGTTACTGAAAGAAAATAAATTGCTTTTACTCTCATTTATTGGGTTTCTGTTCATTTTTTCCTTGCATTTAGAAACAAAAAAAACATCAAGAATCTCTCCCGCTTAGTTGTCCGCCCCCATACAGATGCTGTTTACCATGCTTGCTTTTCTGAGAATGGTCAAAGAATAGCTTCTTGTGGAGCTGATAAAACTTTACAGGTAAATTTGAAATAGGCATGTACCCAATACTGTGCATATTGGAACATATAAATCCTAAAATTCAAGAAAATTGTACATTAGAAATAGAGAAATTAAAATCTCTTGAACATTTTATGAAAGCTTTTTCTAGAGATTTGAAAGATATGGTCGTGTTTTTTTATAATTCTAAATTTGCCAAGTGACATAGAAGTACCTTTTACCCTGCCAGTTCGTTTCCGTCATCCATGTGCCATCTAAGGGTAATGAGGAAATGACAATTGTTAAAAGACAGAAGGACTTCAGAGCACAGTGAATAGGGCTCTGATTAAAAAACAGTGATTAAGTAAATAGACCTATTTTATCACCAGCCCAGGCATAGATTTCTGACTATAAATAGGAATTGGACTAGATTATTTCCTAAGGTGCTTGAATTTCCTTTAAGTTCTCATTTGTTTTCTGGAAACATGAGTGAGTACTTTTTAAACTTGTGCTCTATGTTTTGGTTTTGAAGGAATCGGGATCAGATTAGTTAAAACTTTTATATTTAGCATAACTAGTCTTTACAAGATTATGACTATAAATCTTATTTTTAGATGTGTACTTTATTACTAATTTTATTAACTGTGGCTTTTCAGCCCCAAGAAGAAAGCATATTGCATGATATGTTTTCTATTTGTTAAGAATTTGCCAAACAGTTCTCAAGAACTGGAGCTATACTCTGTCAGTTCTTTTTATTGATACTACAAACATTTAACAGTGGCTAGTTCTCTATTTATGTTAAAATATACAAATTCTGACAGAAATTTTGATTTTTGGAGTGATCTTGCCAAGGTTTGTTTCTGTTGCAAAATACAGTGGTTAAGATCTTTTAAGGAGAGAGTTTTATTGACTAATGGCTCATGGTTAAGTGGTATGTAGTAAAAAGATTTTATTGTTGCTTCTGTAGGTGTTCAAAGCTGAAACAGGAGAGAAACTTCTAGAAATCAGGGCCCATGAAGATGAAGTGCTTTGCTGTGCATTCTCTACGGATGACAGATTTATAGCAACCTGCTCAGTCGATAAAAAAGTGAAGGTAAGGAAACATTTTCTTCTTAAGTTGTAAACACCACAGAATTCATTTTCTTTTTCTATAATAGAGGGGCTAGGGTAAGTAGGGTTAAAGGACTCTTGCCTGTTGAGTTACTAACTTGAGGCAAACTAGTTTTTATCCATTGTAAATTAATGCTGTCTGAAAACCATTTATTTTTAAGTACCAGCAAAAATGCCTAGGATGATCAGCCTGAGATATTTACCAGGCAGCTGAGAAAAGCAATTATAAATTAATAAATTTTGCCTGCCGTTTTATTGACTGGTCTGTGGGTTAAATATCAGTTGAAATCTTTGAGTGCACTGTGATTAGAAGTGTTACTGCATACAATTATTGTCTGAGATTGGATTCTGTTGTAAAATATACAATTTGTGAAATGCAACCCATATTTTTTTACCTTTATGAACTGGCTTATATTCAGTGCAAAACCAGATGGATGAACAAACTAATTAATTAAGTTGCTAGTCTAAAAAGTATATAGAGAAAGACTTAAAGACAAATTTTTATCTTTCTTAATTTTTCTCATCTCTTATCCCTAAATTTGGCTTTTAGCCAGAGCATTTATGCAGAATATAAGAGATACTGAAGTCTAGGGGAATGTTTTATCTGATAAGTGGAAGGGGGACCTCACTTTAGGCTTTCTTCAAAGGGGTTGTGGAGTGCCGAATCTGCTTAGGTGGGGTGGGCCTTAGTGAACGAGGGAGCAAGAAAGTTGGCTTGGGAGTTTTCCTGGAGTTTGAAGAGGGCTCTGGAGCATCCAGACTAAATTAAGACCTTGGAAAAATCTACTTCTTGATTGATTGGACTCCCTACAACCAACCAGTTAACTCACTCTGTACCTTCTACTCTGAGACAGACCTGGAGTTGGCCACTCTGAGCAGTTCCAGAGTCAAAGCTTGTGTAGTAAAAGGAAATAATACCAAGTTCCTGTTCTAAGAATTCAGAATGTAAAGCAAGAGGCAGAAATTAAAAGAACTTCAAAATAAAAGAAACTCTCTGGACCTCTGGGAAATGCTTTGATAAGATAAAAAGAAAATGCTGTGGGAGGGACATTAGTACCTCTGAGAAGTCCAGAGCCCAGTGAAAATTCATTAGGTAATTCATTTCTCTTGTTTATTGTTAGATGGAATAGACTGCTTAGCTGTCTTACAGAGTAATTAGAATGTTGATTACTTTTTATTGTGAACTCAATACTGCACAAGGCTTTATACGACACAGTTTCTTAGATACATTACCAATTTCACACTACAACTTGCAAAGTAAGTATTTTTAGGATGAGGAAACAGGTTCAGAGAAGTCATTTGCTCAAGCTCGTATTAATCACTAACAGCCTGTGTTGAAAGCTAGGTTCCCTCAGAATCTGGAGACTTTATTTTTTCACTGAGCCATGTGTCTTTACTCGTTCATTGGTACCTTGAAGTCAGCAGAACACTTATATCATGTATCTCATTTGGTACCATGCATATGTAGGACAGGGATAAGTATCCTCATTTTACAGAGGAGAGAATGAGATTTAGATAAATTAAGGACTTGACCAGGGACATACAAATTATAAATGCTAGAGCCAGGTCTTAGACTTCATCCTTCCCATCTGAAGTCCATTATTCCATCATCTTTATAGCACTTCTCTATCTGTTTTCACTCATATGAACATGTGAAATCTTGCCCTAGAAGAATGTAATGTTTTCTTGAGATTCTAATTACACTATAGAGAGACGCACGTATTGACTTGCATGTAATTTTTTTAAAAAGCATCCTGGCAAAATACATATTTTAGGGAAGAAGGAGGCATTCGTCATGTCCGACTAGGAAAATCTGGCAGATAGGATGGATAGCATCCTCAGAGCAGCTCACATTTGTTTTGCTTTATTTGAAAATAAATGGTAGTTGTAAATTTTATTTTTTCTATTGTGCTTAGATTTGGGATTCTATGACTGGGAAACTAGTACATACCTATGATGAGCACTCAGAGCAAGTCAATTGCTGCCAATTCACCAACAACAGTCATCACCTTCTCTTAGCCACTGGGTCAAGTGACTGCTTCCTCAAAGTAAGTGTGGATAATGAAAATTATGTAGATAAAGTTGTAGACACATCAGAACATCTCTTTTGATTTTCTCATACATTATATTAATTAAGGCTCTTTTGGTTCCAGTGATAGAAACTTTCATAGTAGCTCAAGAACAACAACAAAAAAGATATTATTGACTTATGTAACTGAAAAGACTGGAGAGCTTGGCTTCAAGCATAGCTGATTCCAGATGCTTAAATATGTTTTCAAGTTCTCACTCCCTCTCCATTTCTAGACTCTGTTTCCCTATTTGTTGGTTCAGGCATGTTCTCTCTTTGTGACCATCCTCAGCTCCAGGCTTACATGGGTCTTACAACTCAAAATTACAGATGAAGAGACTTGCTTTTCCCCGGCTCTCTAGATTTAATTTTAGAGAAAACTCTGGTAGACCTGGTTTGGGTTATATGCTCATTGCTAAATAACCCATAGTGGCCGGTAGGATGGAATCCTTGGATTGACCAAGGATCACAAGTTTAGTCATGTAGAAATGGGACAAATGAGGTGAGGTCAGCTTTACTTGAATTGTAAGTAGGGCTTGATTCAAAAGAGAGGTTCCATTATCACAAGGAGGAGGGGAAAAGTGTTGATAGGAAAAAAATTAACGAATACATACAATCCAATAATGGATATTCATTTCACATGTTTAATTATGTTTTATAATTGTAAATTATAAAATATTTTCTTTTTCCCCTTAAGTGGTATGCTAAGGATAGCTAGATTGAATTTTCTGGCACCCAGAAATATCTGCTAACTTATTTTGGATTCTTTTTTGGTTTGGTTTCTGCCCTTTCTTTCTAAATGTCACACCATTTTTGCAGTGGGACATCATATGTTTGTGCATTTTTGGGCAGAGCGGATAAAACATTTCAGTTTGGAAAACCTCAAAGACTCTGTGTTTTGACATTTAAATAACCCGTTATTAAAAAATTTAAGAAAACATGAAAACGTTTGTTGAAATTGCCCCCCCTCCCCTTTTCAGGAAGCTGAATGTTTTCCTTTTTTTTTCTCCAAAAGAAAACTTACATAGAAGTTCAGTGTGTAAAAAAGATAAAGCCCATTTTTCTTGAAGTGGGAGTATGGGCCTGCATTTCTACTCTCTCTTATTCCCGCTCTTATTCCCCTGTCCCCCATAATGCCTTTCAAGCATATTTCTGGAATCCCTAGGGTCCTGCAGAGCAGGACAATTTGAAAACACCAGATAGGATTAAAATAACAGAATAATACAGTAACATAAAATTATCTCACCATTATAACTCACTTTTACCCAGTAAAGCTTACCCTGTTGAATAAACCCAACTTTAAAAATAAGACTTGTACTATTTCAGAAAAACTTTGCCCTATTTGGGTGAACACACCTCTAAAGAAGTAAGACTTTTGTAGTTATATATGATTAACTTTGACGTTTCTTTTAACATCTTGCTGGGTGAGAAGTTTATATTTCTTCCCTCCTTTTAAATATATACAAAAATCACTAAGATGTGAGAAGGGGTTACTGGTTAGTCAACAATTTTAATTAAGGACAAATTTTACTATAAGTCCTGTCATACCATGTCTGCATTACCATGAGGGCTATTAGAATTAATTCTTGTGATTCTTGAACTGAGAGAAGCCAATGAAAATGTGTAAATCTAAAGCTGCTCCCATGTAACTTGCCATATATGAAGAATTTGGTTTACCTAGGACTGGGAGCCAAGGATAGAGGGACATGAAGAACAGGACTTACTTTGCTTACTAATCTTTTCCAAAGGATTTTTACCAGAGTTAATTATGGGGATAAATGATTTCTTCTTCTGTATTTAGTTGAGTTAGCATAAATCACCAGGGATGACTATTGCCCCTTTTATTTACATTTTTGAATGCTTTTCAAACATACTCAAAAGGCGAAAGAATAATAATGAACCTTCTGTGCTACCCAACGTCTAGCTCCAACAATTTTCAGTATTTTGCCAATCTTATTTTCTTTCCACCATCCCCCATTTTTTTGGTCTAGAGCATTTTATAGTAAGTCCTAGATATCATGTCATTTAACCCAAAATACATCATATAAATTCAGCATACATCTTTGAGGTCTTAAACATAAGTACTCTGCCATCATCACACCTAACACAATAAACAATAATTTTGTAATATACCTGTCCATTAGTCTCATTAGTCTCAAAATATATCTTTCTACCAATGGGTTTACTGGACTCAGAATCTAAACTTTAGGTGGCATTTGGTTGTTATGTCTCTTAAGTCTCTTTTAGTCTATAAGAGTTCCCCTTCCCCTGTGCCTCTATTTTTAAGCCATTGATTTGTTAGAGAAATTGAGTCATTTGTCTTGTCGAATGTCCCACATTCTGGATTTAGTTGATTGATTCCTGATAACTTGCTCTTCTAACCCATTATATTTCCTGTCAAATATATTTATACCTATCATTGCTATCTTTGTATTTTTTGTCATTTTTTAGAGCATTAATAAATTTTTAGCTTAGCAGACTCAAGCTTTGCGTTGGGAAATCTTAGAAATAACTATTTTTTGAGTCACCTAAAAGAATTTGAGAGTGATTTGTTTTACATATTACTTATTATAGAGCTGAGTAAAATAATAATGATTCCACACTACTCTGTTTAAATAAGCAGTAATTGTTTAGTTAGTAATTTGGTGCTCAGACCAAACGTCTAGGCGGGCCTTTGAGTCCCTTAGCAGATTCAGGTGCTGCTCTGCAGGCTGCCCCGTTACTCATTAATCACAAGTTCACATTTGTGTTTGACACCTTTGTATTACTGTGAATTGAACATCTGCCTGTAACTGCAAAGGCTTATACGCGAGGGAAGGAAGAATATTACATGATTTCTAACTTTTTCCCCATTCAGTACTAGTTTTTAAATTATCGTTGAAATCTTTCTCAAATAGCTCTGGGATTTGAATCAAACAGAATGTCGAAATACCATGTTTGGCCACACCAATTCAGTCAATCACTGCAGATTTTCACCGGATGATAAGCTTTTGGCTAGTTGTTCAGCTGATGGAACATTAAAGGTATGCTTTTGTTCATCATTAAAATGAGTTGTAATTTTATTATGGGCTTAGAATTGGGTTATGGAATTAGGTTTCTTATTTTCACATTTCTACAGAAAGAACTTCTTCAACTTCCAGGAACGTATTTAATATAACTGTAGTTGCTTATCAAAACGATCGTTTATTAATGGTTTACTAACAATGCTTTGAAGGTCATATAATTTGAATTCTTAATTTTTAAGAGTATGTTATATATTTTATGGCTTCATAAACTTTTTTTGAGATCTGTGGGATCAAATTTGTAAAGGTCCTGCTTTTTTTTTTTAAATCATTTCTTGATCCTGCCTTTTATTTTATTACTTTCCTGCCTTTTATGTTATTATTTCTTATTTTTGAGAAATCTTACAGAGGAGAAAACAGAGCTAGGGAAAAAAGCTTATTTCAGCCTTCTGAAATTTATAGTTCTAAAAAACTAAATTCTTCATCCTTAAGTCTATACCTTCCTTTTCAAATAAGATCCTAATCCCACATTTTTCCTGTCTCTGCCATCATTCTAGTCTCCTGTTTATTGGTTCTCTTTTCTTCCTTTGGTCTTAAGTCCAATCCATCTTTGACTTCCTTATCTTTGGTCTACTTTTCCCCTTCCCATTCCGTATTGTTTCTTGTGGTTCGTGCTGTCATCCCCTCATGTCTGATAGTAGCTTTCTAAGATGCAGTCTTCGTTTCTCTTTATCCCAGTGCAGAGCTGCTAGAATAACTTTCTACCTTTATTTTCTTCTTGCCACTTTTAGCTGGGACACAAAAGTACCATATTATAAATTGTGATAAACCCAGGTTCATCAGATGAACCTGTCAGGCTCTTCACCTTCCATGATTCCGCTGCCTCTGTTCCTATCCAATTTGTTTCTTCTTGCTCTAATACATTGTTACTCTGGGCAAGTAATTTTGGGGTTTATTTCAGCTACTATTCCTATACATGGTTCATTAGTCTTGGGATTTTTTGGCCCCCGCTTCACTTGTTTATAGTTTTTAATGACCTTTAGAACTTTATGCAAAGCCTTCTTCAGAAAAATGTTCTCTTATAATATTCATCCATCTCGTTCTGAGTACACATATACATGTCTTTATACCTGTATTTATGTAGAAAGAAACTGCTTGGTCTCTCTATTTTCACTTTTAACTGTTTTGTACGGTTCAGTCATTTTCATTCATCTTCTATTTCTTTGGTAAGATTGGAAGTAGGTTTATGACCTGCAGAGACCTTGTCATCTTCTTTTTGTATCTCTTTGAAGTTCATAGAACACAATGGTGTTCAAGATAAGCACTCAGTAAATTTTCTTGACATATACTTTTTCCAAGGAAACACTTAAACCCTCCTGGGCATGATTTTGTTTGTTAGAGTCTCTAGAGGAGGAGATTTGTTAATGCTACTAGTGACTCCTAAGTTATAGCAAGGTAAAGTCTCTTGATGCCAATCCTGTGGTTGCATCTTTGGTTTCTCTTTGCTGCTGACTGAGGAGAATTCATTTTTGTATAAACTACTTTAGGGCATTTAGGAATCCTTTCTGGGTAGCATTCTACTTTATAGAATTTCCTAGCTGTTGGTAGATGTTGGGAGCATTCTTAGGATGGTCTGAAGTACCAAAATCAGGTAAGCGGATTTTGGCCTCTATGACATGTTATCTACAAGTATTAAATATCCGTTCCTTCCTTTAGGATGATTCATGTCAGAGGAGGTTTTTCAAAATACCTTTTGATGAGCTAAGGCATCCCTCTTCTGAGAGATTCTTTCAGTCCTGCGAGCCTAATATTTCTTGGTTTTACTAAGTGAATGACTTCAAAAGAAGGCATTTTATATGTTAAGTCAGGTTCTTCTGTCACCTTATCTCCATGGCTAATTCCAAATCCTGGGAAGATTCTATTATCTTTAGTATTACTCCATTAATATTAGGTTGCTTAGTCTTTAACAAAGTTGTGAAACCAGGTCATTTATCTATTCTACAAATTTAAGTCGTGCAACTCATCTGAGCCTTCTTTGCTGCTGAATTATAGTCTGTTCATACAAAATTGATTTTTCTGTATTCACCATAGGGCCTATTCCAAGCTTTTTCTGCTGTTCTTAACGCCCCAACCCTGTCACTGCATCTCTTTCCATTCCTGTCACTGCATCTCTTTCCATTCCATGGAGGTAGCCTTACCTTATACCTATTCAGAGGGTTGACACCACCCACCAAGGGCTCCCCACCAGGAGCCCCCTCAAAAATTGCCGTAAATAAATCTCTTCTTCTCTCCTTCTATTCCTCATCTCAGTGCCCAGAAAGTCCTCTGCTATGCCTGCTGTCCTTTTTTTGTCCTTCTCCTGACACCTTGCTTCAGTTGTTATTTCCTTTATGTTGCATCTTTAGCTTTTGTTTTTTACATTTATCCCTACAGCCGACAGATGTTCTTGGCCCTTCCTAAGCATCATAAAACCAGAATGAAAACCCTTTGATTCTTGTTCGATTGTGTTATCCTCTGAAACAATCATTCTGTTTTTCTCTTTTCCTTTGTGACTAGACTTCTTAAGTCACCTACGCTCGCCTCCATTTCCTGACTACTTATTCGCTGCTTAAGGCTTTTTGAGTCTGGTCCCGTCTTCCCTGTATTCCCTTGAAGAGTAAAATCCAGTTCTATTTTTATTCTTTATTCTTTTTGTCATAAAGTCTAATGTTCTTTGGATTACTGTGAAATCTGATATTGGTATTTACTCAAACATATTTTTTCGTTGTGTAAATTGATCAGTTGTTCAATTCCCCATTGATTACCTATATTTCCTTTTTGAAACTCTTATTTGATATCACTGTTTTCTTCTTTTTCCTCTGACCTCTCTAACCCTTTCTTTAACTTCTTTTTCTGCCCATTAAGATATGCCTGTTCCTGAAGCATCTAACCTCCGTCACCTTTTTTCCTTCCCAGATCGTACATTCTCATGGCTTTAACTCTCATCTCTCGTGTAAATGACTTTCAGATGTGTTATCTCCAGCCCTCATTTCTTCTACGTGCTGTGTCCTGCATCCCTAACTGCCTGCTTATTGTCACTTAAATAAAACTCTGTGCCTCAAACTTATTGTGCTCTAAACTGAAGTACTTATTTTTTCTTCCCAAACCTGACCCACTTTTTGTGGCTTTTATATGTTTCATGATTTTGATTAGATCAGTGTTCAGGATTTATGTCATCATGACTGATCACAGTTGAGCCATGTAGTATATGATGAATTTTTGTCCTTTTTCATACAACTTTTTGTTTTCTTTGGTATTAAATGTGTTGTACATTTAACATTGTGGTTTTGTTTTTTTATTTCTTATTTTTTTTAATGTGCTTATCACTAGTTCATCTTCAAACTATTTCTTGTCCAAATTACGTCTCATATAAGTCACACGTCAGGTATTTGATACATTTTTTTTTTTCTTAGAAATAACTTTCTTGGAGGGTTCTGTCTTGCTCCATTCTGATTGGTGATACTGTTCCCAGTGTCCAGCTACCCTTCTGGGATCTCCTTTTACTGTCATCCTGGGCATTCCTTGTTTTTCTCTTGAGTTTAAACCCTTTTTTTCCTGTATTACTTGTCTTCTTTCTTGGTTTATTCTCTCAGCCTGGTAGAGAATTCCTCTATCTTCCCAAGAAAGAATCTATTGCAGGTAATTGTATAAGTCCTTGACTCTCTACAAGTGTCTTCCTGCTAGCTTCAAACTTAATTGATATTTTTGACTGCATACATATTCTAGGTTGGAAATATTTTTTTCCTTAGAATTTTGGAAAAATACTGCTCCTTTGTCTTCTGGCTTCTAAAGTTCCCCTTGAGGTGTTTGAAGCCATTCTGATTCATATGTGATCTATTTTCCTGTCTTGAAACTTTTAATATCTTTTATTTATCTCTAGTCATTTTTCTTGTTTTAAATGTTATGATAATGTGCCTTGGTGTGGGTTTGTTATCATTTATTGTACTTGGCACTTGGTGGTTTCTTTCAAGATGGAAACTCATATCCTTCAATTTTGGAGGTTTCCTTGAAGTTATTTGATTTATTCTTCTCTGTTTTCTCTTTCTGGAATGTCTTTTTGTTTCAGATGATTTTTTATTTTTTTCTCTCTCTACTGTCCATATGTCCAATTTTCTAGAAGACTTCTTTAGCTTTATTTCTAATCCTTCTATTGAATTTTTAATGTCTGCTATCATATTTTTCAGTACCCATTTGTATGATGAGTTCCCTTTTTAATATTATCCTATTCTTGTTTCATGGACGCAATATCTTTTATCTTTTTGTGGGTATTAATAATGTTTTTTTTTTGAAGTTTTTGTATTTCTGTTTAGTTACTGTTTTTTTTTCTGTTAGTTTCGGTTTCTGTCTACATTTTAGAGACACGTATTAGTTGCCTAATCCTCAGATATCTGCTTATTTTTACAAGTGCAGCACCAAAAAGCTGATAGGAAATTGTGAATTTTATTGGCTGTCATTTTTGATGGTGAACTCTTGATGTTAAAGTTGTTAGATCTTTTGTGAAGTTCTGATGGAGTATTCAGGGAAAACTTTCAGTCTCCTACCTGTATGACATAAGTCTGGCTATCAAGTTCTGCGAAGATGTCTAGGTGGTGCTCTCAACGTTTGAAATATCCTAATTTCCCTGTTTTCAGAGTGGTGACCCTGCTCTCAGCTGTATTGGGTGTAGAATAACCCTCTTTTCAGCCAGAGTAGGGGCACAGCAACCTGGATTGCATAGTCGGAGAGGGTATTTCAAGGAACTTTCAATGATTCCTTGTGATTTAGCTTCACCTTTACCCGCAGGTACCAGGTGCAATGCTTCCTAAGCATTTCAGGAGTTCTGCGGTGTGACTTGGGCTGCTTCCTGGCTTTCCCCACTATAGGCTCAGGATTCAGTTTTTAGGATGCTTCTTATCACTTGTCTTTCTGCTTTCTAGCCTTTACAGTTTTGTTGCTGTTATCTCTTCCTTCGCTCTTCTCACCTTGTGAATTATGCCTAGAGAGAAAAATTCTCTTTACTATTGTCTTAGTGAGTTTGGGAAGGGTGCGGAGATGAATGTGTGTGTTCTATCCGCATCTTTAACCTGAACTTTATTTCTTTCGGTAATGCTGTTGTCTCTACTCACCTGTGCTTGAAACATGGTAATAACCTGTTTATTCACTCCAAATGTATTTATTGATTACTTATTGAAAACTTACTATGTGTCAGATGTTATACTAGGCATTTGGGTTTTAAATGCCAATAAAAAAAACAAAACAAAACAATAATTCTTGGCCTGACGTTGTTCAGAATCCAGTTGGGAAAAAAGGTAGGCGAATAGACAAACCATAAAAATGGTAAAAGTATGTAAAAGGTGCTCTGAGAACAGGTGAGGGCTCTGTTGGGGAAGTGTTCAGGCACCTGATGCTACACCCAGACTGTCCTTGTCCTTTCCTCTTATTTCCTTTGCTTTCCCATTTTGTACTTTAGCTTTTGCTGACCCTTTAGGCCCTAGAGTGTTCCTCCCGTTTTTCTGGTGTTGAAATTCTGTTCATCTTAAGGCGGTATAAAGCAGGCTGATCTTTAGGGAGGAGAGCAAGGTGGCCACCTCTGCAAAGTATTCCCTCATGCCCACAGCTTGGGTATAGCATTCCCACTGTGCTGTATCTTTACCTCTCAAATGATACATCTGACACATCTTGTGTTAGAGTCGTTTATGTGCTTGTCTTAACGTCCTTTACTGGCCTGCAAACTCCTCGAGAGTAGTATCTATATCTGATTTATTTCCATTCCCACTGTGCTGTATCTTTACCTCTCAAATGACACATCTGACACATCTTGTGTTAGAGTCATTTATGTCCTTGTCTTACGTCCTTTACTGGCCTGCAAACTCCTTGAGAGTAGTATCTATATCTGATTTATTTATATAATCTCAGAGCGACTAGCAGAGTGGTTAGTAAATGTGTTCAAGATGATAAACCTTTGCTATGTCCCTTCAAATGAAATTAAGACTTCTCCACTCCAAACTCAAAAGAAAAAAAAAAAATTAAGTTTTCGGGGACAGGATTTTGATTTCATGTGTGAGTATCAAAATGTGATTGTAGAGCACATAGCACTAGCAGCAGGGGACAGACATTACTGCACTCTTGGTGAGAACTGCCATGCTGTGGCAGCTTTCCCAGTGCTATTAAGCCAGTATTGTTGGCTGGTTTGCACTGATATAGTGACATGTAGTAAGCAGAGGTCCTGCAAAATGATGTTGGATAACAGCATTTCAAGGTCAAAGACTTCTAAAGCTTTTACTTTCTGAGAGGATGAAGAACTGTAAAATTATTTCCTGTCCCAAATGACTCTGCAATCTTTTAAGCATTTTGTTAGGGTATCATGTCGATAAGCATGTGTTTTTCAGGCCCTGATGATAAACTGTTTCAAAATGTGAGTTTTATTTAAAAATTGCCATTTAAACTACGTAAGGGCCAGGGTGCACATGGGTCACTAAATACAGTGCAGTGAATCGCTCAAAATTGATTGCTGGTATTTACTTGGTGCCTCGATATGTGAAATTTCATCACTCCTTGGACAGGATCTAAAGTCAGGTCCACATGCAGAAGGTGCGGTTTAGACAGATGTAATAAAATTGGGTTGTGTTAGTTTTTTTTTTTTCTTTCTTAAATCCAGGTAGTGGTTGCTTTGTTGTTCATATTCAGAGGGAAACAGTGTGATTTCTTACATATTCTGGCTGATCTGACTGAAGCTTCTGGCATTTTTGTTTAGTTTTTTTTTTTTTTTTTTTGCTTCATTGGTATCAAGAAAAGCTAATTATCTTAGTACCTGATGTCTCTTTTGCTTCTTCCAATTTATCCACAGTTACTGCAAGGGGAAAGGTTTTGGTTTTGGCTGTATTTCTTAGTGTATATAATACTTTTCTAAACTTAAGAGAGATTTAAAAATGTGCCTGGCCAGAAAAATCGAGTTTTACCTTGAGCTGTGCTTCAGAAGTGGAGTTAAAACCTGAGATGCAGCTTTATTTTTCGTTCCTTGTCCTTGGCCAACCCTTGGTCTGGACATGGCAGCTATTATCACTCTGTGAAGATAGGAGTAAAGATGGATCTTCTTGAAGGCCTTGGTCTTTTGTGCTGCTCATGTGGCTCTGCTAAGCGAGTAGTTTTAGTCATTTGTATCCCATTCCTCAGGATCCCGTTGTTTTAGAGCCCAGTCTGGCCCCACCAAACACATAAAGTCTCTTGCTTCCTTTCAGCCTATTCTTTGTCTTCTGTTTTCAGGGACTTCCTTATGTCTCTGGATGTTCTGCTAGGTTGTAACTTGTCCTGGACTGGGTCCTGCGTCGTGTCAGTGCTGTGCACGTAGTAGATGTGAAGTGCACTTCATGCCTGGCACAGCAGAGGGCAGCAGTGGCAAGTTGTGAGTCTTCATCTCACCCTTCTTCCACGCTCATCCTTACTGTCGACACCTAATCTTTAGCCTCCACATCATGCAAGGCTCCTCTAACGTTTTATTTAGTTTCGCATTCTGCATTTCAGGCAGTGCTTCTAATTTTTTTCTTTTTAGGAATGTGCTGAAACTGGAGTACTTAGTTTAAAAGAATGATAAAAAGTCATGCATGAATAAAAATCCATTAGGTAAAGTGAATAATTTGTGGGGTATTTAATCCTGGTGAAATTCTAGAGGTGTGATTTAAGTTTAAAATGAACTTAATTTTTTTTTTTTTTTTTTTGGTAATTCGAAGTTCTGGGATGTGAAATCAGCAAATGAGAGGAAAAGCATTAATGTGAAGCAGTTCTTCCTAAGTTCAGAGGAGCCTCAAGAGGAAATGGAAGTGATGGTGAAATGTTGTTCATGGTCTTCTGATGGTTCTAGGATAATGGTGGCAGCAAAAAATAAAATCTTTGTAAGTATTAGTATTTTAAAAAGCCAAATTTAACGAAAATTAAAACTTCCGTTGATTTTTCGCATTTTACATTTGTTCATTGATATAAAGTAGAGCTATAAGATTGGGGGCAGTCTCCCTAACCTCTCATAGTTCTTAGAACTATGCTCAAGGGAATGTCCATAGGCCTTTTGAGAAGAGGGCTCCTTAGTCCTACTGGTTTGGGGAATGTTATACATTGATTGCTCCCCGCTTAGAGGTCCTCAGTGTGTACTAACACAGTCAAGGCCTCAGGAAGTCCTATGTACAGAAGCAATTAGTATTGTTTAATCCAGTGTTTCTCAGATTCATTAAGAACATGGTATAGTTTCTGTATCACTTTTTTTTTGTTGTTTTACAATTCTGAATACTTTGATTTAGGTGATTTTCAAAATGCTTTCTTACTCCTAAAATTTTATGATTTGGTGACTCGGATAGAGAGAAATACTCATCGATGACTGAGGATGATTATGAGATTTCGCTGAAGTAAATAAAGAAGATATGCCAGAAAAGTAAATAACAAGGAAATGCCTTCCTCCTTTTTCAAATCTAATAATAACTTACAATGTGGTATTCAGAGTGCCCTCATGTATAATTTTTGATATAAATATCCAAGGGACATAGCAGATTTCAATAGCCCTATGATAATAATGAGGCAGCTGAGCTTCAGAGCAGCCAAATAATTTGCTGAAAGTTACATCGTGATTCAGAGAGCCATGTTTTCTGATTTATGGCTCAGTGACATTCCATTCTATTAGTAATTTTAAGAGACTTGAATAACAGCATTACAATTTTATTTTTAGCTTTGTTGAGGTATAATTGACAAAATTATGATATTTAACATGTGTAACATGATGATCTGATATATGTATGCATTATGAAAGGATTCCTTTCTATCGAGTTAATTAACATATCTATTACCTCATATATTTACCTTTTTTTGGTGAAAATATTTAAGGTCTACTCTTAGCAAATTTCAATTATACAATACAGTGTTCTTAACTATAGTCGCCTTGTTATACATTAGATTTTCAGATTGTATTCATCTTATAAAGAAAAGTGTGTATACTTTTACCAACCTCTTTGTGTTCCTCCCAACCCAAATATTACATTTTACTATTTTTAAATATTTATTTATTTACTTTTAAAATTTATTTTTAATTTTTATTATGGTAACATTGGTTAAAGAAATCCAGTAACTTTCAAGTGTACGATTCAACAGTGATGCATATATATATTGCATTATGTATTTATCACCCATAGTTAGATTTCTTTCTGTCACCACATACCAAATATTACATTTTACTTTATTTTATTTTAGGTGAGGCAACCCTTGGTTGACCTTACAGATTCAAGGACCTTGTCAGTTTACAATCCCTTATTTTTTATTTTTTACACCTACAGCACCTGGTCTTCCTAGGTGGTCTCCCATCCAAGTACTAACCAGGCCTGACCCTGCTTAGCTTCCGAGATCAGACTGGATCTGGCTTGTTCAGGGTGGTATGGCTGTAGACCCAAATATTACATTTTAAAGAACACAGTTGAAATATACCATATAGTTATATAAAAATTCACTGAGGGGTGTTTATGTTATTGTTATTGATCTAGTAGCTGTAACCCTTGGATCTCGGTTGCTTATAGGTTTATACTCCCTTAGCAGGAAACTAAAGAAACATATCTCGTTTTTGTCTTAAGTTTGTGAAAGACTGTAAGAACATAAAAGGAACCACTGCATTTACAAGATTCAAAGATTAGAAAATTTTTTGTTGTAACATATATATGTAAAATTTGCCATTTTAACTATTTTTAAATAAACAGTTCAGTGCCATTAATTTCATTCACAATGTACAACTATCACCACTATTTCCAAAACTTTTTCATCACCCCAGACAGAAACTCTGTAACCAGGAAGTAAAATTCCCCATTCCCTTATCTCCTGAACTCCTGGTAACCTCTGATCTATGAATTTGCCTGTTCTAGATATTTCATGTAAGTGGAATCATAAAATATTGGATCTTTTATGTCTGGCTCATTTCACTTAACCATGCTATTGTTCATATTGTACCGTGTATCAGAACTTTATTCTTTTTCATGGCTACATAATATTTCATCTGTTGAGGGACACTTGGGGTGTTTTCACCTTTTGGCTATTGCAAGTAATGCTACAAGGGACATTGGTTTTCAAGTGTCTATTTGAGCCCTTTTACTTCTTTTGTGTATACACGTAGGAGTTGAATTGCTGGGTCATATAGAAATTCTATATTTAGCTTTTTGAGGAACCACCAAATTTTTTCATAGCATCTGCACCATTTTATATTCTCACTAGCAGTGTACAAGAGTTCTAATTCCTCCACATCCTTGTCAACAATTGTTATTTTTCAATATTTTATTATAACCATTCTATTAAGTAAAGTGGCATCTCATTGTGGTTTGATTTGCATTTCCTTAATGAATTCGAGCATTTTAAAAGATGTTCTAGTGAGAAAGGAAAATAATATTATATTGCATGAAATGCCTCTTATTTTAAAAATCTGGACCAGTTCCTTATTTTACCTGCTAAAATACAGCTACTGATGATCACCCTTAACTACATGTAGATCCCAGTTTCTTACTCTTTGGTCTCTCCATTGCCTCTTATTTTCAACTCTTTTGTGTTGTTAGCTCACTCCTATTAAGTCTTTTTGCTGTCCAATAATTGGGGCAGCTGCCTATTCCATATTTGCCAAGTTTCTTCTATCACCATCAGCCGCTAATTCTTGAGAATGACCTGTCCTAGGAAGCACTTTAAGCGTGATTTCTTGTCCTTTGTTGTTGGACCCTGATGCTGTGCTGCTTACCATCTGCGTGCTCGCAGATCTCTGCATTCACAGAACATGTTCATGGCTCCCGCAGGACGCTTTTTTTTCCTTCCTTAAGACTGCCTTGGTCATAAATTGCCGTACCATATATTGGCGTAAAGGTTGTTATCATTTGGCAAAAACTTTTGGAAGAGTTTATTCAGCATTTAAAAATCTTTCAAAAATTGAAGAAGATTGAATTACTCAAAAATAGCTCCTTTTTTTTTGGTTCAAAAATGAGAAAACGATTGATCATAATGGAGTAATTTGGTAGTTCTGAAGAGAACTAGAAATGATTGCGCTAATTTCATTTTAGCAAGCCTCCGCTCTATGTTATTTTGATCATCTTCATTTGTGAGTATCCATTTTCTCTTTTGAGTAAACAAGCATTAGGGAGAACTGCTCTGTATGTTAATTTGGCTAGTCTATTCATTCACAAAGGTTTTATTTCTTCTAGGCCAGCCTGAGAGATCATCTGTGATAAATTTTCTTATATAAGAATCATGTTTCAAGATGAGTAGTATTTTTAAAGTATATGTGTATGGATTTGTATCTTATTTATGACTGTCATTTGTGCCAATTATTAGTAATTATAGTATTTTTTCAGGATTTATACTTTATATTTGAAATAGGATATTCTTTTAGAAATAAATTTATATTTAGTTTGGGTATAGCTTATTTAAAAAACATTTTTACTTTCATAGCTATCTCTCTCTTTTATGTTAACAGCTTTTTGACATTCATACCAGTGGTCTCTTGGCAGAAATCCATACAGGCCATCACAGCACCATCCAGTACTGTGACTTCTCCCCCCAAAATCATTTGGCAGTGGTGGCTTTGTCCCAGTATTGTGTGGAGGTGAGTAGTTGACTTTACTCTGTGAAGTTTGGGTGTCCAGAGGTACAAGGATGACAAAGGGTGGGCTGCTTAAACCATTAACTGCTGAGGATGTTTGCTTGAGAAATTATAGAATATTTTCTTTATAGCGTAATGACCTATAGCTTTAGGATATTAAATGATATAGCCAGCTTTATTACATTAGCAGTGATTAAAGACTCGATTTGACAGTATGACAAATCATACTGGGGATGACAGTACCATTCACCAAGTATTTGTTGAATGGCTAGCTCGTGCCAAGTTCTGGGGAGACAGTGGAATGACCACTGGTTTCCTAAGCAGAAACATGGCATCTCTTAAACAATATTGACATAGACTCTTCTGTCAAAGAAATGATGAGAGATGAGTCCAGTTCAGATTTTGTAGATCATCGAGAAGTTAAGATGGTAGTTAAATTTAGAACCTGAGATGTTCATTGCTAAGCACTAATGAATAAAATGGATCCTATAAATTACTTGTATATATTTATAATTTTGCACTTATCTGGTAGATTTTATATTTAGAATCTGTACCTAACAGTCCCTAGGAGAATCCTACTCAGTGAATTCTATATTAAAATTTTCAAAAAGCAATGAATTTCCTGATTTTTTTTCTCCAAAGGTGGATGAGTTTTTTCAAGCTTTGTTAATACTCATTCCTTGAGTGGGTCTCACCACCAAGTAATTTAAAGCCCCTTGTAATTATAGCCCAAGAAGATGGGGATGGACTATCATCTGGAAAATAGGGAAATTCACTTGGTTCACAGGCTCTCTTCAAAGGAAGCTTGCTTATTTTGGCAATTTTTAGTGAGTTTGCCAACTTTGCCCCTTTCTATGAAGGTGCTGGAGGAGAGTTGTTGAGCTATATTCATCCCTTCAGCATGGAGATACAGGTGAAATGAAAGTGAGTGGATGAGTTCTGTAAGCTTTTAATTCTAAGTACAGCAGTGCAGCTAACACTGAAGAACTTCCACGCCGAGAATCCTTCCATTGGAAGTAGAGGCAGTGAGTGCGAATGAGCTCCAGTCCTGTGTGAAACCATGGGAAGAATTAGGGTGCTGTGGGCCTTAGATTGACAGATTCAGATCTGCTAGGAGATCTTGCACCTTACCTGTAGATCCTCAAGATAGATATGGTTGGCAATTTCCCCATCCTGGGTTTTGTCAGGATTTTTAGGCGGTGTGGAGGAACAACCCCTCTTTCTGCCTTTCCTGTTACTTCCAAAATCTTTGCCGTATTCTTAGAAAGCTCCAGGAAACATTGTCTTCCCTCTCGAAATATAAGAACTTAGTTGGTTTTGGAGGCTCAGAGTGACAAAGAAATGATGGAAAGAACCAGAAGGGAAGAGAGGGAAGGATTTCAAGGGAGATTTATCAGTGTGGAACCACTTTCATCTCTGTACTTTAGCTCTTTATGTCCCAGCTTGGACTCTAGAGATAAAGCAGTGAAGACTTCATGTAATTAATTTGTGACCATAAAACTTACTGATTGAAGACCACTGAGCATGTGATGAAGTACTTGTTTTGCCACTGCTAGTTCTGAAATCATAAGGTAGTTCTGTAATTCGAGTGTAATGAGAGGAACTCGGGCACATATGGTACTTCATTAGACTAGAATATATCTGAGTAATTTACAGCAGAACTCAGGACAAAATACAGCCAGGCTGGTGGCAGACACTGACAATTTGTAATAAGCATGAATAGCAGGAGAAATGTGTACGTGTACAATTAGTACACTCATTTAGTGTAGGGTTTTGCCATCCGTTGAACTGAGGATTAGATGACAGTGAAAAATAGTCTGAATATGGAATCTTCTTACATTTGTCTATTTTTAGATTGATTTTTTAAAAAATACGTACAACGTTTGCATGCTTCCAAATCAAAGCTTTATAGTAAGTTATATTCAGAGGAGTCTTGCTTTTGTCACTGTCCTTTCCCCTCTGCTCTTTCCCACCCCTCTCCATAGGTAACCATTTTGTTTTTTGTCTAACAGTCCAGTGTTTCTTTTTGCATATATAAGCAGATACTTATATGTATTATTTTTCTCCACATCTGTATCCAACTATATATATTTACATATTTGTTTCTCATCTTTTATATAATATAGTGTGTGTGCACATATGCACACACGTATATTTACACACACACACACATATATAGTATAATATATATATGTGTATGTATATATATACTCTGCTGAAATATATATACTCTTGCTTTTTTTCTGTAAACGATATATCCCAGAGACTAGTCACTATCAGGGTGTTTTCTCATTACTTTTTATGGCCTCGTAATATTCCATTATGTGATAAATGTAGTTTATTAAGTTAGTCCTACTGGTAGTCATTTGGGTTCTTTCCAGTTGTTTTGCTATCAAAAATAAGGATACAGTGAATAATCTGCACAAGCCATTTTGCATATATTTAAAACTTTCGTCATCTCCTGTATGCTGTGTTTGTTCTGTAGTTGTGGAACATGGACTCATGTTTAAAAGTTGCTGATTGCCGAGGACATTTAAGTTGGGTTCATTGTGCGATGTTTTCTCCTGATGGAACATCATTTTTGACATCTTCTGATGACCAGACAATCAGGGTGAGAGATATTGAGATTTTCATTTTAAACATTTATTAATCGTAAGTCAAACCCCCTACAAACTAAGAAATTGATGGGTATTATTGCGGAAAGTAAAACAGGAAACTACAAGATTCATCTTTATCTTTGAAAAGTGATGTTACATGGACTATACCAGTCTCATTCATTCAGTACACGTTCACTGAGTATTACTGTGGGCCAGGTGCTAGAGAAGTCCAATGAATAAACTGTATTTTGATTATTTTAAATATATTACATTTGATTCCTCAGAATAATTTTTAACTCTTTCCTCTACCTTGAATTCCCACATCTAGCTACTTGCCCATTCTAGTGGCTTCTACCTTTCCATTTTTCTATTCTTTATTTCTGCTTTTCCATTTCAGGTTTAGGTACTCATTACCTGTTGCCTTTCTCATATTAGTTTCTGCCTCCAGTCTTTTCTTTCTTGGATTTTTATATGTTACTTCCAAGATATTTTCCTCGTGTACATACAGTCATGTCATTTTTGCTCAAAATCAGAAAGTGTCTCCCTTGCCTACCAGATAAATAATGTACTCCTAAGTCTACCATCAAACATCTCCACAGTATGGCCTCGTTCTGCTGCAGTCTGTTTTCTAGTTTATTTATACAGATAACCTGCACTAGACTGCTCACATTTTCCTAAACACCCTGTAGTTCCCTGCCTCTGTATTTTGCTTATGTGGTTTCTTATGTTTGGAATACCCTGCTTCCTCGTATCTCTCCTTGTTGATAATAATCCTGCCAGCTCCCTAAACCTTCAGTGAAGCCTTTCCCAGTATTCCATTTGGAGAAATGTCTCTCCTTTAATGCCATATAACTCTATGTCATTTTCTTATGTTACTTATCAAATTCTGTCTGGATTTAAGTATAGATTTGATTTACTCCTCACCTCCAATGCTCTAGTGCTTCTCCAACTTGTTTACACATTTTAGATTACAAACTCATTGAGGCCAGGGACCTTGGTTTGTCCCTGTAGCATCTAATAATAGTGTTTTGTATGAATTGTAGCTAAAATTTACTTAATATTTACTGTATGCCTGACATTGTGCAAAGTGCTGTACATGTATTAGAATTTGCTAATTCTCACAACAGTTCTTTTTGTAGCTGAGGAGACAGACACAGAAAGGTTAAGTCAGTGTTACTTGATGTGCCAGTCTCAGTGAGCTTGATCCAGAATGTAAATCAATGCACTGCAACTTTCATCAAGAATGTCCTGCTAAGAAAAACCAACTTTATCACTAAGTATACTGTTAGCGTGTATAGTGATACAATTGATTTACATTCTGGTATCGGCTCCTTGTCTTGGTATCAGACTGTTTGAGAACTAGCAGGAGGTCCTTTATTTTGAGTGGCACTGAGTTAAGTAATCTTACAATGTTACAACATTAGGTAGGACTAAAATTCATACTAAGGGATTTTGGCTCTAGCATTCATTACTTTTAGTACTAACTGCTTCTTACTATAGCATGTAATAAATAAATATTTATTGTTGAATTATCTAATAATTGAAAAATTTTTGGCATCATAGGCATTTCAAATGTGAAGCATGGTTTGTTTCTTGCTTTAAGACTAGGATTTGTCTTTATAATATTTCAGAGGATACAGTAATCTTATTTTAGTCTTTTAATCTCTTAATCAGCTCTGGGAGACAAAGAAAGTATGTGAGAACTCTGCTATAGTATTAAAGCAAGAAATAGATGTTGCGTTTCAAGAAAATGAAGTGATGGTTCTTGCAGTTGACAATATAAGACGTCTTCAAGTAAGTACTTTTAGAAAACAATTGGAAAAATTGTTTTGAATGAACTCACCAATTCAGTTTTTGTTTGTTTTTGGACTTGAGATCAGGCATAATTGTAGAGTATCTAACAGACGCTCAGTAGGTATTAGTTGAATAAACATATGGGTCTTGAGCTGAGGCTCAGATATGTTAGTGTTTAGAAGTGTTTAGAAGTAAAAAGGTGATACCTTGCCTTACCTCATTCCTCTTCTGTTAGTATCTGTGAGCACATTCCTTGATTTGCATGGAGTCTAGGATATCATGAGGACAAACTTGAACTTGTCCACAGTAGTGATTTAGACATGTCTGCTGGAGTGTGCAAGGGGGATGGGCAAACCAATGGAAGCTTTATTGCAGGGAAGAGATAACAGAGTCTTTGAAAGAACAAAAATCACCTTAAGTGAGGAGTCTAACCATTGGAACTGAATTGGAAGGAGCTGGGCTTTATGTACTGAAAAACGCCTGTTCATTCATTCATTTACTCACACATTTGTTCAAGAAATATTTCTTGAATGCTTCTTGTGTTCCCTGAGAAAGAAAGGGTTATGAGGTAAAACTGAAAGAGCTGTATTGTTTAGGGATCCAAACAGTTGTACTTTAGACTGCTCTCTTCCCTGCCCCTCATCAAAGAGTGGAACACTTAAAAGGATGGTATTTCTTGCCTGGCTGAAGAAGAACGGAGCCTCTGAGGTCCACTGACTGAGAATTGATAGTTGGAGTTTTGAGCGGTGTTATCAGAGAGCAGAAGCTTTAAGGATCATTGGGGCTCAAGAGCAGGTCAGGGCCATTGCGTTAACTGGCCTGAATAAGGTGTTGTCTGTATGGAAGTCCAGTGCAGTTGATGTCGCGTTAATAGAGAAGCCCTGGAGGAGAAGGTAGCATTCTAGGTACTGGCAGCAGGAAGGAGCAAACACCTCTTGGAAGGTCAAACTCAAGATACCGCTTTCATGTTTGGCCAGGCCAAGCAGGACAGCTGAGTAGGGGACCATTCTAGGAGGTGTCAGCATGTGGAGCTGAGTGACAGTGACTCCTGGCTGAGGGAAGTGGCAAGAGCAGCAGCCAGAGACGAAGGGCAGGGATCAGCATGGCTTTTATGTAAGTTACTGAGACATCCCCCCTTGCCCTGAGGATTCCTTGAGAGAAGTAGGATTAGGAAGGACAGAAACTCTGTGATAGGTGACCCTGTGAACTATTTTCTCAGAGTTTGTTATTCATTAGCTTTTCAAGAGCACAAATACAACTTGAGTTAACCCTTTTTTCTAGATAGATTTGTAGAAGTGCCTTATTAACTTCTAGGGAAAGGTTATAGCAATGATAACATGACCTTATGTCATCCCCCTCCACCCTGGGATACCCTCCCCTTCCTCATCCACCTATCTTTTTTTAAAAAAAATTAATTTTTTTATGGACATTGGTTAATGAAATCCAATAAGTTTCAACTGTACACTTTAACAGTAAGGCATATATATATTTACACTGTGTGTTCACCTCCCATAGTCAAATTTCTTTCTGTCACCACATATGGACCCCTTTTACTCCATCTACCTCCCCCTTTCCCCCACTTCCAACCCTCTGTTAACTACTAGTCTATTGTCCATATCCATAAGTCTCTGTTTGTTTGTCCTGTTCATTTGTTGCTTTTAGGTTTATATCCCACATATAAGTGATATCATGTGATTTTCAACTTTTTCTGTCTGGCTTATTTTGCTTAGCATGATTATCTTGAGGTCTATCCATGTTGTCGCAAATGGCAGCTATGTACCACAGCTTCTTTAACCAATCATCTATCGTAGGGCACTTCGGTTGCTTCCGTGTCCTGCCCAGAGTGAATAATGCTGCAATGAACATCGGTGTGCAAATATCTTTTCGGATATGGGTTTTCAAGTCTTTGGGGTAAATACCCAATAGAGGGATTGCTGGATCATATGGTAGATCAATTTTTAGTTTTTTGAGGAACCTCCATACTGTTCCATAGTGGCAGTCCCACCAGCAGGGTATGAGGGTTCCTTTTTCTCCGCATCCTCTCCAACATTCGTTATTACTTGTCCTGTTGATGATAGCTATTCTAACAGGTGTGAGATGGTATCGCATTGTGGTTTTGATCTGCGTTTCCCTAATAGCTATTGACGTTGAGCATCTTTTCATATATTTGTTTACCATTTGTATGTCCTCTAAAGGGAAGTGTCTGCTCAGGTCCTCTGCCCATTTTTTGACTGGATCATTTGATTTTTGTCGTTATTGAGTTGTATGAGTTCGTTGTATATTTTAGATATTAGGCCCTTATCAAAGGCATTGCTTGCAAATATATTTTCCCATTTGGATGGTTGTCTCTTTACCTCGTTGACAGTTTCTTTTGCTGAGCAGAAGCTTTTAGGTTTGATGTAGTCCCATTCATTTATTTTAGCTTTTCCTTCCCTTCTTTTTGAG
>NW_006437736.1:9427385-9473604 GCF_000325575.1 Pteropus alecto | reverse complement strand
CTTTTTATTTCTTCTCTGACCCAGTTATTCTTCAGTAGCATGTTGTTTAATCTCCATGTATTTGTGGTTCTTCCTGCCTTTTTTTCACAGTTGATCTCTAGTTTCAAAGCATTATGATCAGCGAATATGGTTGGTATGATTTCAGTCCTCTTATATTCGTTGAGGCTATCTCTGTGTCCCAGTATGTGGTCAATCCTTGAGAATGTTCCATGTGCACTAGAGAAGAATGTATAAGCAGCTGTTTTGGGATAGAAGGCTCTGTAAATGTCAGTTATGTCATTATGTCCAGTTGGTCTAATGTGTCATTTAAGGATGTTATTTCCTTATTGATTTTCCGTTTGGATGATCTGTCTATATCCGACCTTATACCATTTTTACATGTGATTTTTCTTGATTTGGTTATTGAAAGAGAGGAAGAAACATGAGAGAGCATGAAAGGAGGTAGTGAAGTAGAGCTAGAATAAAGAGACAGAATAGAGAGGGAGAGAAATAGAGGGAGCATGCATATTGAGGTCATGAGAGATAGCAAGAGGTTGGGACAGGCCGGCGTAGAGGAGGACAGAGCTTAACAAGTTCTAAAGCTGCAAAGCTCAACGTGATGTAGCGGAGAAAACAGTGACTGTTCACTTAGGAGACTTAAGGTGTAAGTTCTGGCTTTATCATCAGCTACTTCTGTGATGTCGAGTAAATTGCATCACTTCTCTGAGCCTCACTTTGTTTACCTATGATGTCCTTTTCATCTTCAAAAGTCACTGAGCTGGTTATAGGGTCAGAGTGGAATCCGAATTCTGGAGATACACATATCTGGGAGTAAATTGTCTATGGCGTTTGTGATTTCTCCTTGTTCACTATGAGGGTCAGAATCAAACTGTGAGACACCCCTGAATATGGCTTATTCTGTGTTTTACAAGTTTTATTGTTGTCCTTAACATGTTGATAAGGAGTTTTAATACCCTGTGTTTCTGGGATGAATTGGGATGTGGCATTGAACCTGAATTCCTCGTCACTGATTTTTAGCAGACTGGTTCTACCACTTGGGATATTTTCCACTGAGTTTTCTTGTCAAGTTCAGTGTCCTCATGCTTGTATTCTCTTTATTAAATTCGTGCAACCTTTAACAGTTGTCATAACCGTGAGACTTAAAAAAGAAGTCAACTGACTGTAAAAGTATCATTCTTTGTCAATGATTGTGGGAGAGTTTAAAGGATACTTAAACTGACAAATAATAATTCAATTTACATGAACAAAACGTTTTTTAGTCACCACTTTAAAAAAATATAGAAATTGAATTTGAGAGAAGATAGTTAGCTTTCAGTAGTTCAGTCTTTAATTAGAATGTCTAGTAGATCAGAACGTTTTGGGTAAAATATTGTAGAGAAAAAGCTACCTTGATTGACCATATAATCTTGTACTCAAAACAAAGATTACTGCTTATTTCATAGTGAAAAAAATTCAAGACTTTTAGGTTGTTACACTTAGAGAAAGGATATCTGACAATTGACTCAAGCTTGAGAAATGTTTTCTCTCAGGTCACGTGTTTTAGTTGAATGCTAAGACTTCATTATTAGCGGGATTTGCAAAAATAATTATTAGCATTGGTACATATTATGAAATTAGGTAATCTCGGTTTAAGCATTACAGGTCCAGCCACCCAAATTATGCTCATGGGTTCTTCTCCAGTGCCCCCTCCTCCTAAAAGAAAAGAGAATCTTAATTTATACTGTTTTGTGAGTGATTTGGAGGCTATAAAACCCATTTAAATTTAAATTTGTATTTTCATGCAATGTCTTTCTCAGTCTCATTTCACCAGCCCCCTTGAATAATATCAGAAAAGTGCATTTTTGCAAACGATAGCCCTATTAAAATGGGCTTTGTGAAGAAATGGAAAGTGGGTTGTGGAGCTGGCTGTGGGATTACAAATCAGACAGATGTGTCTCAGGTGGTGGGCACAGCAGCTGCTTGTTAAACCTTTTAAAGCTCGTTTTATTTATGAAAATGTATTTGAACCACAAAAGTGAAATGAAATAAAAGCGTGAAGTGCTAAATGTAGCTGCAGAGACTAGGGTAGGGATTTGTCATTCCCCTGGGAGCTCTTGTTGGTTATTTTCTGTGTTTTATTATTATTTTTCTCGATTCGAGTCTCTGTTCTAAAGAACAAAAACTGCTCTTACAGCCTAATACCTGATTGCACCTTATTTTTCATTAGCTCATTAACGGAAAAACAAGTCAGATTGATTATCTGGCTGAAGCTCAAGTTAGTTGCTGCTGCTTAAGTCCACATCTGCAGTACATTGCGTTTGGAGGCAACGATGGAGCCCTTGAGGTATTCAGTTCTAGTCTTCAGAGTCATTCTGTGCAGTGTAGTTATTTATGTAAAATTAATTATATGTCTGGCATTATAGACTTATTTATGTACTACATACATCTTTCTATGATGTATTAATTAATCTTGTTAGACTGAAAATAATCTTACAATCCTGTTGGTTGTATATTTTTCAGATTGCCCATTACTACTGTTTCTCATACTTTGTCTTTTTGTGTTCCTTATTTTCTACCTCGTTGTTTTGCTATTCTGCAGTATATTGAATACTATCAGAGATTCAGTTAACAATGCACAGAATGTTTTTTTTTCTCTTAGAAGTTCAGCTGTTTAGGAGTGTAAGTTGTTTTCATTTTGGTATTGATAAGGTTCATTGGGAACATCAGTGGAGGGTTGCCTTAAGTTTCTTGTTTCACCAACCATCACTGTTCTACTTTTGGTATTAGAAATACACCTATTCACCACCTGAACTTCTTAACTTGCTAGACAAGACAAAATAAATAAAAATAAAGTCAGGCTTTAAGACCTAAAAGATAGTATATTAAAATCATTTTGGATAAAAATGATTTCATCACAAATGAAATTCATCACAAAAGCATATTTTCTCTAGTTATATAGTATTTTATCAAAGAACATTGGCTTCCCTCACTTTTTTCTCATCCAGGCTTTTGGAATTATTCCTTAGAGTATTAATCGAATATTGTAATATCCTGGATGTTAGGTATTATCACTCCTGTTTCACAGATGTCTGAACTCCTAGTTTCCACAACTTTCATAAAATCAGTAAGTAGCAGAGCTAGGATTCAAACCCATGTCTCTAAGTCCGTGCTCAACTATTAAATGCCAACCTGCCCTCTTCCCATAGAAATTGTGAGATCGTCCACTGCTCATTCGGGAAGGCTTTCATTCACATAATTCCCCTTTGCTTTCTAAGAGACCTTTTTTCAGACATGCAGGTTAGGTTTGAATTTCTGCAGTCTCCTATTTTAGCATCATCTGTATTTTCCTTAGGCATCCTTGAGTACATTTCAGTTTAGGCAAAGGAACCATATTTACTTTTTGGGGGGGTATGAGTTCATTTGAAAACTTTTTTGATATTTTTGAGTTCTGTTACTACTTTCTTAATCTCTGCATCTGGCATATTAATCCTTTTAAATCTTCTCAGTGACTGCCTCCCAGCCTACTCACATCCTCTTTTTCTTTACCTGTCTGCCTCCTCATCTTTTATCTTATCTTGTCTCTGTATTGTTTTATAAAGAACTTGCCTTGTCTCTCATCCAGGATTTTTTTTTTTTTCATTTCTCTCGTCCATCTTAAATGTTATTTTTTTTTGGAGGCTGAGCCCAGACTGACATTTGTTTGATGAATTGGGTAGTTGAGTACTCAGAAGGACCACTTGTTCCTACTGCCGTGTGGTTGGTCCAGTGTGTTTCATTTTAGGGTATGTGTGCACAGATGTGTGTGTATGTATGTGTAACATTCAGTTGTGTGTCTTTAGTTAAACTGAAAGCACTATGAGATGGAAATTCTGTACCCTTCTGTAGTCTAATTTTAGTTTAATATCTTCGGGGTGTAAAATTAATATTAATTTTCTGTGGTTTTCTACTCTGAAGATTTTAGAACTCCTAAACAACAGAATATTCCAATCCAGGGATGGGCACAAGAACACTGTCCGGCACATCCAATTCACAGCTGATGGAAAGACTCTTATTTCAAGTGCTGATGATTCTGCAATACAGGTAAGACGGAGGATGAACTCCTAACACACATAATGCAGACTCTAGCAAAGGAATACGTCATTTAGGGCTCAAATCTGGTGTGCATTTTAAATACTTCTTTGTGATCATATTACTTTGGGCGTACATTCAGACTATGCACATGGGCTTAGGTGAAATTCATTTGTGTTTCATATTTTTCTATGGGTGAGGCAGACACTTTGACTTAGAGCACTCTACTGGAAGGTTGTTTATTTTGAAAATCAAGGATTCATTGGAATTCTCCCATATGCTTAAGTATTTGGATTTGTATAAATATACTTTTTGCCACATTTATGTAATTTCTCTTTATTTTTCTTTATAGCAGTAAAATCTGATTGAAATAATTCATTCTTCCCTTTTAAGAGTAAGATGTTTATTGTAGGGATGAAAGCACGTGAAAAAAGAATAGTTTACCATTGTGAAGGATTGTAGATAATAGAGGCCTTTAAGCCTACTATATATGTTCTTTTTAAATTTACTTTTTTATCAAAGTTCCAGTGCACATACTTTTAAGACTCAAATAGTAATAGGCTTGTTATGAAAAATACTCTTTGATTTCTCATTCTCCAGAAGCACCACCTTTATTTTAGCTTCTAGATATTTCTATTGATATTTACCTTTATGTCACCATATCACATACTTATAATGCTAATTCTTGATTTTTACTTTTGAGGATTTATCTACTGACTTCCTTGTATGAAAATTTAGCTTTTTTTCTCCTCCCACCTGTCCTACCTTCAACATATGCATGCACCCCTTTATCAAAATCTATTATCTCAATACATTTATAACAAAATTTTGTTCAGGTCATTAGTATCATTATAATGACTAAGTAGACTAAATGTACCATGAATGTGTTTCCTGCCTTAATGCAATTTAATCCTATCTTTGACGATGTATTTGGACATTATTTTGACCATAAACTTTGAAGACATTGACACATCTTCTTCCAAGTTCCAAAGCTTATGTCGAGAAGTCTGGAACATTTTCTCTGGAACATTCTAGTTTTCCTTGTCTACATTTCATCTTTTTATACTGTGCTCTGTTTTCTGGGACTTTTCCTTAGCTTTATCTTCTAACCTTTTTTTATTTCTACTGTTTTATATATATATATATATGTATGTATATACACACACACACACACACATATATTTTTAAATATGTTTATTTATTTTAATTAGTTTCAAGTATACAGTACATTGGTTAGACATTTATATAGTTTATAAAATGATCCCGCTAATTGCTCCTTCTCTCCTCTGGTTTTCCACCTAGCCAATATATTAACGCTAACCGCATTCCACCATTATGTTTTTAATGCCATAGAGTTCATTCTTAGTGTTTAATACTTTTGAAGAGCATTGTGTTCTTGTTTCATAGATGAAATATCTTCTCTTCTCTGAAGATGGATAAATATATAAATAATATATAAATTATACTTCTATTATGAATGTATATAATTTTTTTCTCAAAATTTAATTTTTCTGGATAGTTGCTATTCCCTCTACGTTGTTTTTTTTTTTTTACATTTCATTGTTTTGGCTTCTTATTTTAAAGGCCTTCCTCGACTGTGTAGTGATCATTCGCTACCAGAGACAGGCACTAAAGACTGATTTAAAGCTCTGTATGTTGACTGAGACCTTCTCTGAAAGGTGACTTGGATGGGGAACCTTTGTTGTCACTATCTCTAGGTTTTTTTGTTTGGTCTTTTCAGATCTGGCTGAAGGTTCTTAGAGCTAAGTGCGGGGAGAAAACTAGGGGTAGTTGTAGGGTCTCAGTGTTTAGTGTGTAAACCTTCACTTGCTCTCCTGTTCTTACCTGTAATCTTGCACTTCATTGTGCTGGCGCCTTATCTGGAGATTCTTCTTTCTGGTCTGCTTCCATGGTCTGTAGGAGCATCATTCCGTACTTTATTCTCTTTTTTGTCATAGGAACTTAGTTCGGGATTCAACGATGATTTTTTCTCTTTTTTACACAAAGTTAGTTTCCCCTGAAATCCTCAAAGAAGTTGGAGAGGCCAGCATTTCTGGCTTCACATCTCTACAGCTCTTCCTTCTGTTGTTTTCATGAAGCGTTAGGAATAGGGCCTTGTTTTTTTTGAAGATCTCTTTGCTTTGTCCCCTTCCCTCTATTTATTTAGATTGTCTCTCTCCTTTGCTGCCATCATTCTCGTTCTAACTCAATTTGGATTCTGTCTCTGGCATTTCCTCCTCATTGTAGGATTGTCCTGGTTAATTCTGAGAGTTCATAGGGCCCAGACTGTTCTAGCCCTTCCAGACCGTACCATGCTCACCTGGCACTCAATTTCCGCTGCTTTTCTCTTTGTCCACGGCACTTTCCAGTGAATATCACTTGGCTCTTTTGGGATTCTTCTCCTTTTAGGTTTGTCAGGCTCCCGATGCTTCCCTCTGCTTCTTCCCATACAGTCGCTATTATCATGGAAGTCTTGCAGCTCTCAGTATGCTCTCATTCGCATCTTGGGGTTTGTGGGGATACTACGTCACATAACACGGTCCTGTTAATGTTGTCTGTGCATTTTTAGTTTTGCTATTTTAGTAGCTTTGTCTGCTTTTAATAAAGGCTTAGGGAGATTAAAAAAAACTATGCCTGTACCGCTGCCATCTTCCCAGAATGCCTAATACTTCTGTTGAGCCCCACCCTTATTTCCACGTCTGGATGAACTCAGTGACCTAAGTTTCTGAGCATTTTGGGAGTTGTGTAATGTCCATTTTGTTGCTTTTGTTATTCTCTAATGCTTTTTGGATTCTGTTTTCTCAGTTCTGCTGTCAGTTATCTTCTGTTTTCCAGCCTCCAACATTTTGTTATCTTCTTTACCATTCTCTTGACCTTGTCATTTTAGTACAGTTTTAGAAATGAAGGAGATTAAGCCCTATGTTCAATGGAAGCTGCTATATATTCTTTTACATAATGTGTATATATGTGTCTTATGGTGGCAATATTAATAAACAATAAGAATAATTTACACTATTAAAAGCTATTTTGGAAAAAAAAAATTTTTATGTTATGTTTTTGTGAGTCCTGTGTGATTAGAATGAAATTTGGCTTCAGTACAGAAACTTATTTAATATAGCCACCCATGATACTGGTGTATTAGCCACGAAACTCAGTGTAATATTCATCTTTCTTCCTTTCTAAGTGGCTTTGAATTGAGTAAAACTAAACTACATCTGATGAAATTCTGCTGAGACATTGTATACTATATAGCCTTTCTGTCAAAAGCTAAATTCATAGCTTTTATGATTTGCTTGAAGATCAGATATTTTCAGCCAGAGGGAGAAATAATTTCTAGGAATATTTTTAGAATCAGAGTTAGATTATTTTTAGAAATATGAATTGTGTTTCATCCTCTTTTTCTGCTCTACTCAGAATAATTTTTACATTTAAAACATTTTAACGAATATATAATATGTTTATATAACAATACTCTTGGTATAGGTATTTCCAAGAATTGACTGGTTGGGTCTTTGTTTTCATTTTTTGGTGTTCTAGTATAAGTCATTGGGGGTTTGTTTTCCCCTCAACCTTTATTGAGGTATAATTGACAAAACTGTATATGTTTAAGACATGCAACATGATGATTTGATCTGTGTACATGTTGTGGAATAATTATCACAATCAAGTTAATTAACAAATCTGTACACACCTCACATAGTTACCATTTTGGAGGCTTATTTTAATCGCCTTTGTATCCTTAGTGCCGTAATATATAGTAGGGGTTCGGGAAATCTTTGTTGCCCTGAACTAAAGTTACTGCCAACATTTGAAGAATCAACTTGCCTGCTTATAGCACCTGGAGTTGTGAAAATTGATGTCTCTCCCTTGGTAGTTTTTTTGATCCTTTACTTTGAAGTAAATAAAGCCTAAGTAATAGCCATGTTCACCTGAGCCAGTTTTTGAGAATATATGATTCTTGGAGGTATCAGAAGATTCTTTAGCATTTTTTTTAATTTAAATTTTATTGTTTATATAGCTGAAAAAAATTCTACAGTGTACATACATTGCAAAAATATAGCTAATGCTTTCATACATTTGATTGATGCTGGTGGAAGTTTAGCTGTTATATAAGGTGGTTCATTAGCACAGTATGTTTGAGTCTAACAAAAAAAAATACTCCTGTCATCATTGCCTTGTAGAAAGCTGCTGCAGCAAAATCTGCTGAGGGTGTCTTAATCTCCCCTCAGTGATTGTCAGACTCTCTGACTTCTTGATGTGGGGGTAGCAGTAGGAACCTAAGTCGAGAAGGAACATTGAATCAGACACAGCTGTGAATGGCAGTGCTGGTCAACCAGGAAGAGCTGTTCATTTGTTTCAGCAAAGCCCAGGAAGGAGGAGGAGGGAGCCAGGAAGTTCCTAGTGGGAATGGTCTAGGGTATTTTACGTTTAGCTGCACAGGTGCTTTTCCTTTCTGATAGGATTTGGGGAGCCAGAGAGCCTCTGTTTCTTCCCCCTCCCTCAACACAGCTCACTGGGTTCTTGAGATACTGTAATTCCTAATTTATTCTCACTGCCAGCTTTCCTTGCTCTCACAGAAGATATCCTGCTATCCAGCTTCTGTGGGTGAGTGCTCTGAGACAGAGGATGGAGAGGATGAGAGCCAGGACTTGGTGGGGAGGGTGGCTGCTGAATGTGGGGGATAAAGGACTAAAAAAAGGGGATAGCAAGATGGCGTTTCTTTTACAATTTTGCCCAAGTCTGACAGGAAAAACCTTAAAGACGTTTCCGCTGTTTAACATTCACCAGTCAGAAACCAGACCCAGGATGTTGCTAATGTGATACTTGTGACGGTGGCTGGTTTTTCTTAATCTTTTTATTTTTGATATTAAAAAATAGAAGAAAGTTCTGTTGGAGCCTGCCTGATTGCCCACAGCCTGAAGTCTAGCTTCATCGGGACCCTTGGGCTGTTTCGTCAAGAATGTCTCCTCAACCCTTTTTTCCCTGCTGTTCTTCTGTATATCCTTCATCTATATCCTGTGCTGCCGCCAGATTTGGCACTATGAGCAGGTCCCTGTAATTTTTCCACATTTTTCTGTCTTACTCAAGCATTCATCCCCTGTGTTTGAAATGACCTCCTCAGTTTATGAATCATACTTCGAACCCATTTTCCAAGCCTACTTTGAATGCACTACATCAAGTCTTCCCTGAGGAATTGCTTTTTTGAGTTCCACAGAACTTTTATCTCTATCGTTAAAGCTCCTATGATTGAGGTTTTTTTGTTTTTTGATTTGTTTGGTATGTCTCATTTTCTTTGCTAGACTCTTAGGTTTCTTTATGCTAGATCCTTGTTTCATATTTGTTTCACGTATAGGTGCTAAGTAAACATTTGTTAAATTCAAGACAAGAATTAATAAGGCTCTAAATACAGCTGCTTTGATTTAGTAATTAAAAATTGTTCTGTACATGGGCATGACACAGAAATAAATTTTTTTTTGTTCACCTGTGTGTCTCACATATGCTTATATGGCTTATTTTGTGCCAGATACTCATATTATTTCAATTTCTTCTCTTCTGCTTGTGCCTCAGGAGTTCTTCCTGGAGCTCCATGTGAAAAATAATGTACTATATCACTTCTTTTGTCATTTTGGGCATTGCATTAGGGGATAGCTAAGATCTCTGAAGCTTGGAAATTCCATGATCTGGTTTGTAGCTGCTCTGTCACTTGACCTTCCCCAGAAGTAGGGCCAGTATGATTCAGTAGCTTTAGGGGAGCTAAATCTGTAGACTCGCCTAGCTTGTAAGGTTTAGAAATCTGTGAATATGTAATTGGGATAATTTTCTCTGGAAAATTTAATCAGATGGTGAGCTCACTAGCATATTGTGGCTTTTCTCTATCTTCTGGTATAATTAACTGCTCTCTAAGCAACTGAAGAAAACAAATTTTATTTAGGAGGAAAAGTATTTTATTTTGCCCCTAGTCACGTTAATTAACCCGTGGTTTTCTCTTCTTTGTCTGTAAAATGGGGACACCACATTCTTTCTTGGTACTCTTCGTTTTACTAAAATGCCATGCGGGATACAAGACTTTAGACAAGGGAGGGCATCCTCCCCCACCTCTCTAATGGGATATTATGAGAAGATTGTTATAACAGACTTATTTCTTTGATATTCAGGTATGGAATTGGCAATCAGAGGAATATGTCTCTCTGCAAGCCCATCAGGAAACAGTGAAAGACTTTAGGCTCTTGCCAAATTCAAGACTGCTTTCTTGGTCATTTGATGGAACGGTGAAGGTAATTTGAAGCACAGATTTCTTTATAAAAAAGTATTCTAACGTTGCAGTAATTATATTGGAACAGCCAAAAGCAGATGGATGATAAATAACTACTTGAATTTTTAAATTTCTGTTTTCTCATGCTTGTTTTAAATCTGTTGCAGTCACCTACATCGGCTTTGTGTTTATGAGCATTTGCATGTAAGGGCACTTAAAGAGGTCAGAACAACAATGTGCTAAAGTTCTTGTTTCATAGATCTGTCGTCTTGCTGATTATGCTCAGTAATGCACATGTCAACTTCTGAGTTTTTTTCTTTGCAGATATGGAATATTACTACTGGAAGAATGGAAAAAGACTTTGTCTGTCACCAGGATACAGTACTTTCTTGTGATGTTTCTCCTGATGCTACCAAGTTTTCATCTACCTCTGCTGACAAGACTGCAAAGGTAGCTCAGTCAGTTGAAATGTGCATGCATAAAACTTTAGTATCGGTTATGTGTTAAGAGCCCAAATAATGTACAAAATGGAATAATAAGTGTCTGTCTACATGTCTTCTTATATTTTGTGAATTTTTGGAGGATGCCCATTGGCATTTAGTTGGTGTCAAGCAGATTAAATGAATGACAGAGAACTTTTGATTTTCGTTATACTGATTGCTTTTTGTCTGTTACTAATCAAATGCAATCTCTACTGCATATTTTAGGCAATAAAAAGCATTGAAAGGGGTTTACATTTAATTGTACACACACAGTAAGTTTTTATATAATTGATGTAAGTTGATGCTTCTGAAAATCACATTCCGGTGAAGTGATGCTGCCTGGTTGCGGACATCAAATACTCCATTCTCTTCTTTTTTCTCCATCTTTGTTAATGGCATCATTATCAGCCCATCTTTCCAAACTATAAACCTTAGAATTGCCTGGGACTCTATCCTGTCTTTTGTGCCGTGTTGATTACTTCTCAATATCTCTCGGATTCTTCTCCTCTTCTTTACCCACACCCTTAAGGCCAAATTCTCTTCCTTCATTGGTGGGCCTGCCTCTGGTCTGTGCCTCCTCCACTTTATCCTCTCCACTGCTGTCTCAATCCTCTGCTAAAACACCTCTGTGAACTGATGGTTTATAAGCCAAATTCCCTAGCCCATCACGGTCTGCTTCTGCTACATTGTTCCCTCTGTGCCAGACTACTTCCACTTCCATCTTTTTGGGTATGCTGTTAACTTTGGCTTGACACAACCTTCTATTCTTTTTTTACCTCCAAGCATTATGACTCATTTTTCCAAACCTAGATTTGATGTCAGCTCTTTAGTGAACCCCTTTCTGTCTCATAGGCAGGATTAGCTGCTTCATCTTCTGTGTTTCCATTACATATTACTCATATTTATTGGAACTTACTTCATACAACTGTTCACTTAACCAGCCATAAGCTGGCATTCTTGATTAAATTATAAACTTTCCAAGGACAGGGACTGTATCCATTTCATCTTTGTGCCACCTGTTCTTAGCTCACAGTGCTTGGAACATGGTAGTTTTCAGTATATGGTGATGGTGATGGCAGAACCGTGGGGGAGAATGTTAGAAGGAAAAGAACTCATTTGACTTCCAAGATCATAAAATGGTATAGTGACTAACCTTTAAAGAACTTGGCAAATGTTAGGCCCTGTGCTAGGAATTTTACTCTGTTATCTCATTTAATCTTCACACCATAGGTCTATTTTACAGATGCAGAAACTGAAGCTACAGCAGCTGACGTGGGTTGTCCTAGGCCATAAGGAACTAGTAAATAGTGGAGCTGGGACTCACACTGAGGTCTGCTTCACGCCACAGACTGTTCTGAACTGATTTACTGTTCTTCCTTCTAAATCGAAAGTTCAAGACTTTGGTCCTTGAGCTGGCGTTAACTTGGGTAATTAAAGGGAACATCAAAAATGATCAGGGCTTCAAGTTGGAACTTGGGCCTCGCCCAAAAGTTTACGAACTGTTCAATATTAGAACTTCCACATGATTGAATTTAGAGCTAACTAGCTCTAAATGCAGGGTTTGCAGATGCTTATTTCGAATATATTTACTGTTCCTAAAACAATCCTAATTGCCTTCCAGATTTGGAGCTTTGAACTCCTTTCCCCTCTTCATGAATTGAAGGGCCACAAAGGCTGTGTGCGCTGCTCTGTCTTCTCTGTGGACAGTACCCTGCTGGCGACTGGAGATGACAATGGAGAAATCAGGGTAGGGTGTGGCTGGCATGAAAGCACTGCTCTTGTAGCTTGGGCAAGCCCCCTGCACCACAGTGGGGACGTTTGTTAAGGTGACAAAGAAACACAGGCCCTGGGGTACTTGTTGGATGAGATGTTCTTTGTTTTGTTTCTTGTGCACGTGTTCACAGCTGCTCTCCACTGCAGAAAAGAATTCATTTTAGAGTTAGAGCGAAGCATTTCCTATGTATGTGAGGGAGCAGATGCCCTAGTTATTTGCAGTTGGTTCTCTGCTGTTAGCTTGAGAATGTGTTATCTTAATTCTTGGACCTGAACCAAAGGTTGGTTTTAGTGGCAGATTTGAGGAAAGTAATTTTGTAAATCATTATCTAGATTATAAATGAATTGCATATTCTGCTCTTTTCAGTACTGAAAGAAAGATCTCTTTAGCCCTATACCCATTAGATAGTCGCAATTTACAGGGTGGCCTGGTGCAGTCCTCATGGGCTGGCTGCCTCTGATTGTCTGAAAAGGATTGGGCAGCTGATGGGAAAAGTTTGGGCACTGGGAATGGCTGCTAGGGTATCCAGTATATTTGAAGAGTCTTGTTCTTTTTCTTTTTCACAAAGAAGAATTTAAAATTCAAGGAATAGGTATATAATGCAGAAAAATGAGAGAGTATACAGTTTTGCAAGAATAGAGATGTTACCAGACAGGCTTTCCAGGAAGATGAGATTCTCCTGCGTGAGGACTAAGTAACCAACCTTCTCTGTACTATTCCCATACAAGCCCCGTCCGCAGAAGTAGCAAGCCTGCTTTGGGAACATTCATTTTACTCTAAGTTCTCATCTTGGGTGCAAGGGCCCCTTTACTGGTCATCAGGCAGTGTTTCACTTTTCAGCAACCCTTGAAGGGAAAAATTGCCACTCTTTAAATGAGTGTTATTTAAAAAATTTTCGCCTTTTGGCCTGCAGTAAGACACTCTCCCCACCCATCCCCTTTTCTCTCTCACTCAGGAAAGTACAGTATATTAGAATTCAGTTAGGTGAAAACATTATCAGAAAAGCATTATCATATTCTGCTCTAACTTATTAAATAATTAGAAAACATTTCTTTAACAGATATTTACTGAATGCCTATCATGTGCAATGTACTGATTCTCTTTCCATTATTATTGCAAATTATTGATGACACAGTTTATGACTGGTTTATGTAAGTCACCCGTGTAAAGCAACAGAAAAATTAAGAAAAAACTTGTTTTAAATTATATTGTTATGGTCTATGGCCATGCCACCCTGAATGTGCCTGATCTCCTCTAACCTCAGAAGCTAAGCAGGATTGGGACTGGGAAGTGCTTGGATGGGAGACCACCTAGGAAGACCAGGTGCCGTAGGTGTTAAAAAAGAAAAAAAATAGATTGTTATAAATGTGGATGCAAAGGGGGTCCTCCAAAAAGTAACCTCAGAGTGATCTGATCATAAATTCCTGACTGGGCAGCTCATAGTGAGTATTTATGCCTCAGGCATAAGATTTACCTTTGCCTTAAGCAAGCCCTGTCCATTATTTCTGTGTCTAGGGTTATCACACCTTTGAAATGGCTCTTTTTAGAAGCCACCCTCAAGAGAGCACATGATCTTATTAAGTGTCCTGTAATCCAGCCCCCGCCTTGCTTTCTCCCACCTTCATGTAATCTTTCTTAATGCCTTCCTTTAAAAAAGAATAAATAAAAATTAAAAATTGTCTGCAATACATTAACATTTTTTTCTACCTGATTATTAAAAATGTAGGGAAGCTATTAATTTTTATATATGTATCTTATACCTAGCTATCTTACTGAGTTCTTTCTAATGAGTTTTCCCATTTTATGCTCTTGGATTTTCTAGGGCTATATTTACAAATGATGATTTAGATATTTTTATGCCTCCATTTCTTTTTCTTATTTTGATGTACATTTCTTTGAAAAATTAGAGTATTGCTTATATATTAAGTGTCAGTGGAAATAAATGGAAATATTAGCACCTGTAACTATTTGGGTTTATAAGAGTCTAGTGAAATAAAATAATCTTAGAGAGTCTGTGTGTGTGTGTGTGTGTGTGTGTGTGTGTGTGTGTGTGTGTGTGTGTTTAGAATCTTATTGGGACTTACTGTTTAAAATATTTATACTTTACATGTTTGAATGACATCTGTCAAGATTCTTAGCAGTAGATCTTAAACTAGAATTCTTTGGAGTTTTTTAGGGGTAGTTTATTTGTTAGGCCTTTTTTGTTTATTCCTTGCTTCTCCACATCATTCTCTTTTTATTAAATGAAAAGAATCACTGTATTCTAATCAATTACTCTAAGTCCTTTTTTGTTTTGGGGGGTATAGTTAATGAGAAATATTCTGAGTAATACATTTGTTTTATAAGTGTTTTTTAAAAATTTGAACAGGAGAGAATGAAATCTAAAAAATCCCTAAGGTATCACTGAACTATAATTACATTTTCGAGAAAGATTTCCAAATATGTTTCAGATGAGATCTGAATAGAATATATAACACTTCTGCGTCACTCTGTTAATGAATTGTGTATTATGTTTATATAGATATGGAATGCCTCGAACGGTGAGCTTCTTCATTTGTGTGATCCGATTTCGGTAGAAGAAGGAGCTGCTACCCATGGAGGCTGGGTGACTGACCTTTGCTTTTCTCCGGATAGCAAAATGCTTGTCTCTGCTGGAGGCTATCTTAAGGTAAGAGTTTCTCAAAGACGGAAGGAAAAGGACAGCCTACATCTTCCTTGCAAGCTGTTTTCACTTCCTGCTTCTCAGTGGGTCCTCATACGGCGCAGCAGAGTAGAAGGGCAATCACTCTTAATCCCCGTTTTGCCACGATGAGACTTTTCTGAGGTCTCTTGGGAGTTTTGGTGGCTGCTGTGTTAGGGATGTTCTCGGTCCAGAGCTTTTGTATTGCCCTGTACAAAGTCGTAGCTGATCAGAATGACTAGAAAGTGGGGTGTTTAACTTGGTTTTCTTTTCTGTCATGAATTGTTAACTATTTTGGCTGAAAGACTTTAAAAAAAAATTTATGAAAATTTCTTATTTATAAGTAGTAGTAGTAGTAGCAGTAATAGTGATGATAATAATAATAGCAGCAGCATATTGCTTTATAGTTTACAAAATGCTTTACTTACATGATGTCATTAACCAGCTTTATGAGGCCGAATTTTATTTCCTTGGTTTATAGATGAGGAAACTGATGTTCATGGAGGGTCCTGACTTCCCTGGTTAGTACGGTAGCTTACACGAACTCGTTAGGAGTGAATACTGAGGCCAGGGCTTGAGCGTGTGGTGCCTCGGGGTCACTTTTTGGTGCTTGCATCTATTTACCCATCCAATAATAATTTGTTAAGTGCCCACTGTGCACTAAGACAGTATGAGGCACAACGTTTAATATCTGGTTCTTGCCTTCAGGTGGTTTACAATCTGTGGGGAAAGCAGACAGTAAACAAAGTCTCCAAAGTGTAAGAGGCTTCTGGGACATGTTTGCATAAGGGTAGTCGGGGCACAAGGAGAAAAGCAAGCAGTTCTACCTGTGGCAGTTAGCAGAGGCTTTCTTTGGAGGGGGATGCTTGAGGTGAGGCTTTTGAATAGTGGTTTACTTTTAAAAGGGGTTGTAGATGCTACTGACCACTTAAAGTAGATCCCTAATAAATTAAATCTTATTATGCCATTATATCTTAATGAAAACATTCAAGTGTAAGAGATTATTCCGATTGTCTAATACAGTATAGATGTTCAAAGATATTTGAATGAAATGAAGTTTTTGGTTAAATGGGACCCATATAATTGCAGTTTTACTCAACAGCAAACTCCAGCTTATAAAAAAGAAAAATTAGAGGGCAGTTTTTAGGTCTACGAGAGGATGTATGTTATGATCCCTTTACAAGTTTGCATTAAAATAAAATGCTGTTTACAAATGTTGCATTAACCTATTCCTTTTTGGGCACACCTTTATTTAGTCATTAGGGGATTGTGAGACTTACCACTGTTTGTCCTCCTTTAGTGTAGAGATAAACTCAGTCTGCTCTGAGGGTGATACTTGGAAGCTGTTTATGTGTTGGAAGCTAAGAATCTTGATCTGTATTAACTGGGAAAAACTTAGCTGCTCAGCTTTGACACTGAGCTTCTAGAGATCACATCATTTGATGTTCTGGGCCCTATCGAAGGCTGTTCCATAATCGTGGGTCTGGCTTATAACATGTAATAGAGATCAATGACCAGACTTCCAGAGTTCTGGGAGAACCTTGAAATAGAGCAGCAGAATAGATATCTGTACTATAGAGTTTACGTCTTAAGGGTGAAATAATCGAGAGCTTATATATTCAGTCTGTATATTTAAGCGACAATCAGGCTTCTTTTCCCTCTGCTTTGGTGACTGGCATGGCTAAACTGATTATAATGTAGCCCAGCCTGCATCTACCCAGCATGTTAATGACACTATCCAATGCACAGAGCATATTAAAAGCAAAAAGGAGCAGCTTCTGTAGTCTCCAAGAAAATAGGCCTTTTGAGTCTGTTTACTTTAGAATCCAAGTTGTATAAATTGAGTGTCAGTCAGATAAAGTAGGTATCCAATAGCTAAAAAGCTCTTAACTTTCAAAATTAGTCCTATTTGTAAGTTAAAAAATAATATGATTTAGCTGTTTACCTGTGTTACGACACAGAGTATATGCTGTTAGAATGACGAGAAATCCACATTAATTCATACTCATGTGGAGAGAGGTGGATTTGAAGTACGGAATGCATGGTGATAAATGCAGGTTTGCCGTGACTTAGAGGAAGCAGAGTATAATGGTCAGGAGAGCGAGTCTTAGGGCAGAATGCTTGAGTTCAAGGGCTGGCTCTGCTACTCATTAGCTTTGTTAAGTTAATAATCTTATTAATTGCAAGATTATTTAACTTCTCTGTGCCTTGATTTTCTCATCTGCAAAATGGGTACATAATTTGTGCCTCATATGGTTGGGAGGGTGAAAGGAATTAATACATGTAAAGCATTTGTCTGTAGTGGCACATAGTGTACCCTGAGTGTAAATGTTAGCTGCTATATTTTAAAAATCCATTTTATTTCTTAGAGCAGTTTTAGGTTCACAGCAAAATTGAGCAGAAAGTAGAGAGTTCATATACACTCCCACATGTACACAGCCTCCCCCACCATCAGCATCCCTCACCAGAGTGGTACATTTGTTACACTTGATGAAGGTTCATTGACACATCATCATCACCCAAAGTCCATAGTTTGCATCAGAGTTCACTCTTTGCGTTGTTCATTCTGTGAATTTTGACAAATATATAATGACACGCGTCCACCATTGTAGTATCATACAGAACTGTTTCACTTCCCTAAAAAGCCCGTGTCTTAGCTACCACTTTAATATTATTGTTTTTTAGTCCGTTTTCAAATTGGTGGCTGGTGTAGTATTTCCAGGTAGAGCGGTCTGTTTTAACAGAGGGAAAATAGTGGGAGCATTGGATTAGGAAGCCGGAAACTGTTCCACCCTTGCCACTTGTTAGCAGTGTCACCTTGGGTGACAAGGCCTTTCATCTATCGAACCCTGGTTTCCTTATTTGTAAGATGAGGCAGTTGGACCAGTTGCTCTCTTAAGGGCCTTACTACTTCTATGATTTGTCCTGAAAACTGAGTTTTCTCTCAAGTAGGTAGAACATGTCCTCTGTAGTCTTTATTACATTGCTATTTTACAAGACAAAGTTGTCAGTTCTGGAAGATTTCAAGTTCGTACATGTCACTTCAGTGAGGTTTACTGAGTCCATGGGGTGTACTTTCACCAGTTATGACTGATAGCGAATATGAATAATTGACGCAATCATACGTGCAAGGCAGAGTGCTAGGCACTTGTTGAAGGTTCATTGACACATCATCATCACCCAAAGTCCATAGTGCTAGGCACTTCCCAGGTGCAAAAGTGAGTGGCACCGTTATCTTGGTAGTTTACATATTTTACGGATTTTACCATTATTATGTTCATAAAATGCAGAATCATGATGTACCTGAACCTTTTCAGAAGGTGTTCATTTATATTCTCTTTTGGCCTCATTTTAGCTGTAAGATATATAGGTAGCTTTATGATCTCCATTTGGCAAATGAATTAAATATTGTTATAATTTCAGTGATTGGGAGGAGAAAGGAAGGACTTAGAGCACCTGCTACATTTGAAATGTTCAGTATTTAGCAGATAAATATTTAGGGTATTTTAGAAAGAAACTTGGTCATGGGTGCTTGAATTACTCCTGATGAATAGGGAAGATCCAGGAGCAAGGACATTCTGTCCTTTAACCCAGGGATCTCCAGCCTCCAGGCTGTGGATCAGTACCGGTTCCTGGTCTGTTAGGAACCAGGCCGCACAGCAGGAGTGAGTGGCAGTCGAGCGAGTGAAGCTTCATCTGTATCTGCAGCCGCTCCCCAGCGCTAGCATCACTGCCTCAGCTCCACCTCAGATCCTCAGGCATTAGATTCTCATAGGAGCACTGGTCCCTGGTGCCAAAAAGGTTGGGGACCATTGCTGTAGCCCATATTACGAATAGTCTCGGTGTCTGCCACAGTACCAGTTTGTGTCTACAAAAGGGAATTTTTAGAGAAGGAAGGGCATTTTTCTGTCCATTCCACTGAGACAGGCATGCAGACAGGACAGTTCAGTCCAGCCTTGGCCATGATGGACGTCATGTAGCCTTGTGTCTGCAGCTCTCAGTAGGCTGCACTTTTCTCCAGAACCCCTTAACTGGAGTTAGGTAAGGGGTAACTGAGAGGTAGTCACCAGGGTTAATCAGGAAAGGCTGACCAGGTTGTTAATACTATATTCAGCATTAAACCTTAGACTTCTTTCCTACTGTTTGGAAGTAAAGAGAAGATAGGACGAAGGATCTAGCTGGCACTGCAGGTTGTCACACAGTGTAATGATCAATCTAATGAGAAATTTATTTTTCTCTGAACAGTGGTGGAATGTTGTCACTGGGGAATGCTCACAGACCTTCTACACAAATGGAACCAACCTTAAGAAAATACATGTGTCCCCTGACTTCAAAACATATGTGACTGTTGATAATCTTGGTATTTTATATATTTTACGGATTTTAGAGTAAAATAGTTAAGCATTCATGTGAGTTAAACTCTTTTTAATTTTGAATTGGAAAAAAAAAATGTAATGAGCCCTGTACTTCATCTTTTTATAAAGCTGTGAATTGTTTTGCAATATTGCATTCTTTACAGAAGTGTTTGTGGTTGGATGAATAACTAATGTAGCTTTTTCCCAAATGAACACACCTTTAATCTTGTTTTTCATAATCATCGTTGTTATTGTTAACAGTTTGTACTTAAGATGCAAATGAAAATGTAAATACATACCTTGTTATACTGTTGGTAAAATTCTCTCTTGATACGTTCAAATTGGTTGACATGATTAATGAGAATAATTCAAAGGAAATATGTATTTAATGCTGTCATTCTATGGGCTGTGCCTTCAGAGTAGCAGTGTGGCCTGCTGTCTGAGCCACACTTACCCCAAGAGGGTATAATTCTCTCAAATACAATCTTGGAGCTTGTTTGCACCCTTAGATTTACTTTTAAAGTATTGTGTCTATGTGCACATTTTGCATCATTTCCTTTAATTTTCTAGGTCAGTCAGTCTTGATTTTCAAAAGTTCTTACTGTGAAGCAAAAATTATGTGTGTTGAGTAGATTTTCTTGGCCTACCCTTTCCTCGGTAGCCGATGGCAGCCCTGTGCTGTAACTGGACCCGCATTGTCAGTCTCTTATTGGGCACTATCCTGCTCTCTGGTTTTTTTACATACCAGATTTTTTACTTGACTGAACTTGACCTTTCTTAATCTTCACTTTTTTCTTTTTTTTTTTTAAAGCAATTTGTCACAGATGTTAGTAAATCAAATTATTTGAGGAGCCACTTTTAATAGTAAGTTTTAACAACAGAATTTTTCTAAGAAATATAAAATAATAATAAAATCAGTTCCTTCTAATTTCATTTACTTTTAGATGCATGGCATTGTCAATGCTATTTTAGTGAATTTCAAGAGAATTCTCTGTTGTTTTCTCCACAGTATCAGAAGTCATCATGACTCTGGAAGATGTCACCTTTAACCCTCCAACCAATCTGTCTCCCTTCCTTTTATCTCTTTTTCCCTTCCTCCCTCCAAGGTCAGTCAGAAAAGATAACTTTTGACAGGAAAAAGCATATCAATATCAATAACTAGCTTTTTTGACCTTCTCATTAAGAACCTTAATTGCAGCTTAAATCTAAACATTTTTCCTGAAATGTTGAGGGAAATGATGATAAATTAATAACAGATGTGGTTCTCATATGAAAAAAATAACCAAAATTCAAAAATTTTTGTTACCATAATAAGGACTAAATCAAAATGTTTTGTCCTTGTAGATGAGCATTTTTTAAGCATTTTCTCCTGCTTTGTTTTTGTATTGGAAATTGCATTTTGTATAGGTTTTTTTTACATTGTATGTGTTTTATATGTTTTGAAAACTGTTACTTTTGTATTTATAAAATACTTTAAATGTTTTTTTGCCTCAGTTTTCATTTTAATACATGAATTAAAAATTTTATAAAATAAAATTTCTAAAATATTATAAAAAACATTTTCAGATTGTTTGACTCCTTGTTTGTTCTTTGTTGATTAGAAAACAAATGTGAAAGATTCTTCAAACTAAATCCATCAACTTTTCTATTAATACTTTATCAGCTATGTGTAATTCAGTTCTAACAAAATTTTCTTTGTCTCCTCAGTTTGCTCTGATGATTGCTGCCTGGTATGGCTAGCATGGAGAAGATCCTATAAAGAGAATTCACTTATTTATTCTTTTATTCAGTTAATATTTATTGAAATCTACTACGTCCCTAGCATTTTTGTAGGTATTGGGGATATAGCGGTGAGCAAAACAGAGTCCTTCTCCTATTGCAGTTGGGGGCCAGGGAGAAGCAGACAAAAAGGAAATAAGTAAACTGTATAGTGTATTCATTGGTATGTGTAAATGGGGAGGGAGAGGGTTACAGTTTTAGATAGAGTTGCTCATTGAGAAGATGAGCTTGAGTAAAGACTTGTAAGGTGAGGGAGTGGGTCAGGCAGGTATCTAGAGAGCATTCCCAAGGGATAGTACAGCAAATGCAAAGACTCGGAAGTGCGATGGGTTGCTCTTTTCAGAACCGGCGAAGAGCTGGTGTGGCTAGAGAAGACTGAGGGAGGGCTCCAGGAGCTAGTGGAGGGGTCTCAGTAGTAGAGCGATCTGACAGGCTTTAACTTGATCAGTCTGGCAGTGGGAACCAACTGAGAATCAACTGAAAGGGGGACAGGCAAGGGCAGGAGCAGGGAGACCAGTGAGAAGCTTTTGCGGTAATCTGGGCAAAATGAAGGTGTCCAGATTAGGGTGGCAGCAGTAGAGGTTGGAACAAGTTGGATTCTGGGTATATTTTGAAGATAAGTGTTAATAGGATTTGCTGATGGATTGGATAAAGTTTGTGAGAGAGACGAGTCAAGAATGATACCAAGGTTTTGGCCTCTTTGGCTTAAGCAACCAGAAGAGTAGAGTTGCCATTAACTGAGGTGAAGACAATGAAAGGAGCAGGTTTTGGGACATAGAAGGTTTGAGATGGCTGTTAGGCATCCAAGTGGGGATGTTGAGTAGGTGGTTGGATAAAAGAGTCTGTCATTCATGAGAAAAATCTCTGATGGAGATAGAAACATGAGAGTCATCAGTGAATCGATGGTATTTAAAACCACAGGACCAAATGAGGTCAGCAACGAAATGGTTGTAGATAGATAAGACAGGAGGACTGAATCCCGGGTAGTCTGGAGGTTGGTGAGATGAGAGACCAGCACAGGGTACTGAGAAGGACCAGCAAAGACTCAAATTGCAAGATAGTATGGTCATCGTAGTAAGTGCAATGGGCATGGGTTCCTTCACTCAATGTGATCTTGGGTAAAGTTCCTTTATTTGTTTGTTCTCTCAGCCACCTATCTATCTCCCATATGCCTTGAATATTACGTGCCAAACACTCTTTTAAGGAGCCGCTAACGAATAAGTAAATACATTTTAGTTGTTGGGGAGATTGAGGACAAAGATAAAAAAGTAAGAAAATATCAGTAGTTGTCTTATCTGTGAAATGATTATTGGTCCCCACTACTCAGGGTTATTGTAAGGATTTAATAAGATAATGCTCATGAAGCACTTATCTCACTGTTTGGATCAAGAAAGTGCTCAGTGAACGTTGCTTGGTGTTATTTGGGTTCCATCATCTTCTGCCTGGCAACAGTCCTGCCCCTCTGCATGATTTTTCTAAAGTGCTCATCTTAGTCATATCGCTTCTTTTTAAACCCCTGGACCTGCTATGTGCTTTCTTGCATCTGTGGCTTTGTATACAGTGTTCTGCCTTCTATACCGCCCCTCTCCTGCCTGGTTTCCATTTCTCCTAGTCCTTCTTATCCTTCATATATTCTTCGAGACGACCCTTCTGCTGAAGTTCTGCCCTACCCTCTCGTAGCACCCTCTTTTCTCTTACGTGGCTTTTATTGCCCTGCATTGTTAACTTATTGGAGTCCCTCATTAGATCGGAAGCTCCATGAAAGCCAGGTCTGTGTCTTTTACAGCAGAATCTAATGTAAGCCTAACTCCGGTTTGAGCCTCAATAAATATTTGTGAATGATGGGAAGGAACCCCCGTATGCCCACGTGCCCATAACACGTTCTGTGTTCTCCCTGTGCGCTAGGATATCATGAGGCTGTGACTGGCATTTTCTTTATCTTTCTGTTTCAGTTTGGCATTTTATTGTGAAGCATCATTAGGGAAAAGTAAAACTTAGGTAGAAAAGATTTACTTACAAATTACATGAAATGAATAAATATATCCCTGAAGTGTTTAAGTTGGCAAGTATGGCGATCTGTTCCTCAATAAATGTTTTATGTTATCATAATTTACTTATTGACCTTTAGAGAAGGAGACAATGATTTTCTAATGATTCTTAGTCTCTGAAGATTGTCACTTGAATAGATTTCCTTGCCCATACCTCCTCCCTTTAAGACTACACATATACTATACAGTTATTAAAATGCCTGGATTAGGAAATCGGCTGCTGTGGGGCTATGAGTTTAACTGCAGAATTGTTGTGTAGTTGTGAATATTCACGTGGAAGGGAGAGAAGAATTTGCGTCAAACCCAGGACTCATCAGAGACCAGCCTTTGAAGTCATTCGGGATCAACAGCGACTTCTGAATCAGACGATGTTGTGAGGAGACCAAAAGTTGGGAAATTTTCATTTCAATTATGATTCAGGAAAATGAGTTGTTGGTGTTCATCATAAATTCGTTTATGAGGTCAGGCCCTCAGAACTGGGAATACTGCTTATCACACAGAAGTGAAGAGGAAAATCTGCCTCTGTGATTTCCCATCACCCAGGGCTAGAGTAAGTAACTAGAGGGAGCGTTCCAGGCCTGAGCATTTGTGCCTGGTGGTTTGAGCAACTGATCAAATCGTAAAACATGCGGCAGGTGAGTGAGGACATGAAGATGCCTGCATAGGAACAAGGTGGCTGTTCTGAGGAGCTGGAGCGAACATTCAATTCATCCATTCAGATCTTCATTACTATCCCGCTCGAGGCACTGCCCAGCCCTTTATCTTCACAGAGAGGCAGAACTACATGCCAGGCAGTTAAATCAGTGACAAAGCCGGGGCCAGAATCCAAATCTGATTTTATTGTCTTTATAGAAAGACCACACCCACTGGGCTACAAGTTGAGTGTCAGATGCAATTGGAAGTGGAGTCTTCTTGGTTTCAGGGCAGGTGAACACCCATCTAGAGGGTCAAAGCGTGGGTTTCAGCAGCTGGAGAAGCTGGTGGGATCTGTGTTTTGCATTTCTGATTTATCTTTAGTTAGCAGGGATTCTAAACCCTTCACCTTGGATTTCTTTGCGCCACTCTGTCAAGTAACTTTTTGGGACATAAATCCTTTTGGGAGGAAGGAAAGGAGAGCTACTATTTTTTATGGGTCTTTTATGTGCCAGGCCCTGTGCTAGGTACTTTCCATACACTTAATTTTAACTCCCTATTTAGGAGTGGCCAATGAGATGTAAGCAGACATTGTAGGCCGAAGCTTCAAGAGAAGCTCCTAATAGTTTCCTTTACTCAGTTGAGAAGAGGAGCCCTTTGGTCCTGACTCTCCTTTTTCCTGCCTGGAATGTGTATGTGCTGGATGATGCTCCAGCAGCCATTTTGTGGTCATGAGGTGATCTTGCAGCTGGATGCTACATGCTAAGAATGGCAGAGTAAAAATGTAGAAGGAGCTTGGGATTTTAATGACAACTATGGAGGTATAATTCCAGTCCAGTAGTATCTCTGAAGTTCATGTTACATTAGAAAAAATTCAACCCCTCCCTGTTTAAGAGATAGTTATTTCTGTCTTTTGCTTTTAGCCTCTGAATTCAGTTCCTGATACTCCCACAAACTGACCTGGTGTATAAGATTAGTTCAACAAATGTCAGTTACTGTGCGTCCCTGCCTCTTCCATCCCCTCACCCCAGCCACAGACACTGTCCCTCCTCTGATAAGTAACTGGACATCTAGCTGTGAGGCTACTGAAACTGTGGAATCTCAGAAAGTCTCAAGTGACGCATGGACCACACCTGGCCCACAGATGAGTTTTGTTTGGTCCACACTAATTTTTTAAAAACTGAATTTGTTGGCAGCATTTGAAAATCTGGTGATTTTGCAAAAAAAAAAAAAATCCTGATTTCTTAGAAAATCTATTGACCCAAGGTCTTCCTTTCTGCTCGGTCACAATCAACTGGAACTGAGTATCAGCTGCCCTTTGAGGTAAGGCAGGTGTTCTGTGGATCATCACAGCTCTCCCTTTACTCATGTGGCCCCAAGGGCATCTGAGTTTGCACCCTTCCCCTACCCCCAACCCCCAGAGCCCAGAAATGGCCTCTACAATAGAATTACTGAATCTCTCCTGTCTCAACACTTAGTACATGTTTGTTTGTTTGTTTGTTTTTTCCTCAGAAAACTGAGCATGCAGGTTTGAGAAGCAGGGAGAAAGCAGGTTCTCAAATGTCAGAAAACAGCTGATGTTGCTTCTTACGTGGAGGTGTCTTGACTTCCCTCCTCACGTGTCTTATTGACAAGAGGTGGAGAGAGAGAGAGAGAGAGAGAGAGAGAGAGTCTGGCTCCCTGGGGAGCAGCTGTTGGGATGCTTGATTGAGTCACTGAAATATCCAGAGGACAATTAAATTGAGTACTGAATATGGATTGCTTTGAACGGCTTTTATTATCATGTTGCAAGCTGACTTTGGCTGTAAAAGTGGCTCTCTCTTAGCTTGCTCTTACTGTGCACTGAAACCTAATTTAGACGTTTCCTAAATGGCAGGTCTTGGAAGATGCACATTTAGCCTCACTGTGTTCATGAAGTCCATTATGCGACCCATGTGCTCCTTGGCTGCCTGAACCAAGCAATGACCCCTGAGAAAAACTCAGCTGCCACCTTTAGCTGGGGTGACCCCACTGTAAACATTACATGGAGACTCTCTATTTCAGTCTGATGTATGTGTAAATCTTTGCATCACCGGCCGCTGACTACTTTTGGAAAGTTAAATGCCTGTGCAGCTTTTACTAACATAGAGCTCTGGGGTTTTGGAGAGAAAAACAAAAACGATGTTGGCGATAATTTGTAGCTATGATTCTCCGAGTTACACACAGAGCGTGATCATCTTTGGGTGGGAAGGATCATCTTTGCCTAAGTAACTCTAGATAAAATGGTGCCATACTGAGCACAGAGTGAGTTCTCAGCACATTGCCTTGAGATGAAGACAGGAAACAGTTAAGTAGAACTGGCACTCCCCAAGTCAGCACCAAAGTCTTAAGACTAATTAATTACATCCGGAAAAATAAGTTCTGGTTCTTGGGTACTTAGGGAATCTCACAGTGTGCCGGAAGGTGATTGGGCAACAGGCTAAGGAAATTCTCTGCCTGCTCGGAACTGGTTTCTGTGGGAAGCAGGACTGTGTTGCTGGGGCAGGCAGATGCCTGGGTCCGTTTGTATGTTTGCACAGATAGCAGTAAATGGGTGTGGTGTTGGCTGGTTGTGGGGGAGACTGGAATATAGTATGGGGTAGCACGAGGGAGACTTGTTGTAGCTGGACTCTGCTGGCCTGTGTTGGCAGGTTACCCAATTTTATCTTAAGGACATGTTTATAACTGTATAAAAAGAGAACTAAAAAACTTACTGTCTTAAAGAAAATGCTTTATTCCATATAGACTTGTGAACATGGTCATAATATTCCAATTCTGTGGAAGAACTCTGGAAGCTAGCCCACTTATCGAATTTTCATTTCTTTTTAGAAATAGCTTAGAAACAATGTTACTTGGTCCAAGTGTGAATTTTTATTGATTTTTGAGAACTGGGCCTTGTATTCTTTATCTAAATCTTTTTTCTGCCCCATCATATCCAGCCATTATGTGTACCAGCAATATTGCCAAGCATTCCAGCAGAAAATCTGATATGCCTCGAGAAAAATCACTTCCATGACTTATTAATGAACTGACTAAGCGTAATTTTCATAGGGTTCATCTGCCCAAATTTATCATAAAATATAATTTAAGAAGAAAAAAATTAATGGAGTGATTGAAGTCTTTTTGGAATATTAACATTCAAGGATTCCCCACCCTCGTGGATATTGCAATTACCAATCTGACAGATTTACCCACGAAAATTAGCTGCAAATCCCTTCTTCAATATGTGGGCTGGTTCTCTTCTGTTTGCCTCTCAGATCTGCTCCTGCTTCCCTGCCCTGATTGGTGACTGGAGGCTGCCCTGCGTAGACTGTACTGGTGGGCTCCTTACCCTCTGGCTTCCGTGGGTTCAGGCAATGCAGGATGGAAAGCGGAGAGTGAGATCAGGGTATTTGGACCCTGGCTTCCTCACTGAGAGCCCCTGCACCTGGCCACGTCCTCCAACCTGTCTGGCAGCTCCCTGCAGGCAGCCTTCTCCTTTTCCATTCGACTCAGGCCATCACTAGCCCAGGGATACTACTCCACTCCTCTAGTTCTCTACCTACTGCCAACACCTATGTAAGTATTTTACTTACTAAACTCTTAAATTATCCTAATCGGAGTGTGCTATCTGCTTTGTGCTGGGACCATTACTGATACACACAAGCATTTGGTCCACAGAGATAAATAAGAGGACTGCTGACCTTCTGGTAGTTAGCAAAGATAAAAAGGGGCCAAAGCATTACCAGCCCAAATCTTCCTTCAGGAAACCTGCACTTCCGCCTCTGGGAATGTCACCTCATCTCAGCCTGGTTTTAGCTCTTTGGGGTTCAAAGTCTTGGGCCTCTGTATGTCAGGTTGGATGCACCCCAAGTATGCTTTGGTGTGTGTCTGGGAGAGTAACAACAGACTTGGATCTGGGAGCAGGGAGATCTTCTGAAAGTCACAGGATATGGATGTGAATCGTTGATCTTCCCAGTATGTTTCTAACATGGCCTTGTTATCATTCAGCTCACAGCTGGCACATGTGTTTTATGAAAAATGAAAGCATTGATGGATTTTGTTATGGACTGTTTGTATCCCTTCGAAATTCTAAATCTCTAATGCGATGGTACTTGGAGATGGGCCTTTGAGAGATAATTAGGGTTAGATGGGGGTCACGAGGGTGGGGCCCTCAGATGGCATTAGTGCCCTTATTAGAAGAGACATCAGAGAGCTGGCTGCTCCCTCACCCTTCACTTGTACACACACACAAAGAGGTCATGTCAGCACACAGCAAGATGACAGCTGCCGATAAGCCAAGAGAAAAGGCTTTAGAATGAAACGCACTTTGCTAGCACCTTGATCTTAGACTTACCAGCCAACAAAACTGTGAGACATAAATTTGATATTTAATCCTCCCAGTCTATGGGAGCCTGAGCTAAGACAAACATGCAGATTTTCCCCCCCAAACTGCCATCTATGTTGTCCTGTGAAAGTGGTCCAATTTGGTGGTCCTTCTTCTTTTAGAAATTTGTTCTGGCAGTTCCTCCTTACAGCCCACTTTAATATTTCAACAAAGATAATGGGGGGCTTTCTGGCTGACATTCAAGCTTTAAAAGCCATTGTATCTTTCTCAGACTGGTTGAACATGGAAATGAGCAAATTTTCTCAATAATTTTGCCAACTAAAAGATCCCTTGAGCTATGAATGATGAGAAGGCCGATTCTTTGGTTCTGTTCCCATATGGAAGCAGGAAGGTGCTCACAGAACAATGCCAAGCACCAGCGGCTGTACAATATCCTTTTTATTTTGTGTGCTTTTTTTTTTATAGGATATAAATAATGACAAAAATTACAAAATTTATAACTGGAAGCCCAAGCATATTTACACATATGTTTCTGTTTTAGCAAAGCAACTCTTTACTTTGCTCCTATACAATTTCCTTTTGGTACCATATATGTGTTATTTTACTCTTCATTTACTACATACATATCAACAGTGAATAGGCAAAATATATACAAGGAACTGCTCAGTTCAAGTAATTTAATATTGTATTAAAATTCTTCAACACTGAACTAAAACCATATACATTTGTCAGTTTGAAATAAAATTTAGTTATCCTCTCAAACTCACCAACTGATGAATATAACTGATAATCTCAGGTTTAAAATAATATTGGTTAATAAAAAAAAACAACATTCAGACAATCCCACGATTTATCAATATAGCTATAATGAACTTCAAAATGATTCACAATATGATTGGTTAGAACAATATACATTAAAATGTTATTTTTTTCTATAATGATATTGGTACTGTTTATATAATTTGATTCTACATAAATATACATTATGGTATTTATCATACAAATACTCCACAGAGACATTAAAAAAATTAAAATGCCTTAAAGAAATGTAAGTAAATTTTATTTAATCAAATAGTAAGCAAATATTTATTTTTTTTGTTTCAAGAAAAGAGTTTTATTACTTTGGAATCTCTCTTTTTTTTTTTGTATTTATTTTTTCTAGAAAAGAAATTTTTGCAACAGGATTTTATTAACAGCTTTCTCAAACAAGGTTTCCATGACAGAAATCTTGACAGCAGGAGCCCTAGATTTTTTTTTAACGTGTTCTTTAAAACGCTGTGAAGATTTAAAAAACAATCTTTGCAGACTGATGGCTGCGTCAGTGCTCTGGGTTGGACGCCAGTCTGCCTGCCTGGACCTCCTGCTCTGGTGAGTGTCATTGGTACTTTGCCTCGTCCAAGTCAGTTCTCTTGGTGGTAGCAGTAGAAATTTAGTTATTTGAAAGGAAACCAGAAACATCCCTCACAACTAACCTAGTTTTCTTATCAATGCATTAATGAAACATTCTTTTAGTAAAAATATTTAATAACAAGACACATTTTTCTGTGCATAATAAATTCCTCTGTTTTAAATCATTCGTAAATTTTGAATCAGTCCATAGATGTAAAGGTTTTCTTTGTCTGACATAGTTGATTACATATAAAATCCACAAATATAGAAATTGGGAAACAGGATTTCCTGGCAACCACGGGGGTGGTTTCTGTCCTGTTGTAGGAAATGATACTCAGTGATGTAATGATTTTACAGATGTTTTATGGGGGTTGTTCTGTTCTGATTCTACCTTTAAAACTGCTGACAGTGAAAAACCCAAGATTTTGATACATTTAGGCAGTATTAGAGATCCCCTGTACTTTTTTTTTTTTTTTTAAGGTGTTATCCCCAACTACAGTGAAGCAAGTGTTGGGGCCGAGTCGTTAGAAATACCTTGGGTGGTGGCAGGGAGGGGAGTCGGGAGTCAGCGAAAACCTCAACTCGTGCCTCTCAGGGGTTACGGCTGGAGAGTCTTGGTTGCACTTTCTGTCTCTGGTGCAGAAAGAACGTCCCCAGGAATGGCCAGCGGCCTTTCGCCTGTGACAAGGCCACACAAACAGAGCAGTCTTCCTCCTGGGCTGGGTGGAAACGGAGGCGGGAAGGGAAACCTGCTCCGGACTGCTCGGCGTGCAAGGCACCGCGAGGATGGGAGGACGGCGAGGATCAGAAGATCGTGGTCTCATACTTGGTATTAATTCCCCTCTTGGCTTCCTGTCCCGGCTCCACAATCCACGGCAGATTGGCCAGAGTCTTTTGCTCAGATGGGTCAATCTGCTTTAAAAGAGAAAGGCTGATGCCTGTTATGTGGTACCTGTATTAGGGTGCAAGCATGCTTCCTAACACTACCTGGAGACCAACACTCCGCCTGGTAGGACTTCAGGGATGTTGGCTGCAAGAATTGTTTTTTTATTTTTATTTTTATTTTTATTTTTTTGATCACATTTATTGCATGTGGACTGTGTGCAAGGCCCCGGAGACCGGACAGTGAATGAATCACAGCCCTTGTTCTTGGGTATACAGATGGGGAACGCACACAAAAACACTTCAATATGGAGTTGTGGGATAGGAGGGGGAAAGTAGGGTGCTCTGTGGGCACACAGGAAGGCTCTGACCCCACATCAGGGAGCCAGGGGGGCTTCAAGTTATGCTACTCCCTGATTCTCAAGCCTCCAATGGTTTCCGTCAGTCAGAATAAACACAGTCTTCAAGGGGACCCGAGCTGGCCCTGCCTGCCTTTCTGTGCTCCAGCCACAACCACCTCCTTGTCACAGCCTGAATTCCAGGTCCACCCTCAGGGCCTCTGTTCTCACCAGTGCCCTGCTGGATGCTCTTCCCCAGACACCTGCATGCTTTATGCCCTAATGTCACTCAGGGTGTGGCTCAAACATCACCTCCTCACCTGTGTGCCCATACAAAATACCACCCAGCTTTCCTGCTCTCCTCCTATTATTCTTTACAATCCTCATGGCACACACATATGTCACATATCATATTTGTTTATTTGCTCATCCTCCACCACAATGTATGCTCATGAAGGCGGGGTTCTGTCTGTTCTGTTCACTACTATTTCGCCTGAACTCAGAAAAGCTCCTGGCAACCCAGTAAATAGGAGGCACATGGTAAATACTTGTTGAATAGATATTATTAAAAGAATGAAGTAGTATCTCAACAGAGACCTGGAGGACAAGCAAGAGTTTGCCTAGTGAAGGCAAGAAGATGGGGAACAGCATGTTCAAAGTCCTCAAGAGAAGGGAAAGTGGCTGTTTGGGGACCTGCAGTCGGTTCGCAGAGGGGGAGACAGGAGGGGAGACAACTGAAGGTGAAGAGGTGAGCAGGGCCAGGTCAGGCTGAGCCTTGAACCAAACCAAGCTGATCTATATAACACGGTGAAAACCATTTCAGCCCCTGTGCATATGAACAGGTCATTCCAGATAAGGCTGGAACCGCGAGCTCTCAGGAGGGGCCTGGGGCGAGTTCTTCACCAAACCGCTGGTTCATCCTCTGGTGTTTGCACATCTGCCCCTGGCCCCGCCCCCCGCGCTGCTCGGGGACGCGGGGCAAGGTGGCTGCAGGATGGCCTCTCCCATTTCTCTTCCGCAGAGAGCCCTGGAGCCGCCTTCCAACGTGATTTGGTTGTTTCTCCAGAAGGCTGTGGAGAGGGCTTCACCTGTTCTTAGGAACCACGGAATATCTCTGAGCAATAAACAACCAGGGTCGAGGGAAATGGGATGTGGGCGCCAGTTGAGGGGGATGGGATCTTCAGGCGGTTAAAGCACGTCAGCATTATTTGCTGCATATTTTCACATTTCTCAGCGAAGGCTTCTGCAGCCTGCATGGCACCCAATCCTTAGTGCTCTTCTGGCAAAAGTCTATGGGGACCAGGGTGACATCGGATGGAGGCACTTGCCGTGAAAAGGTTTATCCAGCTTGCGTGAGAATGAATATAGTAATCTTAGAGAAATCGCGAAAGTATTCTGAAAATTCCTGGGCACTTAATTTACATTTTGTGGGTAAAGGCAGACGATAAACAAATCCCCATTAATAAATGCTACACAGAATTCAAAGTGAGTGAGATGCCTGAGTGTGACTAGGCGTCTGCCTCAGATGGGGTGGTCCAGAAGAAGCCTTGTCATGTACCTGAGACCTGAATGACAAGCTGGAACCCTCTATGCAGAAATCACTGTGCCAGGTGAAGGGGATGGGTGGCACAAAGGCCTCAGGTAGGAGTGAGCTTTGTCTGTTCCAGGAACAGGAAGGCCTGGGTGTCAGAGGAGCGGGGTGGGAAATTAGGTTTCAGGTGCTTGGGGCAGTGGTGCCATGACTGATGTGTTTGGAGAAGATGCCCAGGTGCTGTGTGGAGGAAGGGAGTCTGTTAGGAGGTGTACTACCGCAGTGGTGGAAGCTCAGATGACAAGAGTGACAGGAAGTGGAGAGGCGTGGACAGATCCGAGATAGGTTTTAGGGGTTGAGTGGATGGAATCCGCTCATGGGTCAGATACAAGGTTGAGGGAAGACAGGAATTAAGAATGACTTCTAGAATTATAGCTTGAACAACATGGTGAATGGTTATGTCTTTACTGAGAGAGAGAGAGAGAGAGGGAGGGAGAGAGAGAGAGAGAGAGAGAAAGAGAAAGAGAGAGAGAGAGAGAGAGAGAGAGAGCGAGCGAGCGAGAGAGCGAGGAACAGCTTTGAGGGGAAAATCAAGAATTCTATTCTGGACATACATACTAAGTTTCAGACATCTGTTAAATAATCCCGAAGAAGAATTCGAACATGTAAGTCTAGAGTTCTGGGAGTGCGTCAGGACTGGGAACCAACGGAGCTGGTTAGGTGCTCAGGTGGGAAGTGGCGTGGTGTCTGAAGGAAAGATTTTCAGGGGACGTGCAGTTACTAGTGATGACCAGCGATGAGGGGTGACATACTTGGGTGTGAACAGCTGGGGTGGGGTGGAGGAAAGGTCTCGGGAGTGAGCCGGCAAGGAACAGAGAGGTCCCATGGATGCTGAAGTTGCCAGGAATGGTGACGGTAGAGGCCAAAGAGATGATTGTCAACAAGGAGCCACACGGTCACAAAGGAAGGTGCCTCTCTGAAAACATTAAAAATCCTACACCTCCCCCATGACCCTGGGGACAGGGGTTGGCTGGGAGGAAGAGAGAGTTACAGATGGAAGGATATGTGGGCCCAAGAGCTGCATCCGGGGGATGCCTGCCTGCCCCAAGTCCCAGCGGTTCTGGGATGCCACATGGCAGGCGGCCCGAGCTGAAACCAGACGGGAGGCTGGCTGGGAACGCTCCGGCTTTTGCGTATTGCTGCTATCAGAGGAGGCCGCTTTGAAGTCATGGAAGTTTGTTAAGACAGGATGTCTGCAGAGCTCGTGGGAGGAAATTCCTGGAGGAAGGCAGATGACGAAAAGGAGGGGCAGCACCTTGGGCTCAGTCACCACTCTGTAGGAAGCCTCGGCAGGCAGCTGGCAGGCAGCTGGGAGACGGCACAGCGGGGCCAGGCACCGGGGCCCTGGCTCCTGCCTTCCCACAGCCTGTGCATGCAGCTTTCTCTAGCTGGGCCCAGGGATGCCTTCCCATGAGCCTCTGCCAGACTCTCTACTGGCCGAGGGCTTGTGAGAGGCTTTGCCCTCTGGTGGGATGGCAGCCAAAGCCTCGGGGGGCATAGTCGGTCCCAAGCTGGGACCTTCAGAAAAGAGTCATCAAGGACAGTAGCAGTACACAGTCCCCCTCACAGGGCTGCTACAGGTGACAGAGAAAGTGAAATGTTCTTGGGAGCCTCCAGGTAGAGGCAGAAGGTCCCCCATGCTTTTCAGGCACTGGGCTGAGAGGATGATGGACATGTGCTGGGAGGCGGCCAAAGACAAGAGCAGGAAGGGCAGGCCCTGGATTCTCACTGGCACCCACATCCCGCAGGGGCCCGGCGAGCAGCCCCTTTCCCGCCCGCTCACAGTTTTCAGAACCTCTGTGTCTTTTCTACTTACCACTGACTTGCGAATGCTAACGCGGGGCTTGGGGATGGGCTTGGAGGGTTTGTTTTCAAAGCTTTCTGGGAGTGTGGAGGAATGGCCCCCTTTTCTTGCTTGTAGTGCGAGCTGGTAAGCGACTTCAAATGCCTGTCCCAGTGTTAGGATGATTTCGTAGGCCAGGTTCTGCAAGAGGAACGAGAAAGCGTTGACTACGTACCCTGCAGATCGCAGAGTCCAGTGGCTGAGGGACCCTGTGGAAGCTGAACCAGTGAGGACCAGCGGATGTGGCAGTGAGTCAGTGGGAACCTGTGAAGAACAGGACACTCCAGGTCCAACTTAGGGTCTATACAAAGCATGAGTCACTGATGTGACATGCTTGTAGCCATATTAAGGAGCCGAATCCCCGTGGGGAGCAGGGCCCCCACTTCCTGGCCCAGGAGTCCACCCCATTCAGAGCCCCCCATGGGCGGCTGGTTTGCTTCCTGGGCCTTGGGAGGGAAAGGGTTACTCTGGGTCTGATGCTGAGTCCTGGGAGTCGTGCCTGTGAGAACAATCCCACACACTCCACGGGAGGTGTTCTTCAGAAGTTTGGGTCTTTTTACCTCAAACATCTGTGATTCAGTGAATATCTCTGAAACACAATCAAAATCTAATTTCGGCAGAGGGGAGAGGCATTAGTCATGCTGGTGTGGTGTCTCACAGTTACAGCAGCGAGCCTGCAAACAGAGCCAATTATCCATCTATTTCTTGAGGCGTTTGTTCTCCCTGTGGGTCCACTCCATATTTTATCATCAAATCAGCAAGAGACAGGAGATTCTGTTAGGCCTGAATGCCGTGCCAAGCAGCGCCTGGGAGAAAGGTTGCCTTCAGACCTTCAATCGCTCCCCTCGAGATGACTTCTGGCTTTCTTTTCTCCTCTCCAGATATGTACCTTCATTTCTGCCTTCTTTTCCAAGCAGAGCTCCACCCTGTCTTCTCTCACGGAGAAAACACGACACTGTCTGACCCCAAAGAGGTGGGGTCTTGACAACATCACCTTCATTCAAGGTGGATGCCTACTGGTCACAGACAGCAGGCGTGATCTGTCCCAAGTTTTCATTCTGATGAATGTCACTAGAATGTCTGTTCGTAGTTTTTCAAAACTATGGAAAGAGCATTCTCACGCTGGCTGTCCACCTCTGCCCTCTCTCCCTGACCCTCTCCACTCTGGTCAAGCACACGAAATAGCTTAAGCCCCATGATCCTGAGGCGAACTGTTCGGGACTGATCCTACTTGATGAAGACAGAGCAAAACATGCAGGATGGGTTTCAGAGGATATGGGGGAGAGGCCCACAGGTTTCTAGACCAACCAGATTTCAGATCAATGACTGACTGACATGGTCTTAGACCCAAATGGGAAAATGCCTCTGAGCACGAGAGTCAGTTTGACAGAGGATGTGTCTTCTCCTCCTTCCAGCTACTTGTTGAGACATGATGGCCCCACAAGGCAGATGTATGTTCGCTGGAGACAATGAACCTCACACAGCCGAGCACTTCCTGCAATGAACACTGAGCTCATGTTTGCCTCCGAGGATGAGTCAGACTAGTAAGTGAGTAATGCACCAACAAATGATGGTGGAGGAGGGCTGGCAGACAGCTCTGGCCATCACTGAACAAAGAAGGCTGAGCCCTGCGACTGCCTACACTCAGCACTCACGTCATCGTCAGCTTTGCCTCCCAGGGCACAATGGGGCCCCTCTGGAAGGCGGACTGGGGCTCCTGGCTTCTGCAGTCTCCACATGAACTTGTGGGCTCTTGGTCATCATGACCGTGGAGACGGTTGACGTCCGTCTGTCAGGAATATGTAGCAGATCTTTATGCTCCGAGTGGGCAACTGGACTAAGAAAAAGTTGACAGATTCAGTGATTCTACACTGTGCAGCTTTTAGATGCTGAAAAAGTGGAGCTTAATGAGTGTGAATTCCTTTATCATTAACCTAAAAACAAGTTCCTGAAAGTGAGACTTACTTAAAGCTCCAGTGTCTTAAAGTCAAAGATGCTCATTTAAGCAAGTGAGATTTTTCACATGACTATTATAAGAAGCCTAAAGGTTTTGAAAGGTACTGGGTTGAAAGCTCTGCCCCTTCATTTTTAATTAGTTCCTGGTGTTAGAAAACTGCTCAAATAAGACACAGAGACCAGAATGTGGGACTGAGGTTCCCTGCCAAGTGGCCTCTCCTAGTCTGGCTTGCGTTCTCCTTGAAGTCTTGCCTGCCATTTCATTTTAAAATGCTTTGCAGAGTTCTCCTTTTATGATTACGTGTAGTAAGGAGTTGGACATTGTTACCTTTCTTATACTTTGTCACTTCAATATTTGAGGTATCGATTCTAGATGTCAGGGAGAGCCCGTGGGCGTAAGACACACATCAGCTGATGGGGCTTCTGCACCTGAGTGCTGTGCTACCAACACACCAGGGCCCCGAGGGGCACAGACACTTGTCAGAAGACACATGTTTAAACAGGGCAGGATGGTTCTTTTCTTCTGCCTCTCCTTAGTCACAGCCCAACTATTTAAAATGGAAGGAGAGTTGTTATTGTGGGAGCAGGAGACTCTACTGGGACAAGGCCAAAGATAACACTGCAATATCAGAGAGGCTTAAGTGACAAGCCCTTGCTTCCTTCCTTGAGCCAGGCTTGCTGACCCCAGCGATGCTGGCTGGCATTGAATAGCCAGTGATGCCTCTCAAAAAACCCGAAAGCCTAACTCGTCTCTACTTTCAATATATTATACTTGCGCTGTGGGGAGGCTAGTGTTTGAAACTGCCTGACACACTGCAGGAGATGCTTGCTGAATGAATGGAGAGCCAAGTGACAAACTGGAGTAATAACACTACTAAGTTATTACTATGGGTAGCACACCTGCTATAAAGTGAGGACTCGATAGGTGTTAGGTCTTGTGCCAAGCACTAAATGTATCTCATTTAAGTCTTACCATAACCATTTGCAGTAGAGGATCATTATCCTCACTTTATAGATAAGGAAATTGAGGCTCAGAGAGGTTAAGTAACTTGCCTGACATCACAGAGCTAGAAAGTTACCAAGCTGAAATAGGAACCAATATTTGTGACTCAGGACTCCTGTGCTCAACTCTATCTGTATGTGGTAGCTCCAGGATGGCTGCCGTCAATTCACCCCTCCCTATGCTGTGTTCCCTGTTGACCCCCTTGAATCAGGATTGGTTTTAATGACGTTCTCGATAGTAGAACGTAACAGAAATGACATGCTGGGATTTCTACGATTAGATTGCAAGGAGTCTTGCAGCTTCCACCTGGGTCTCCTGTACCACACTTATTGCGAGGGGAACCAGCCATGTGTAAAAAGTGTGACCACCCTGAGATGACTGTGCTACGAGGATGTCCGAGCTGGCCACGGGGAGAAGCTGCCTGGAGAGAAAATGCAGTTGCAGCCACCCCCCAGCTCAGGCTCCAGTTATGGAGTGAGGGAGTCATCCTTGACATTCGAGCTCCAGGAGATGCCACATGGAGAGGACCCCAGGCTCAGACGAATGGCCCCAGCCCAGCTGTCCCAGCATCTGCAGTGATCTGAGCGCCCCCCAGCAGAGGCCCTGGATAGTGTTGAGCAAAGAAGAACAGAACTGCCGTGTTCTGCCCAAATTCCAGTCTCAGAATCGTAAATACACTAAAATGGGTGTTGTTTTATGCCATCAAGTTTTGGGGTGGTATATTAGGCAGCCACAGATAACTGGAGCGCTGTGCGATGCCAAAGAAGGCTGGCTGGACCCTCACTCAGGCAGCAGGAGGGAGAATCAGCCCCAGCACTGGGATGAACAGGATGTGGTGGCAGGAGGCCCATCCTGGGGCTACCACGCCAGCCTGGCCATGGAGACGTAGCTGATTCCTCGAGCCATCCTGGGCACAGGTCACTGTAAGCACTCAGGTCACACATGCCAGCCCAAACCACAGAGCTGGAGTGTCCTTTTAAGTCGGTATAACCGCGATCTCATGATCTTAACCCCGATTAGGCATAAATTTAAACTCACGGAGTTTTACCTCTATTATCTCACCTGTCTCAAATGCTCAAATGCTTCAACCCAGCATCTGTCTGTGACCTTGGAACCTTCTGCCTCTCCTCACTTATTGGAACACACCTGCCTTTCCAGCATGAGTCTCTTTTTAGAATCACATGTAAGGCAATTGGCCTTGAGTATTTCCTACCTCACATCGACCACCAATGAAAGAATGTGGCCTGTGTGCGTGCATGTGTGGGTGTTTGGTGCGGGTGTGGGAGAAGAGAAATACTGGGAAGAGCATGCTCTGAGCCTCGGTTTTCTTAAATTAAACCAGGGATAATAGCATATGCAGTACACACCTCACTGGATTTTTTTTTTTTTTTTGAGAATCACTCAGAATAACAGTTAACCCAATGACAGTACCAGTTAACATTTATTATTTACTATGCTCCACGCACCACGCAATATGCTCTACGTGACCTCTCATTTAATTCGGACCACTCTGTGCTGTGGGGCTATGAGTAGTCCTATTTTGCATGTGAGGTAATTAAGCTTAGAAAAGTTAACTAGCTTGCTCACGAAGCCAGCACCTGGTGTTCTGATAGGCTGCCCTCTCGACCACTACACCTTAAAACTGTACTTAATGTAAAAGACTTCTGTAAACTGTTAGGAAACCAAAAGCTTAAAAACATTAAATATGGAAGCTTCTGGGTGATTGATGCATCTTGGCTGGAGTGAGGATACCTAATGGTCATGCAATTTGCTTGAGACTCATGCCAGGACCGAAGGAGAGGCAGTCTCCAGGTGAAAGGTGTCCCTTGTGTCCTTCGACATGAAGTACCAACACTGGCATTATCACCCTGTGGAGGCCCCTTTGGTGATGTGAGGATGATGTGAGGGATGCAGGCGACACTCGCTCTCCAGCAGATGCTCTTTAGGATGGAGTCAGGGAGTCCTAATTCAATGGGACAACTGCCCAAGGGGCACATCATGATCTCTGAAGCCCTGCTCTCCCTGCCCCGCCCCCCAGAGATTTTAATATGTGGATTAAGAAATGCTACCTTAGAGGAAGCCGAGGAGTCATTCCATTTTAAGGATAGATCCTAATTGTAATCAGGGATGCAAAATTGTTTTTCTTATGCAAACTGCAGACAAGTGTAGGTAGCTTGTATTTACTGTGGGTCCCTTTAGGCAGCCAGGATCACAGGTGAATGTCAACAGCGATGTTTGCTGAACTATGCCCATGTGTCAGGGACTGAGGCCCTGGTGCCTGGCCCACGCCTGGCCTACAGTGAGTGCCCAGGAAGTGCTCACTGAATGATGTAGGGCAGGGGAGGTTCATGGAGAGACCAAGAGCTGTCCCCCACTGTCTTCTTGCATCCTAGTCACAGGTTGCACTCATCGTACTCATCACTTTGGTGTCAGGAAAACTGCCGCATGGACCGTGGGCAATCTGTCCCCTAGAAAAAGCCCTGACCACCCAGATAACTAATTTATATTAACTGGTGTTTCACTAGATTTTTTTTTTTTTTTTTGCACTGGAAACTCCTGGTTTGAAAATCTTTTTGGCTCAAGGGTTCAATGGCATGTTTGCGAGAATATTCATTATAGTGTTTAAAGTTTTCATTGATAGCGGACTAATTAACTACATAGATCCTTGCAGTGGAACACTAGGCAGCCATTTAAAATGAAAATTAAGTCGTTTTAAAAAAAACTAGTTAAAAGACTGCAAGTGAAAATATATGCATATATACAAACATAGATGACATCTGCCTATGTGCATAGAAAACAAGAATATTATATACTAAAATGTTACTAGTGGTTATCACTGGGTGTTGAGATCGTGGATGATTTTTTGTCTTTTCTGTACCTCTCTGTATGTTTTGGACTTTATTCAAATGAAGATGAATAATTTTATAATCATAAAAATAACGAGCTTTTCCATTTTGATAATTAAAAGCAAGAGAAAAATCTTCTAGCTCGAAATAATCTCATTCATTCTTTATCTGTCAGTTTGGAGTTCTGAGTGCCTCTTCATTCTTTGGCAGAGAAGGCTGGAAACTGTTTTCCAGGCAAAATCCAGGCCCTGTTTGCAGGTGTTACCATGGCTCACCTCCACGTCCCGGCAGGCTGGCCATCTACTTGGCCAAGAATTTGTTTAGGCTCCTCAGTTTTCACCTTGGATGTCAGTTCTAACATCTGCTCAGTTGAATTTTAGAACACCCAGCTTTTCTTTTATCCTGGAACCCCAATACCTTTACTCCAAGTACTAAGCAAAGAGTTGAACTTTCTACTGTGAAATTTCTCTTAGGCCAAGATGGCAAATGCTGTCTGTGGACATTAACTTATGGACATGCAGTCAACCCCTCCCGTAGCTCTGCTAGGCTTGATTCCTGCACCAAATCAGACCACCTGTGAACTTGAACCACATTCTATTTCCTCTCATAGGGATGATAAAGCAGTCGTAGTGGCAACAACCGCATGACACTGCTCACCTCGTTGCAGGGGTGAGCTAAATGCCTGATGTGATTATCTAACCCTCACAACCACTTAACATAGGAGGAATTATCATCCCTATTTCACACGTGAGAGAGTCAGGATCAGTAATATTGATTAAGCTGGCCAAATTCATACAGCTAGTAAGGGGCAGAGTCAGGATTCATATCAGATCTGACTTCATAATAGGCTATGCTGTCTTCCTGCTTTCATGAGTCAGCTGGTGTGCTGCCCCCCACTTTCATTGAGGGACCCCCTAAGAAACCATCTTGTGTGTTGGAGATTCACTGTATGAATGCTGGTGAAGACACTATCCTATAATATCCCCTCATGGAGACCCAGGACAAAAAGTTCTTACAGTCTCACCGAAGTTTTGTTTTCTGAGAGGATGAATACGCTGTCCTCACCCTTCTTTTCAGTCTGTATTTTCCCTAATTTAGATTGGTATGTATCTATATTCTCAGGTTTATCATACCTATGTGCATAGGTTGCCTTAAATCCTTTATGGAAGGAGGCAGGTATAGCGTCCATCGCAAAACATTTATTTGAGAGCTTACATTGTTTAACCCATTACAACCAAAATGACTGACAAGGCACATTAAACACGAGCCTCCAAAACATCTAGTGAAAGTGACAAAAAAGGAAATGAGCTGAGAGGGGAGCGGACACCAGAGGGAGAGAGGCTGGCCCAGGCTGGAAGGCTGCTCTTTACAAGTGGACCATTCTGACCTGTCTATTGGCAAATTCCATTGGCATTAAAAAACAACCACTACGTTTTAGTGACTGAACAAGTAAATGTGTTCGTTCCATAACCTTGAAAAGCTACAGGCCAAACCTGTCTATTCTTTGGCTTTTTGGGGTCGGCACAGGCACTTTCTGAGGTCGACAGAGGCTACCCACACCCGAAGAGGGTGCAAATAGACATTCAAAGCAAGGGCTGTGTCTACACAGGGATGAGCTGGGCGAGGCAGAGAAGCCAGCGGCCTTACGAGGACCCTCAGTGATTTGGTACAGCAGTGCCAGCAAACGATGAGCACACCTGGATAACCTGGATGGACTAAATCCACGGGAGGCTACCTACCTATGGCACCCATCACTGCCACTCAGGAGATGGCACTGAGGACAGGGTCTGGTCCAGGTGACCTCCAGGTCCCTTCCCACCCTAGCGGCACCAAGATTCTCTGATTAGAAGCTGTTTGTCTTTTACCCAGCTAACTAGGAATTCAGTTTAGAGACGAGGGTTCTATGGGTGCGATACTAAATCATAGCACATTACACAAAGACCAGATTGCAGGGCTCCACAATCCACCAGCCGGCGCTTAGAAATGCAACGACCAAGTGGCTGGCTTTCATCTCAGAGGATGTCCTCACTGCAACAATCACCCCCCAAACTATCCCAAATGGCCAAGTATTTTGCTTATTATAAAATGGCTTTTATTTTTGGCAACACATCCTTTTCCCAACTCCCACCTTTGGTGAGCTACTGCTTATCTCTGAAGAATCGCGTGGGGTCTTATATCTTCCAGAAGCCTTCTCTGAATCCTCTTTCCTGATCTTCCAGGCTCAGTCAGGGGCTCCTCCTCAGGTGGCTCCATAGCTCTACTCACTGCATGGAATTCATTAGGATTTTCTCTTTATAGGTCCAACTCCCCAAGTATACCGAGCTCCTTGAGGGCTCTGGTTTCATTTGAATTAGTATCTCTAAGGCTTAGGATATATGGAGTGCTCAACTAACCTTTGTTGGAAGAATTGAAAAAGGAAGCTGCCTGGTAGGTCCCTAAGATAAGAGGATTTGCACCTTAAGGGTAAGATAAGGGTGACTGTGGGTGGCCAGAGCCACTTCTTCCCTTCTGTCTTCTCTCCCGTGGGCAGGTTTGGATGAACAAATGCAGGCCATGCCCTCGCGGGTCTGAAGACAAAGGAAAGCGTTTTTCAATTTGGGTCTTCTGTGGGGTCCCCTGAAAGAAGCCACATTTCTCTTTTGGTTGTATTTTGCTTGTACTTGTTTTTTAAGACTTAGGGTAAGCTTCGTCTACAACTTGGTTCACCCACATCCTGAGGCAAAAATAACTGAGAATATTCTGGGCATAGTTACAGAATTCATTGACATCTCCTTAGCTCTACCTATAGTTAGTTCTCTCAAGTACAAGCCAGAAATGAATCTTGATAGATTATATTTATAGAAATAAATATTGCCCAATCATAGGTCATTAGCATTTAGACATAAATATTAGGCACTCTGCTAAGATGCCTATCTGGTCCAGGGCTGACATATCAAGTGGCCAAAATGGAGATAGTTTTTTTTTTTACGGCTAATTTCAGCTAATTAAAAGAATCATGAAATCAATATTTTCCCTTAATTATAACAGGATACATGTAGAAAATTTTGAAAATACATCAAAAATAAAATAAAAATCACCTGTAAAATTCTACTGCTGGGATATAGGCACCAACGTATTTTGGTGTATTTTCTTTTTATACAAATATTTTTATATGGTATATGAATATTTACATATGTGAATTTATAAACGCGATTAGAATCAGACTTTTTATATGCAGTTGCATAAGATGCTTTTTCATGTAACATTAAATCTTGTGTGGTTTTTGCATGCCATTAAACGTTCTTCAAAAACCTTTTTATCGGTGGCAGAGCTTCCCACAGTATCAGCTAAGGTTTCACTTCATGCCTCACCCTGGTACATGAGTGCACATCGGCTGAGCAAAAGACCCAGGTAGGAGGTTGGGCCCTGCTCTCTAAATCATGACTTGCTTTCTTATCACATTCTAGGTTTGTCATGCACTTGTGCCCTGTGGTCACCTGTCCTCATGGAACCACAGCCTAAGGTGGCTAGACAGCACCCATCTTGGAGGGACTGGCCAATAGGACAGAAGGGAGACATGGCCTAACGATCTTTATCCTGTTCTCAGCAGGGGTTTGGGAAAAGGGTGTACAGAGGAGAGATTTGCTAGATTTCAACCTCTCCCCACCTTCCAAAACTAAAGGCTCCTGGTGGAAGCTACCGTGAACCCTTCACTAACTTGTGATGCCTTCAAAAGAAACTCTTACCAAAATCATACCCTTTTTATTTTAACCCTTGCTGCTAAAAGTCTTTCTCAAATGGACAAGTCCATTTCCTCGGCTTAGTAAACACAGTAAATATAAATGACTTTTTCTTGCTTATTGCAGATGCCTGTCTAATGCTCCAAGCTCATCATAAGTGAATTAATGAGCTGTCACTCCTCCAAACTTACCACATGTTCACATAAACTAAATGTTCAGTTTCCAGCCCTAGTACCCCTCCTTTGGGAGCCTCAGCCTCGCTGGGTGCTGGCACAACTCCAGGATAGCGCAGGTATAATTTTGTTGCAACTATCTGTTATGTCCCCACTTCCCTTACGAAACTATGAGCTCCTGGAGTGCAGGGACCTGTGCCTGACTCATGGTAGGCACTCAATAAAGGTGTTTCATAAGGACTTTTTCCCTCAGGTGTGGAAGTCTGCTGCAGCACACATGTGGTAAGCTAAACACTGGGACATAGATCCTCACACAGGGTCTGACAACAGGAAAGAATACAGCCATCACCATCACCTGCTCCTACTGCTCTCCCGCCCTCAGCAGTGAAGACTGACTGGACATCACGTGCAGGAAACAGGCATCTGCCGTCTCATTTAATCCTTATAATAACTGTAGGTGGTGAGTACTATTGTTATCTCTAGTTCACAGATGAGGAAACTGAGGATTAGAGGTGTTCTTGCCCAAACTATAAAAGTAAGAAGTGCTGACTTGGGATTTAAAACCAGCCTGATTCTAAAGGCCACACTCTGAACACGACACCTGATATTTAGCTATTTAGGAGAGAGAGATAATGAATACATGTATGAATGCTGCAAAACAATCTGTGAGAAAAAACTTCAGAATGCCTATCTTCTTTCCAACTTTATAAAAAATGTAATGAATTTCAGGCTCTGGTGACATCCCAACAGGGATGAGAGAGAAAAAAAGTGACTATTATTCTTTGAATATTCACCCACCATTGGCTTTAAGGCTTGGTTATAGTTAATGCTCAATGATTTATGCCAAATGGAGAACAGATATAGATAAATGCAGCCCAGCAATGTTTATTTATTCTTTTTTTTTGGTGGGAGTGGGTGGGGTGGGTGGGTGGTGTATAAGGACCATGGGTTGTGGTGCTGCCTTTATTATTCAATCAGGGCCATTCACTGCTCTCAGGAGCAGGATCCCTCCTGTGACAGACCTTGTTGATGGGTGTCAGCTGGCTGCATAGGGCCAGAGAAGCCTTCTACTCTACCTGTAGGTTGTTGATTCCTAAGTGGGAGACTAGCCAGGGAAAGTGTTCCAGTTCAATCTTAAAGGCTCTATGCACTTTAACGTTTTCTTAGCTTGCCATGTACTTTCATTCTATCAGGTCAAATAGGTTGAGCGCCATTTTCAGCTGGAGAAAATGAAAAGCAATGAAAGAGACCACCTAGCTCCACATAGGATATCGATTTAGTTGTCAGAGGTCAACTAACATCAATTACAAAAGTTCTTTTGCACCTTTAAGTTCCCACTTGGTGGGACAATCTCTGCAACATAAGCCACAGACACTTTTCATCAGGAACCTCAAACTACTCCATGGAAATAATCTCAGCGTTTAAGAAAGAGTGAAACTGGTGAAGGTGATCAAAAGGTCCAAACTTCCAGTTACAAGGCAATGAGTTCTGGGGATATAATGTGAAACATGGTGATTATAGTTAACCAGACTGTATTATATATTTCAAAGCTACGAAAAGAGGAGATCTTAAAGCTGTCATCAAAGGGCAAAAATTTGTAAATGTGTGAGGTGATGGACATTAACTAAATTCATTGTGGTGATCATTTTACTGTATATACATATATACACCCAATCATTATGTTGTGTACCTAAAACGAATACAATGTTCTATGTCGATTATATTTCAGTAAAACGGGGGGGAAAAAGGCTCAGGAATTTTAATTTCATTAAACTGATGAGACAACCAAGAAAGAAACTTGCAGCAGAGCCAAAGTCGAAAGCTGGCACAGGTCTCATTCATCATGACGATGTGGCTGACTTCTAGCAAGTCCGCTCCAGCAGAGTGTTCTTCTCTGCTTTGCTCGCTGGTACATATTGATGGTAGAGTACTATGAAATGTTATTGCACAGTCCACTGACCATGCTTTCTCGCATTTTGTCATTTTTGTGTCTCCAGTTTAGATCATTTCATGGCCCACACTAAGCCAAGAAAGCACAGGAGAGAGGGAGCTTCATCTCCCCCACGCACCACCCACCAGCATC